>NC_143558.1:61431406-61750000 GCF_054136105.1 Typopeltis vanoorti
CCTCACGGCATCCCTAATAAAGTTATTAAGCTGCTACCCAGAAAGGCCATGGTACATCTCAATAATAAATGCCATGCTTAGATTCAAATACTTTCCGTATGCTTGAAAGTTGGCAGATGTGGTCCCTATTTATAAGCCTGGTAAGGACCCACAGCTGCCACAAAGTTATCGCCCCACCAGTCTGATTTCCAATTTGGCTGAAAAAGCCATCCTTCAAAATTCAAGTTTATGTAAACAAGCTAAATATCCTACCTTTAGAGCAGTTTGGTTTTCGCAAACTCCATAGCACTGTTAGATCCTGAATGGAGGATTTTCTAAGAAGTTCATTCAGAATCTCACATTAAAATTCTAACTAATTTAAAATAATACCTGACACCAGCAGAAAATAATAAGACCTTGTTGTATAAGAGAATGTGTATTAATATGTGAATTGTATTAGAAATATTTGTAGTCAAACACGGAAAACTAAACTAGAGAATTGTGTACAAATTAATGATTCCATGTAAAAGAAATAGGTTAAATTTGTGTAATATTAAGCTATCTCAAATAATGTAAGTCGACAGACAGGTCATGAGTAACAGTGCAAAGGTTGCGTCTGAAACGCATGTGTTGGTCGTAACAGCGGAGGCTACAGAGTACGTGGAAAATAACGTAAGCGCGCTTTCCTCGAAGATGGCATCTATCAGCAATAGGGAGAGTAGGGATCATCTTGAGGGCATTAAAACTAAGGGTCGTTCAAAAAAGAGGATACAGCAAAAAGGGGCACTACAACATAAAATATAAGCCAATGCATGCCATATTGCAAGGCCTTTGTTCCGGATTTCATCTCGAGGATTCTTGACCGGTGGTAGGAGAAAGGACGAGCCAGGGTTCTATGATGTTGGACAGCGGGCCGTTTTCCTGATTATGCTGAACAAGATTCCACATGGAGCCGTACGTGAATCATCGGCCTATGCAGAAATTGTGCCAGCCACTGGATGTCCCATCGGAAAGGAGTGGAGATAGCCCTCAGTCGTGGAAGAAAATAGTTTGAGTCCGGCAGCAGTAGAAAGGATGACTTACCCAAAAGCCAGGCGCTGAGATTGCCGATCGAAGGATGACCGGAACAACAAGTGGTAGTTAATAGACCTTCGAAAAGAACTGGGTAATGTAGAGAACTTTGTTATATGTTACGGAAGTGACAGAAGATTGAAAGTTATGTTTGATTAAGTAATGTGGACAATCCTTTAGAGAACTTGGATAAGATTTCGTATTTGAGACAGCAAAATTCTGTTGGACAAGGAATTGTTAGGAATGAATCTAATTGTATGTGACGAAGTAATAAGTGTATTTTGTTTAGTAGATAACCTTAACCGAGAAAGCAACAGGTTGTATAGTATGTACTCTATGAATAGCATGCATGAGAGAGAAAGTCTTAATTTAGTGTAATTTTGTCATTGCTTTCTATTGTTCTGTGTGAATAACAGTTTGATCTGTCCAGGTGAACTTGATTAATTTAGAATTGTGAGAATTATCTTAGCAAGAGATTTAGAAGTTTTAGTAATTTGATTCAGTTTAGTTGTAATTGTCATTTAGTTCCATAAACATGTTTTATTGCATATGCCTGAATTCGAGATATCAAATTACCACTTATAAAATTAGAAGCATGGCAGGAAAAATTTTAGATATTGTTTAAGTAATAGATCATTGGTCACGACTGCAAAGTACCGATATCTATTTAAGTGTGTATTAGAGTGTATGCCAGTGAATCTAGGAATATTTCTCTGAACTGGAATAAAATTCCTGTTATAGGATACTGGCTGGTGCAGTATAAATATAAATTTGCCAGTATCTGAAAAGGAAACATCCCTAGGTGGAGTCTAGTTAGGCTACACACAAGAAAAGATAATAGAGGTTAATGAAGAAATATATAAAATAAGAAAAATTAGAGAGAAACAACAAAATAACAAGAAATATAACAATGACACAGTCGACAGGATGTGTTTAGGGACCCTAAAATTTAATTGAATAGATCCTAAAGCACTAAGTTGGTCTTGAACTCACATCTGGCAGTTATTGGAATTGAAAAATTTGAGAAAAGGTTAAATTTAGTAAATTGTAAGCTGATAGCAGGTATGTCTCATCCGACCAGTTCTGAATTGGACGATTCGGAATTTTTCCAAATAATAAATCTCCAGCAAGTAATTCCACAGTTCTCTGGGGAAGAGACCGATGACGTGGTCACGTTTTTTTGATTTTGTAGAACTAAGATGGATTGGCAGATGGTCTGACTTTCAACTTCTTGTGCTGTTATGCAGCAAGTTGGTAGGGAAGGCCAATACTTACTTTCAATCATCTCATCGCCAATCCTGAAAGAAACTCGTGATTATGGAAAATTTCGAGAGATCTTAATCTCACAATTTTCCAGAGTGAAAAATGTAGGGCCAAACCTTTGGAAGCTGTAAACGATACGAGGGGATAGGGAGAAGGTATCAGATTTTTACAACAGACTACTCACTCTCTCAAATACCTTCGACATCCCCAGTGAAGGCAAGTGTCACCTAGACTGGGCAGTCCTCCAACATTTCCAAATAGGCCTGAGACAGCCTTTGGAAAAGGCATATCCAATTTAGCTGAATGCTACAAGGCTATTACAAAACGAGAACAGTTGCTAAGAGACATTAGTCCTGCAGCTGCTTCTGTGCATGTCAGGGTAATCAAGGAAGAAAAATAATGGTAGAGACATAAGCACTACAAAGGGAAATAAGGAAAAGGGTGAGCAACAGAATGCACAAAAACGCAGTGAGGAGAGTAGAGTTAAGTCAGTTTATCAGATCACAACAGGCATTCCTCATCAAGACGCCCCTCCATGTGGGGCACCTATTCGTGGTGGAGGGGACCTCCCAGTGATGGTACTGGCCCTTTTCATTCTTCCTCTTTTTCTTTGCTTTTCTTCCCGTATTCTTTGCTCTACTTCTCCTGAGTCTTTTTCACTATCCTTTTTCCAGACCATCACTGGGATCCAACACCCTGCCGCTGTGTTTGCCATGCGGTGCGATCCGTGGACATCTGGAAAGGGGGATCCTGGTAGTCCTGCACTACTTTGGCCCCTGCTTCGGCAAGACGGGTGGTCCTGAATGGCCCAGCCAGGATCAATCGGCTAGTGGGCTTGCCTGCAAGGGTCAACGGTGTTGCAGTAAGTCTCTCACCCCATGGTCCGGGGTTGGGATCCTAGACCTGCTGCAGTGCCGGTATAGCGTCCAGGGTAGCCCTGGCGTTCCACTCCTCAGCGCATTTTTTGCTTGCTGGGTAGTGAGCGTCCATGTGTGGCTCCATGGTGGGTGGGGAGCTTTGGTGCCGAATTAAAAATTCCTTAAAATATGAATTCTTCATCCTCAAATGTTTCAGGGACCCTAACAGAGTCCCAACCAAGTACTGATAATATAGACAGCATATGGGAACAGAAGTAAGAAACAAAAGATATCGGATACTAACAAAAACGTACCAACCTTTTTAATCATTCATGCAACAGGTGAAAAACCAATTGGGAAAATGTCACCCTTCTTTATCCAAAAAGGTTTAGGACTGGCAGGATCTCCCAAAACTGTCAAGAAATTGTGTTCTGGTGATATCCTCGTGGAAACAATGTGCAAACAACATTCCGAGAAACTACTGAGAGCAACGACAATGGGTGGAATACAAATTGCAGTAACATCTCACAGAACACTCAATTTCAGTAGAGGAGTGATATCAGAATGGGATCTCCTTAGATCCCATTCTGAAAAAGGATAGTGAAAAAGACTCAGGAGAAGTAGAGCAAAGAATACGGGAAGAAAAGCAAAGAAAAAGAGGAAGAATGAAAAGGGCCAGTACCATCACAAAATGCGCTCGATATAGACACAGCATATGGGAACAGAAGTAAGAAACAAAAGATATCGGATACTAACAAAAACGTACCAACCTTTTTAATCATTCATGCAACAGGTGAAAAACCAATTGAGAAAATGTCACCCTTCTTTATCCAAAAAGGTTTAGGACTGGCAGGATCTCCCAAAACTGTCAATAAATTGCGTTCTGGTGATATCCTTGTGGAAACAATGTGCAAACAACATTCCGAGAAACTACTGAGAGCAACGACAATGGGTGGAATACAAATTGCAGTAACACCTCACAGAATACTCAATTTCAGTAGAGGAGTGATATCAGAATGGGATCTCCTTGAGGTTCCTGATGAGGAGATATGTTCAGAGCTTAAAGATCAAGGAGTGACGGGTGTGAGGCACATCCTGATATGCAGGGATGGTCGCCTGGTCTCAACCAAGAACATCATCCTTACTTTTGATACACCTAGGGCCCCGACATCTGTAAAAGCAGGGTATCTCAGCTGTCCTGTTAGAATATATATCCCTAACCCGCTGAGATGCTTTAAATGTCAAAGGTATGGACATGCCCAAACTGCCTGTCATGGTTCTACTACCTGTGCTCGATGTGGTAGTAAAGAACATGAAAATAAATCTTGCTGTGAAAAAAAAGCTAAATGTGTCAACTGTCAGGGAGATCATCCAGCATACTCTCGTGCATAAAAAGAGATACAAAAAATAAAAACAGAACAAAACATTACATATCAGGATGCAAAAAGAAAGCTAGCCACCATTACACCTGTTCTACGATCCTCTTATGCTGAAAAAGTAACAATTAAAAAAGTGCCAACAGCAACTCAAACATTTATGTCTATTCCACCATTTGATAATTTCACCATATCTGAACTTTATGATCGTAAGTGCTTCTCTGTTGAGCGCATTAATCACAAGACCTATGGCCTTACTCCAGAGATAACTTCAAAAATGGTCCCATTCAATGAAAACTCATCTGTCAAAAAAATTATGGTGGATACTTCACTCAAAGGTAAACCACCAGACACTCGCACAGAAAAAATGGATACCTCAATACCCACTGAAAGCAAACTAAGCATACCAACTGACCCTAACACATTTGATGTTTTGAACACTCTACCAGAGAAAGAGATGGACACTGGCCGTCCATACTTCCCTAAAACAGTGGTAAGCCCGCAACCTCTCGAAAACCAGACAAGTCAATAAAATCAAAACAGTAGGAAAATTTTTACAATGGAACTGTCGTGGGATCTGCCAGAATGTTGACGATATCAAGATGATGTTGCAGAAACACAAACCTTTCTGTTTCTGTCTACAGGAAACTTACTTAAAACCCAATGAGGACCATACCTTTAGGAATTTCACTGTTGTATGTAAGGATAGAACTGGAGGTGGTCCTGCTCATTGAGGAGTAGCTGTCTTAGTGGGCAGTCACACTCCTTTCCATCAGGTCCAACTTAATACTTCTCTGGAAGCGGTAGCGATTCGCCTTCTCTGTGGGATTCCTTATTACAGTATGTTCAATTTATTTACCACCAAATGCTGAGTTATGTGAAATTGATCTTGGTAACCTTATCTCGCAATTGCCTGAACCCATACTTTTCAGGGGTGACTTTAACGGTCACAATACTCTATGGGGTAGTGCCAACACTAATAGACGAGGACGAAGCATTGAAAAAATTCTTGATAATAATAAACTCAATACTTTCTTCCATATGCCTACCTGCTCATATTCTGCAATTGATCTTACAATCTGTTCCCCTTCCATTCTTCCACTGCTCATGTGGGATGTTGAAGAGAACATATATGGAAGTGATCACTTTCCTGTTCTTTGTACAATGTCTTCACAGGAACCATGTTCACCCACACGGATACCTATATGGAAAATGAACCAGGCTGACTGGAACACTTTCTCTCATCTTGCAAAATTTAATGCTGATGCCATCAGTCAAACACCTATCAATGAAGCTGTAAAATATATAACAGAATGCATTGTCCAGGCAGCAACAACCTCCATCCCCAAAACATCATCTCAATTTCCAGTCTATCCAAAGCCTTGGTGGAACCCAGAATGTCAGGCAGCCAAAAAAGATCAACCCAAAGCACGGAGCATATTTCGTAGATACCCCACCACATCAAATTTGATAACTTTCAAGCATGCTCGAGCCAGAGCACATTTTGTAAGACGTCAGAGTCAAAAACAATCATGGATCCAATTTACTACATCAATTAATCAAATGACCAGTCCAAAAATTGTATGGGATAAAATCTGGAAAATGAAAGGCAGATATAGTACACATTGTTTGTCCACCTTAGACTATAATGGAAGTGTTCTTGCTGATCCCAAAGCTATTTCAGATACTTTAGGAGAAAATTTTGCTAAAATCTCAGCAACAGCTTCATATTCTCTGGAATTTTTAATGCTGAAAGAGCAGCAAGAGAAACAAAGGCTAATTTTTCTACCAACATTCTTCAGCCATATAATCAGCCATTTGTCAAGAAGGAACTAAAAAGAGCTCTCCTACAATCTCACCCTAGTACAGTAGGACCTGATGACATCCATTATGAAATGATAAAACATTACCATCATCTTCTATGGATCTTCTTCTCTTATTATACAATAGAATACTTGCAGAGGAAGAGTTTCCAAATTCTTGGCATAAGTCAATTGTCATTGCTATCCCAAAACCAGGAAAAGATCCAACACAAGCAAATAATTATCAACCCATTGCTCTGACCAGCTGTCTTTGTAAGATACTAGAGAAAATGGTTAATACCAGACTTTTCTGGTACTTAGAAAGCAACAGTCTTCTTTCCAATACACAATGTGGTTTCCATAGACATCGATCAACTTTAGACCATATTTAGTTCGGTTAGAAACATGTATAAGAGATGCATTTCTGAAGCGAGAACATCTTGTCTCAGTTTTTTTTGACATGGAAAAAAGCTTATGACACAACCTGGAGATATGACGTATTAAAAGACCTCTATAACCTAGGTCCAAGCAAACTTTCCAAGTCAGAGTGGGAAGTACGCTATCTCAACCATATCTTCAAGAACAAGGCGTTCCCCAAGGCTCTGTCTTAAGTGTAACCCTTTTTGCTATTAAAATCAACTCAATCATTGAACAGCTTCCTCCCACTGTAGACAATGCTCTATATGTTGATGACTTCACAATTTACTGTCACTCACATAACGTGAGGGTAATTGAAAGACAACTTCAGCAAGCAATTGATCATGTCTCTCTGCGGGCTCTTAATAATGGGTTTAGGTTTTCAACAGAAAAAAGTATCTGTGTACACTTCTGTCGAAAACGCACTCATCACCCAGATCCTGAATTAAGAATGAGACCTACTGTTATTCCAGTAACTACAGAAACCAAGTTCTTGGGACTTATTTTTGACAGAAAACTCACATTTCTAGCACACATTCATCAACTAAGAGAAAAGTGCAAAAGAACTTTGAACCTCTTTCGCTCTCTATCCTCTACTGAGTGGGGGTGCTGATCGAGCTTCATTGCTCCATCGTTATTGTGCACTTATACGTTCAAAGCTGGATTATGGGTCCCAAGGCTATGGTTTGGCAAGACACAGTAACTCACGATGGTTGGATTCCATCCATCATCAGGGTATATGGATAGCTATTGGTGCCTTTCGCACCTCACCCACTCCAAGCCTCTATGTAGAAGCAAATGAACCGGCTCTATCACTTCGATGAAAACAGTTGTCTCTTAATTACGCTCTAAAAATAAAATCCCTCCCAGATTACCCTACATGGAATAGTATCTTCTCTCTGCATTTGGAAGCTCAATATCACACCCATCAAACTGCTATACATCCTTTTGGTATGCATATTAAAGAAACTATGCAAGCTGTTAGTATAAATGTTGACAACATTAGCTACACTAAACATAACAGCATTCCTCCATGGCAGGTTTGCACACCATCCTGCACCCTCTCACTTTGTCAGCTACAGAAATCTTATACCCCATCATCCATCTACCTGCAATTGTTTAATGCACACGCTGATTTCTTACCCATCTATACCGATGGTTCAAGAACTAACACCTCTGTTGGCTGTGCTGCTGTGTTTCCTGACATTATTATCTCAAATCAGATCCCACCTGACTGCAGTAATTATACAGCAGAGTTACATGCCATTCAGCTTGCACTTGTGCATATAAAAGAAAACTGCTACCAAAAGTGTATAATTTATACAGGCTCACTGAGCTCTTTACAGGCAATCTCTTCTCCTATGTATAATTCTCATCCAGTACTTTATGAAGTGCTACATCTGCTTCACAAAATGAAAATCCTTAATTTCAATGTTCAGTTCTGCTGGATTCCCAGCCACATCGGAATCAAAGGAAATGAGGCTACAGATGCAGCTGCTAAATCAGCCCATACCTTCTCCACATACTATTTGATAGTTCCATATACAGACTACAGACAACTTATAAGATCAAAGCTAATTGCTCAGTGGGAGTTAACATGGCAAGGAACATCAACAAACAAATTATATAACATTAAACCTGAAATTAAACACTGGCATTCTAGTCAACGTACAAAGAGAAGGGAGGAGGTTGTCCTGGCTAGGCTCCGCATAGGTCCCAGTCACCTTACGCATTCTCATTTACTGAGAGCTGATGACCCTCCCATATGTGAAACATGCAACACACACATCTCACTATTCATCATATTCTGGTAGATTGTCAAAAATTTACACAAGAGAGGAATGAAATTTTCACCTATCTAACCAAGCCATATACACTCAGGGAAATGCTAGCAGACTCAGGCAAATTGCATGATGTTTTTAATTTTTTAGAAAGAATTAATTTGTACAAACACATTTGACCATAAATTTGTTTATATGTAAATACTTTTTTTGCTTAACTTAATTTTATACATACATATTATTCATTAGGTTAAATATGACCAATTATGTATTACCATTGGCCTTGATTTTGTATATTTGTATCACCCTGCTGTAATTTTATTAATATGTAAATACCATAATGCTGAACTTAAATTTTATGCATCAATGCTGTATAATAATTCCTTTTATTAGTATAATATGGTTTGTTATAATCTTACTAGATGTAGACACTGCTTTCCTTGATTTGTTTTGTATATACATATGTTAACCTATAATTATCTATTTATGTACTGCTGAAACCTCTGCAGTAATTTTGTTTATATATAGATATTGCATCACTTAACATGCATTTTGTGTATGCATCGTATTTAATACTTTATTTTTCGAATAATCATGTAGTGCTGTAGGACATCTTACCTATTTGTGTACTTTCTAGAAATTCTGTTTATATGTATTCTAAATTCTGTTTCTACTGCATTGCTAAATTTAATTTTCATCCATGCATATTGTATAATAATCCCTTTTTGCCTATTTTTGTACTTCTATAAAGGCATCTATTATAATCTTACATATATGTTGATACTGCATTCCTTGGCTTAGTGTTTCATATATTATGTATTAACTTATATTGTTAACTATTTTTGCACTACTGTAATAACCTCTGACCTTGTGTGTTGCTGTGCCCTCTGCAGCAGTTCTGTTTACCTAGAGATGCTGCTTTGAGAAACTATTTTTCTGTAAATGCTAATGTTATAATCTTTAGTATGGTACAGTATGACCTTTGTAGTTTTTGTACCAAATAAACTATAAACCAACCAACCAACCAACGATCAAGACGAAATCCATTCCATGATTAAGCAGGAGGTTGAGAGATTGCAACAGCCGGTAATGGAACATCTTGATGCAGTGCTTAACCGACTACAGTCAGGCTCTACAAAAAATACAGAGAATTCTCACTCCCAAGATGACAGAACTACTATCTTAATTCGTAGGGAGGTTGAAAGGATGCAAGAACCGCTACTTAGCAAAATGGACTCTATAATGAACAGACTAACAGAGCTATCTGCACAGTGCAAAAACAATCTTCCTCTGTCCTCGGACGGAGAGAATGCAAGGGGTTACCATTGAGAAGCCCCAAGGTGTTACAGCTGCAACAAGCTGGGACATATAGCCAGAAACTGTTTCATCAGACAAGGCAAAACAAATAGAAATTTCTCAGAGGCTAAGTCTCATGTTTGCAGTAAGCAAGAAGAGGGGAGAAAAGGGGGAGGATAAGAGACAACCTTGAGATGACGGTTAAAGGAAGGGTATGTGGAAGAAAACTTAGAGCGTTAATTGACACTGGTTCACAGGCTTCGATCATATCAGAATACTGTTTCAGGGAATTAGAGCCCTATGTAAAAGGGAGGATAAAGTTTCTAAGAGAGCCCATTAAACTTTTGGGAATATCCTCCTCAACCACCCCAAGCTACGAGGTCTGTAAGACTGAAGATCAACCTACCAGCATTTGGCATGTGCGTTTGGCACAGTTTTTTAATTTTGCCAAAATACTCTTCCCCTCATTTAGGATTAATCCTGAGAAATGATTTCCTATCTAAGTACAGTTTCTCCTGTAATTATGCTAGTAGGGAAGTTTGCTTCAAAAGAAAAAAAAAAATTATAGAGCTTGGAAAGGGATCACAAGCACAGAAAAGAGGGGGTACTTATATGCATGGAAAACACCAGAAGAGAGAGAGAAAGCCCAGACCAAGTGAGGGAGATGGTGTGCATAGAGAGTTCACAAATTCAGAACAGAGTGATGCCTTTTCAACATTGGTCTCAAAGAACCCTGATATATTAGAAGAAAGGAAACAATCAGATGAAGGTGTTGCAGACAGGGATTTGCATGAAACAACTGAGAATATACTGGTGATTAACTATGCTGGTATCTGGCAGGGTGTAAGTCAACCCCAGAGAACTGAAGGAAGTATAAAAAAAAGAAGTTTCTCTGATGAGACAGAAAACTTTTTTTTCTTAAAGGGGTGACCTTTGTTAGATCTTGAATGGAGGATTTTCTAAGAAGTTGTTTATTCAGAATCTAAAATGAAAATTCTAATTAATTTAAAATAATACCTGCACACCAGCAGAAAGTAATAAGACCTTGTTTGTTGTATAAGAGAATGCATATTAATATGTGAATTGTATTAGAAATATTTGTAGTCAAAAATGGAAAACTAAACTAGAGAATTGTGTACAAAATGATTCCATGTAAAAGAAATATTAGGTTAAATTTGTGTCCTATTAAGCTATCTCAAATAACGTAAGTCGACAGACAGGTCATGAGTAACAGTGCAAAGGTCGCATCTGAAATGCACGTATCAGTCGTAACGCCGGAGGCTACAGCGTATGCGGAAAATAACGTAAGCACGCTTTCCTCGAAGAGCACCTAACAGCAATAGGGAGAGTAGGGAGATCATCTTAAGGGCATTAAAACTAAGGGTCGTGCGAAAAAAAGGATACAGCAAAAAGAGGGCGCTACAACATAGAATATAAGGCAATGCACGTCATATTGCAAGGCTTTTTGTTCCAGATTTCATCTCGAGGATTCTTGACCGGTGGTCGGAGAAAGGACGAGCCAGGGTTCTACGATGTTGGACAGCAGGCCATTTTCCTGATTATGCTGAACAAGATTCCGTGCAGAGCCGTATGAGAATCATCAGCCTATGCAGAAATCGTGACAGCCGCTGGATGTCCCATCAGAAAGGAGCAGAGATAGCCCTCAGTTGCAGAAGAAAATAGTCCGAGTCCGGCAGCAGTAGAAAGGACGATGTAGCCAAAAGTCAGGTGCTGAGGTTGCCGATCGAAGGATGCCCGGAACAACAAGTGGTAGTTAATAGACCTTCGAAAAGAACTGGGTAATGTAGAGAACTTTGTTATATGTTACGGAAGTGACAGAAGATTGAAAGTTATGTTTGATTAAGTAATATGGACAATCCTTTAGAGAACTTGGATAAGATTTTGTATTTGAGACAACAAAATTCTGTTGGACAAGGAATTGTCAGGAACGAATCGAATTGTATGTGACTGAAGTAATACGTGTATTTTGTTTAGTAGATAACCTTGACTGAGAAAGCAACAGGTTGTATAGTATGTACTCTATGAATAGCATGCATGAGAGAGTCTTAATTTAGTGTAATATTGTCATTGCTTTCTATTTTTCTGTGTGATTAACAATTTGATCTGTCCAGGTGAACTTGATTAATTTAGAATTGTGAGAGTTATCTTAGCAAGAGATTTAGAAGTTTTAGTAATTTGATTCAATTTAGTTGTAATTGTCATTTAGTTCCAATAAACATGTTTTATTGCATATGCTTGAATTCGAGATATCAAATTACCACTTATAAAATTAGAACCATGGCGGGAGAAATTTTAGATATATATGTTTAAGTAATAGATCATTGGTCACAAGTGCAAAGTACCAATATCTATTTAAGTGTGTGTTAGAGTGTATGCCAGTGAATCCAGGAATATTTCTCTGAACTTGAATAAAATTCCTGTTATAGGATACTTATACTGGCTGGCACAGTATAAATAATAATTTGCCAGTATCTGAAATGGAAATATCCCTAGGTGGAATCTAGTTAGGCTACACACACAAGAAAAGATAATAGAGGTTAATGAAGAAATATATAAAATAAGAAAAATTAGAGAGAAACAACAAAATAGTAAGAAATATAACAGCACTACTCAACAGATCCATAGACTAGTTAAATACCTTACCACCAGCTTCAACTGGCATCAATACACCGGAGCAGTCTTTCTTGACTTAGAAAATGCCTTCGACATTATGGCACTTTGGACTCCTATACAAGCTGATTTTTGCTGGCATTCCATTGGATCTGATCCATTCTTTAAGTCCTTTCTTTCTGGAAGACGCATACAAGTTAAACTAATGGGGCAGTATCTATCCAGCCACAGATCTTGGCTGGAGTGCCTCAAGGATTCCTCCTGGTGCCGATACTTTCTCGATTTACATGGCAGACATCTAACATAACCCGATGTCATCTATCATTGCTCTCTATGCCGACAATACAGCAATACTGGTCAGATCTCTTAAACGGCATCTTGTTACAAAGAAACTACAAGATAACCTGCTGAAACTGGAACACTGGTTCTCCATTTGGAGACTGCAAGTAAACCCTCAAAGAAGCAGTGCTCTTCTGTTCACAAAAATTTCAACATCTCCCAAAGAAGACATCTTTCTTTTTAACATCAAGATTCCCTGGAAAACAGAAGCCAAATATCTCTGCGTACTGCTAGACAGAAAACTTACCTTCAGCCCACATACAAAATCCTTATGTGCAAAGGCATCAAAAGTCATAGCACAGCTTTACCCTCTTATCAATAGGAACAGCAAACTAGATATTAAAATCAAATTGCTCCTCTACTAGTTGATGACTTCAAGCTCAAATATCTTAAACTGCAAAACAAATGCTTACGAATGATCTTAAATGCACCATGGTACATCAGAAATGTTCAACTTCATTGATACACAAATCTCCCTTATATCTACTCTTACCGGCATACTGCTAGACAGAAAACTTACCTTCAGCCTGCATACAAAATCAAATTGCTCCTCTACCAGTTGAGGATTCGTCCCATTATCACTTATGCGTCCCCGCCTGGAGCCATATTTCAAGCTCAAATATCTTAAACTGCAAAACAAATGCTTACGCATGATCTTAAATGCACCATGGTACATCAGAAATGTTCAACTATATCGAGACAAAAATCTCCCTTATATCTACTCTTTCTTGCAATCTCTCTCTGTAAAGTACTTCTCAAAATCGTCCTCACATCCAAATGAATTAGTCCAACAAGCAGCAAATTATGATGAATTGGAATTATGCAAATATAGACGACCTAAAGCCATTCTAGTTCCCTTTCAAGATCTATAACTTGCCCAACTCAGGCTGAGCACGTAGCTCATAAATTTTTCCCTACACAGTAACCTTATCAAATAGTAGGGATTAAAAGCATTATGCTTCACCCTTATAGACAGTAAAGTTCTGCATTCTGCTTAATATCACCACTTCTGGATCTGGCTCCCACTGACGAGACCTCAATAAAGGTCAAAACCGGTCTGGGTCTGGCTCCGAGAGGCACTGCTTGGGGGTAAGTAATTGCCTGTCTCTGAGTAGGGGCCACTGCTGAGATTATGGCTCTGCTTGGTGGTGGAGTGAGCCTGTCACTAGGTAGAGCAAATGGTGAGAAGTTCTTCTCGGTGATGGGGCGAGCCTGTCAGAGTGGAACAACGCTGAGTTGGGCGATCTTTCGGGATCGTCTTATTTTTAGAACCCACTTCACCTATACAAAGGTCAAAACCGGTCTGGGTAGTGGCCCTTCCCTTAATGCATAGCATTATACATGTCCGCAAGGAGATGTGGTTTATGTTATGGGAGATACTGAAACAAGGAGTGATGAGAGCTTGGTCCACCTTTGTCACGAGTTGCCTCAGTCCTGAAGATACTTCAAGCGCAAACTTTGTTGTGCTTACACTTGGATAAAGGATTAAACTAAATTTATTATAGTCTAACCAAGTGAAAAAAACTTCCAACATCTTCTTCAGTTATACCATTACTTTGTTTTATGAGTAACATCGTGTGGCTCTTACTTTTAAATCAATCTGTTATTTACATTCTACCTTTTTGCCACTGATGATGACTTTCATTATTCCATTATGGAAAGGGCTACTACCCAGACTGGTTTGGACTTTTCTTGAGGTCTCATCAGTGGAAGTCAGACCCAGAAGGATAACAAGGTTGAATTAATGCAGAATTCATATATATATATGCAAGTTGCAAAAAAAGCTCGTTACCTTATTAAAACACTCTGATCAGAGATAGTTGGTGGAATTTTTTTCACTTGGTTACAGAGCAAATTAGCACTTCCCAAAGTTGAAATGCAGCACCTGTTATTTTCAACATGCTAAAAATACTGTGGATCAGTAGGATGTTTATGTATTGGACTATTAATCATTATAATGATCTGTATCATTATAATGACCTGACTGCCAAGAACAGGTTGACTACACTGTATTAGGATGCAACAGCTTTTGAAGGCTGTGAAGGCATGCCTCCACTGTAATCTTATGAGAATGCAGAAAGTAATGTTGAGGGAGATGAATGTTTTGCATAGAATGATGTCACATGTACTAACTGATGACCTGAGGTGAGAGTATATCGTTGTTTTGTTGGACACTTCCTAACACCACAAGTTATGCAACAGAGGGTGATAAAATTAAAAGCACTTCTCTGGCATTATGCAAACAACAGACACAGAGATATTCTCTTTACAGATGAGAAGATTTTCACCAGTGAAGATTGTTTAATTGGCAAAATGATTAGGTATATGCTCTGGATGGTTGCATAGGATGTGCCATAGCACCCAGGATTCAGAGAAGTCATCACTCCCATGTCAATGATGGTTTGGTGGGCGATGTATTTTGGGGGAGGGATCCAAGTTGCATTTCTGTGAAAAAGGGGTCAAACCCAAAGTGTATCATGACACTGTGGTATGGCCCCTGAACAATGCTTTGTTTCATGGTAGGCAGTGAACCTTCCAACAGGACTCATCCCCTACACACAAGATGAGGAGTACACAATAGATCAGGACTTCCAGATGGCCAGTCAGACATATTGCCATCTGGAAGACCTGATCTGAATCTATTGAGCTTCAAATTGTGGTTGGAGCTTGAGAGAGTAGCCTGGAAGAAATGACCCCCAAAGCATGGCCAGCCTGAAGGTGGATTTGGAGTGAGCAGTGGTAGCATTTCCATTGGATGTTGTGCATGCCGCCATTGATATGTGGCTTCACAGATTTCAGGCATGCAGGAATGCAAAAGGGGAACATTATGAACATTGAGTGCTGCTATATGCACATTATATATGTGGTTTGTATGTGCTGAAAGCTATAAATGATTTACTGATAGATTAAAGGTTTACGTGCTGTTCAAGTATTTATGGCCAGACTAGGTAGATTGACAATATGGACAAAGAAGAAACAGTTGTCAGATTAATATAGCAGAGCATAACTTTATGTATTTTGGGATGAAAAGATGAACAAACATATATATACTGCATTGATGGAAATGGACTGGAAACTTGACAAAGCTAGGGATTTTGATGGTGCCGGTGGTTCATAGGGCATATTGAAGTAGCTAAAATTGCTTATAGAGTTATCTGTCTATTGAAGATGGTACAAGCAGTTATAAGGAAGATTATTATATTCCTTTACAAGGCCTTGATATGGGCCCCATCTGAGTACTGTACAAATATCTGGTCATCTAGGTTTCTTGGGAATGAGGAAGAAAGGATCTGGAGACAAGTGACCAAAATGGGGTAGGTTTATTGAATGCTCCTTATGTGGATAGGCTGAAGATTTGTGGGTCACAGAAATTAGTTAGTAGACTAAAGGAGAAATATGATAGAGACATAAGTTACTTAAAAGTTATTATAGGGTTGATATAGAGGAATGTTTTCAGTATACAACTAAGGGGAGAACTAGGCGTTATTCCTATATAAATTAAGCACGGGTGTGGACAAGAATTTTTTGCTTAGAGAGTGGTGAATGAGTGAAATGGTTTGCCAGAGTCAGTCATGAGTTTTTTGCCAGTAAATGAGTTCATAGCAAAGTATCGCAGTCAATATTCCATTAAACTTCTGAATATTTTTGTGCAGATTCTTAGTGCAGTCAATATTCCATTAAACTTCTGAATATTTTTGTGCAGATTCTTAGTGCAGTTAATATTCCATTAAACTTCTGAATATTTTTGTGCAGATTCTTGTGCCAGTTGATACCAGGAACTCCGCATTCAACATGTCAGCTGACAAATGGCAGTTTTTCATATTATCCTTCATAGCAGCTTACGGTCATGTTTGGTGAATGTCGTAGTTCATCCACTGTGGGTAGCACTTGCAGTTGACTCCCTACACTTTCATCTCAGTATGGTATCACTGATTGTTGACTCGGGGTGACCCAATTTGTCAACAATTTGCAGAAGAGATAGGCCTGCAATATGGCATCCTATCCCAATGCCCTTTTCCAACTCCGTCAGTTCCCTTCTCAAAGCAATTTCACTGCAGAATCTGCAGTTGCACTCAGAAATTACCTAATTTAAACAAATACAGATGCATAAAACTTCCCAAAATTTGGGAATCAATAATTGTCAGATGTCTCTGTTTACATCCTAGCTGCCTACAAATGCCCATAGAGGGCACATCACCTAGATAGTACTTTAGAGTCACATCACTCATTAAGTATTGTGTTGTCTTTGTGTGTGTTATGAGTGTTATCTGTACTCCCTGAAGAGGTCTCATTGACTAAGATGAAATATTGAAAGCATTAAAATTAGTTTTTAATCCTTTCCTAGTGCAGTCAATACTCCATTAAACTTCCAATACGATGTCCTCCCAGCACTTTAGCCTTAACACACTTGTATATATATATATAGACTGGTAACTTCACATCAATTTTCTCAATAGCTCACTTTAAAGCAACCCCCATCCCCACCTTCAGACATGTATAATGCAGTGCATTATGGAAAGGGCCATCCAGACCGGCTTCTACCTTTATTGAGGTCTCATTAGTAGGAGCTGGACCTAGAAGAGATAGCAAGGTTGAATAAATGCATAGTTACCCTTCCCATAATTCACTGCATTATACATATCTAGAAGAATGTGTTCTTTGCTTTATGGGATAGTAAGGCAGTTGATGTGGTCATTAATCTCCACATAATAGTAGCCGACTCGTGAAGATACTTCACGTGCAAACTTTGTTTGCTTATACTTGGATAAAGGATTAAACAAGCATATAATTTCTTGGTAACTTTAATTTATATTATAACCAAGTGAAAAAACTTTCACTTTCAACATGTGACTAAGATATTTAACTTTCTTGACAGTTTGTGAGAATGATCACAGATTTACAGAGTGAGTAGGCATGTAGAAATCTGAAGGAGAAAGTAAGGTATGAATTTGCATAGCATGTGATAATAGTGTACTCTAGCAGCTAAGCTAGTCTAGCTTATCCAGGTTTACAGTATGGCTCATACCACATATTTTTATTTTTACACACTGTAATTTTTGTTTGTTTTTGAGAATCACTGAGATGTTTCCTAATGACAACATGATTTTTTTTTCATAACTGATATTATGTTCAAAGTCCTAGCAACTCATATGTTCTAACAATATATCAACATGGGGCAGATGTGCTGTTGATTTGTATGCTTGTTAATTTTTTCTTTACTCCTTCTTCCTTCTGAGATTGATTTGCAGAAGAGTTGTTAAAACCTGGCTCACACTAATCACTATGCAGCACTCATTAATGTTTTCTTTGTGTTCATTTTCAAAATCTTCTAAATTTTTCATTATGTTCACCACCCTAGACATTTCACTTTCATCTTCATTAGAACTTGATAAATCTTCTCCAATTAGAAGAGTTTTTCATATAAGCATCTGGTACCCCCCCTCTCAAGAAAGGCTTGCAAGATCATGCCATTCATTGATACAATAATCCCATGGACCAGGCTGAATCATGAATGTAATATGTAGAGGAAAATAAGCATAGGACCATATTTTAGTATATTTTATTTGCATGGAAAGGAGTACTGTCTGACATCAGCACTGCTTCTTTAGTGACAGTCCTTTATCTTTGTGAAAAAAGACCAAACTTCTCTCTACATTAATGTTTTAATCTGGTTAGCAGCCCAAATGAGGCAGAGAAGTTGTCTTCCATTCCCCATACTTCATGAAATAATTTGGCCTTATGTATACATACTGAGATACAGAGATGTATCGCTTTAACTCATTTTTGATTGAACTACCACTGAAGTAGTACTAAATCTAAGCCTCTATAAGATGACTTCATGCTCTTTCATTTGTGTGAACCTACTACTTTCACAGCTTCTTGCAGATTCCTAATTTTCTTTTGTTTATGTCATGAACAGTTTTGAATACCAGTGCCTTATTTTCTGCAAGCTTTGTTGCAGATTCCCCATTTTCAGTTAACTGAGGTTTTTGTTTTACAGTGAGCATAACATCCTGCCATTTTTCATCAATTTCCTGGGTGTACTCTGAAAAACTATGTAACAAGAAACTACATTGCTGAATTACTCATGCTAAGAAATTCAATAATTACTCCTTTTTAGACCCTGATAACCAAAATTATACTATAGTATTAAGAAATAAGAATCATTTTGATGAAGCTGGTTAAGAAATGTTTGTTAACATTAGTGGATTATATATTGTAAGATAGAAATTTGTGGTGAAATGAATGACTATAGAAATGTATATGAAAAACAGGATCACAGAAAAGTATACAGAGAAAAAAAAGTGAAAGCAAGGTGAAGAGCAGTTGTATAAGCAATAAAATGCTGTAGCTCGTATTCTCTTGCAGCAGACAAGCATATAGTAAGGAGGAGAAATTAGAATACGAGGTGAAACTAGCACTGTGGCCTGCAAATTACATGCAGTTCTTTTGTTTTGTTGCCAGAAAGAGGAAAAATGATTTGGGGTAGATAACCTTGTCAGATGAAGTAGGTAGTTGGATGGCCAATGCAAATGACGTTGTAGTAGCATTATGTAATGAACACTTTATCGAGTGATTTCATTTTAGTGAAAAAATGTTTTATTCTTAGAAAGATAGTAAAGATCAAAAGTAAACAAAAGTGATCTATTTAAAATAAGTGCTTTAGATGTCTGCAAAACAGTGGAACTCCACTTCATTTGCATCCTTCCTTTAGAAAAAAAAAAAAAACTCTTGTTGATGAAAATAATCTTTATACAAACTTTTTTCAGTGGAAGGTAAGTTAACCAGTCTCAAAAAGCGGTTGCAGGTTTTTTGTTTTTTTTTTCTTCAGGAAACTGGTTTTTCATCCTGCATGCACATAAATCAATAAGAAATACTATTGGCAGTTGGTAGATAGCATTATATCTAGAGTCCCTCTAGATATAATGGAGTGCCCTCTCATGATGAGTCCATGGACTCATTGCAAGTATCACACAATAATAATTTATCATCTATATTCCCTTGCTCTTCCAGGCCTATTGTAGCAACAGACTATATTTTGACTTGACCTTTATTTCATATCACACTGCTGTCCATTATCCCACTATTGCCCTCCTGACAGATATCTTTTATTATGTGCAATTCATTTGTACCGGCCAAGGACAAAGGTCTCTGGTGCATTTGACTTTTGGGCAGGACACTAGAATTTGTCTCATGCTTCATTTACTTATCAGGCAGTGACACCATAAATCATGGTGTGCTTTGCCTGAAACCAAAAGTACATAGAGAGCAAGGAGGAAGAATGTGTTTCAAGAGATGTTAGAAACCAATAATTTGGGGAAATCCTTATTTGGTTGTTGGTATTTTTAAATTCCTAAAAGATGTTTGTTAATATGCAAACAAACGTTATGAGACATGAAACCTTTTGAGAATGATGACATACAAGGAAATTAAATATGGCAAGAAATTATATTCTTGATCCAAATGTAAGTAACAAAGCTTGCACGTGAAGTATATCTAATAGATACTTCGCATTAATTGCTTTAGCATCCCATAATGCAAAGCACACATAAGGGTGTGTATAATGCTATGCATTATGGGGAGGATCACTACCCAGACTGGTAAGTATAGAAAGGCTTAAGTGTTATTGATGATTCATAATAATGTTTTATGGTATAAACAACATCGAGGAGAGGAAAATATTTATTAAACTCACTAATATTTCACTGTTTTTCTAACCAGTATCAGCAGAGCACAATTATTACTGTGATCGGCACACAGCACTAAACTATGTAATTGAGGAAAACAATTTAAATTGTAACTAATAACAGAACTAATGTCATTACAGGAATACCTTGTATAGCGCGGTTAATTGGTTCCAAGAGGCATCCACGCTATGTAAAACCGCTTTGTTCGAGGTCTATTTATAAAGGTTTTCAATTTAATTTGTTTACTACAAAAATTTAGGATAATAAGAATGTTTAAAAATGAAAAAAAAATTATTTTTATTAACTAAATAACAAAATCCTTTTAAACTGATATAAAAGTTATAGAAAACAAAACAAATATTGCTTCAATTTTAGCATACAGTAATTTACTTTTTTACTAAAGTAGTCTTTTAGTGTTCGTTGAACCATCCTTGTCTTCTTTGTCTCTTCAAGTACTAGATCTCTGTAGCATTTGATGGCATTATTGAGACTTTGTCTCACTTTGATGCTTCTTTCCAAATTCGGGTCGGCATTTATGAGAAAGTCAGAAGCTTCATCAATTTTTTGCACAAAAGTTGAAAGGTTAGCAAAGGAAAATTCTTCAACCATGACATCAGTGGGCATGATGTTATGGTTCATCTTCGTCTTCTTCTTTATAGGCTCGTTGTTGTTCCAACTCCAAAAGGGTTTCATCATCCAGATCATTTGAATGAGAATCAATACATTCATTCACATTGTTACAATCTAAACTTGTAAAACCAAGATCTTTGCCCATCTGCACAATTTCTGTTGAGATTTCCTCTTTCTGTGTTGCAAAGGTAACAAAGTCCTTTGAACACTGCGGCAAGATATTATGCCATACGGCTCTCATGTTGCTTTGAGTCACCTCTTGCCAAGATTCATAAATATTTTCAATGGCATTTTTTATGTTAAATTTCTTCCAAAATTCACTCAAAGTTCAAGAATCTTCTTCTGCTGCAGCTTTAATAGCTTGAGCAAAAGTTCGTCTTAAGTAGTTAGCCTTGAAAGTGGAGATAACGCTTTGATCCATCGGCTGAAGAATTGATGTGTTTGGAGATAAAAAATGAATCTTGACATTTTCATCTAAGTCAGTCAATAGAGTTGGATGGCCCGGCACATTGTCTAATAAAAGCAAAATTTTGAAAGGAATATTGTTCATTTTACAATAGCTTTTAACTTCAGGGCAAAAACAAGTTTTAAACCAGTCTTCGAAAAAAATTGAACGAGTCTCCCACGGTTTTTTATTCGAATGCCAATGAACAGGTAAATTGTTTTTTGTAATGCCCTCAAGAGCTCATGGGTTTTCTGCAGTGTACACTAACAGTGGCTTCAATTTTAAATCACCTGATGCATTACCTCCTAGCAAAAGTGTCAATCAGTCTTTTGACACTTTATACCCAGCTTGTGTTTTTTTCTTCTCTGCTAGAAATGTGCGCGATGGCATTCTTTTCCAGAACAAGTCAGTCTCGCCAGCATTAAAAATTTGATAATCCGTGTAGCCTTCCTTCTCAATAAGCTCCTTCAATTCATTGAGAAATAATTCTGCAGTTTTAGTGTCTGCACTTGCGCCTTCACCTTGGATTCTTACATTATGGAGTCCCATACGCTTTTTGAAATTGTAGAACCACCCGTGACTTGCTATAATAGTTTCACTGGTTGTACCTCTTTCGTTTTCTTTTATTTTGTCATATAGACTTGTTGCTTTTGCCTGGATTATCATTTGACTCAAAGGAATCTTTTTCTGATTACAATCTTCAATCCAGATCATTAGAAGGCGTTCCATATTTTCCATTGTAGAAGATCGAGTTCTCGTGATCACTTTTGACATATAAGAAGCAGTGCTCATTCCATGTTGTTTAATTTTTTCTTTGCTCTGAATAACTGTTCGTACAGATTACTCATTCATTGAATTCTCACATGCTATTTTAGAAAATGAAGCGCCATTCTCGTGACATTTTATAATTTCAAGTTTCTTCTCTAATGTCAACCATTTGCGTTTTTTTGTTACTCCAACAGTGTCTTCTTTGTTTTGTCTCTTTTCACTCATACTTAAATAATAAAAAAATATTAAATACTAATATTAATGTAAATAATGAATTGCCGTGGGAAAAGAACGTGTCTACATGAGAGCCAATCGAATAACTACTGCATAAATGTGGCTCTCAACTGTCACTTGCAGCACCCGGGAGTCGCCGGTCAGTGTTGACAATGTTAGTGTAATAATAAAACCCGCGTTGTTCAAAACCACGCTATACATAGTATTCCTGTATATGGTCCTTCTATGGGTCAGATAACCATAAAGCTTTAGAGAAGTCAGCCTATCAGGTCTTAAAATGATAGTCTCCCAGATCTTTTGTAAATTAAGTTAACCATACTTGAAGTATCCCTCTTGAACATTCCGGAGTGTATAAAGTTCCCTGTGCCTGCAGTTTGGCCACTTTGGACAGACTGGTAAATCAGTTAACATTTGCCTTGAAGAACACAAAAATTACATCTGTAATCATCTGTATGGCAACTAAGGATTGACAGACCATGCTCTGGATACTCCTTCACATAGGATCAGATGGAGGGAAACATCTTTATTACACAGAAGTCATTATAGGTCTGAGAGACTATTTTTAGAATCAGCTATGAAGCACTCCCCTAACCTCAATGAGTATGGATGCATTAATTTACCAAAGATCTAGGAGACTTAAGATCTGATATCTTGAATCTGTAAATTAACTTTATGGTTATCCAATCCATAGAGGTCACCATGTAAGAATATTAGTTCTGTTGTCAGTTACAATTTAAATTGTTTTCCTCAGCTATGTAGTTTAGTGTTGTGTGGCTATCACAGCTAAAACTGTGCTCTGATGATGCCAGTCAGAAAACTAGTGAGCTTAATAAATATATCGATGGCACTTGCTACCTCTCTTCTCTGAATAGCGTTTAAAATTAGAGATAGTCTTGGGCCAGCTATCTCTGATTGGCTACTACTACCAGTGAAGATCGAACTGCCCATCAATCTCCAAACGTTAAGGCTAAAATGGCCTCATCTACTTCCTATCAGTAATAAAAGATGTTAACGGATTTTTATTTATTGTATAAAATGTAAAATTGTAATACCCCCTACTTGAATCATCCTTCATAAATTTAGTAATTTTCACTAGATCATATGTCCAAATGAGCACTCTTTTCCTCCTTAACTAACATCCATAATATCCACCTAACGTAGCACATTTATGTCTGCAAGAACTACGACTCTCCAAAATCTCCACCTTAAAACTGTTGAAATACTGTGCACCTCATCAGAATCATGAATTTTTGAACAGTTCTTTCACAAATTACAAGCTCAGTAATCAGCATTTCTTTCATTTCACCTGTATCATATTTGTGCACAGATTTGGTCGCCAGTTTTCAAAAGGATAAGTTGTTGGAGATGGTTCAGAGATGATTGACTAAGTCGGTTTCTGGTCTCTGAAATATGAGGACAGATTGAGAAAATGCAAAACAATTGTTGAGAACACGCAATTTACAGACAAAAAATATTAGTGGTGGTGGGCAATAGATGGTGTAGGTGATGGTAGCAGCGGTTTGCTGTAGTTGAAGTGGTGATGACAGGGAGCTGTAAAGTAGGTGCCCTCCCTTGATGAGTTTTTGGACTCCTTGGTGGTATTACATTATAATAATGATGTCTGCGGATGCTAATTTCTGTTAATTGTGTGTACATGTGCTCCTGCACATGTACACACATATATATGTATATAGTTTCCGTGAAAGAATACCTTTGCTTTCCCCGTATGAAACCAGGTAACTCATCTTTGGTTGAAAAGCGCTTATAAAGGTTCTTCACTTCCTGCACGTGATTCGAACCCTGGTCTTTCAAACAAGGTAGTCTAATAACCTAACTTCTACTTGTCCATTTAATTTGATTCGCATTTTAACCATCTTGCTCTATCACTGTCTTTATCCGACTAGAGAAATTTTTCCTAGGGTTTTTTTTTCCCCAGCCAATTCCTAAGTTATTCAACTTTGCCTAAGGTAAGTCAGATTTTTCACATTCTGAGCTCAAAAATAACTACCATATTATAACTCGTACTATTTTAAATAACAATATAGGTTTATGGTCAAGAGATGAAGGTTTCCTCCTTGCTTTTGCACCAACACCTCTAAAATCACTGATGGTCATTGATGCTGTTTGGAATGAGCATAGCCAACTATACTGTCTCAGAGGTATTTAAACATAATAATAGCTCTGTCTACTCCTTTGGGGAATAAACTATTGATCACTTGGATCCAAATGGGGGGGGGGATTTGTGACATCTCTTGTTGAGGGTATCAACTGTGGATTAATGACATCAGTGAAGTGCCTTTGGTGTATGAACCGATGGTCACATGGGAAGGTTGAGATTAAGTGGCTTGAGATAATGTCATCGGTAAATTGAGGCATCAGTGTTAATCAAGTGGGGGCTGAGATTAAGAACTGATGAGGGATACCATGACCTCATCAACATCCTCAGTAAAGTAGTTCCAGTAATCTATTATGGATAATTTTAGGACTTCATTTTTGGTTTTAGGGTTAGACCTTTGGTCTGTGGATTCATAGGTAACAGTTTGAGCAGGGAATTGTAATGGTTTGAGTGTGGAATTATGGATGTAGATATTTGGTGTGTTTGTCTATTGGTGGCATCACGAGTTTAAAAAAAAATTGTGTACTGTCAACAGATGGTGCCTCAATTTTTTTTTATTCTTGATTCGATTACTTGCCAACAGGTGGAAGCACAAATTTTTCTAATATATAATTACTAGATTTAAGTGATTCTGTTCAAATTTTTTTCATTGCCTGAAATAATTTCACTGCAGTGTTGACAGATGGCACTACGATTTGGTGATTTTTAACTGTATATATCTTTGCATGTATAATTAAGCAGAAATCTGTATGTTTCAAATAATCTTTGATATATATACAGGGTGTTCGGGATAAATTTGACAGTTTCATAAGGAAAAAGAAAATCTTCTTTGTATCTATTAAATTTAATGAATTGACAAAAAAACATTACAGGCAGAGTTAATTACAATACTATCAACAAGATTTACTCAAAATAACCACCATTAGCATCGATCACAGCTTCAATTCTGCTTCGGAACCTCGAACAAGCTGATGCTACAGTCTCCCTGGGAAGGGCCGCAAAAATTGTTTTAATTTTATCCATTAACTGGGCTTTTGTATTACTGGAAGTGCGATTGGTGTCTTTTTCAACTGCGCCCCATACAAAATAATCCATGGGGTTAAGGTCTGGGGAGTTTGGAGGCCAAACATTTGGACTGGTGAAGTCGTAGAAATTTTCAGACAACCATTTTTGACTTTTCCCAGAGGTGTGGCAAGGGGCCGAATCCTGCTGCCATACATACGGCCTACCATTGGCTACCCTTGTTATCCAGGGCTTGACTACAGTTAGCAACTCCACGAACAAAGCCCGAATTCCAATGCCAGGGTTCTTCAACACCTGTTCCTGCAGATTTGCGAGGAATTCTGCTGTACGAACGCAATCAGATCGTCTGCTAGGGATCTTTCTTCTTGCTACATCCTCGTAGTCACCATTGCAAGTCTCTAGTTCATGCCTGATTGTTTTTACTGTATTCACGGAGCATTGGGCAGCAGTCGTAATATCCTTATTTTGATGGCAGGCACGAATCATCATGATACAAGTTATTCTCTTCCATGATTCAGGTGGGCTCCAGCTATCCATCCTTTCTGACATCTTGTATATGAATGAAGAAGGGTCCAAACTTTTAAATGAAGAGAAGTGTGTGTTAATACATGTAACTTACGGAAAAATATAATTAATTATAAATATGTCAAATTTATCCCGAACACCCTGTATATATATATATATATAACATTCGAATATTTTAATCCATGTATAATGAAGTGCTTCATTCAATATCATTTTTAAAGATCTTAAAAGTTCATTACTTTTTTCTTAATTATGGTAAAAATGTTCACATTTTTTTACCATAATTAATCAGAATTGTATTCGGGATAAAATTATGGGTTTGTATATCAAATTCTAATCACAATAACTAAGTGAAAAAGTGACTTTAAAACAAAAGTGTACAATATATGTGGTGTAACTGAAATATGGAGAGAACACCAAAATTCCTACATTTTATTTTATAGAAATATTTACAATTATATTCACAGAATAATTTGAATATGTCATAACTTAGAAATATTTCACATATTGTAGTCATTATATATATATATCTGACAGAAATATTTCACACATTTCCAATGAAATAAAACATGCTCCTCACAAGTTCAATAAGAAAATTATTCGTTGGTCACCGATTTAGGTTGGAGGACATGAAAATAATTGGTCACGCAAAGAATCTAGATCAGAAAACACGAGAAGTACAGCTCCGTACATCTGATGCTGTGTTAGTCTCATATATACACAATGTCTGACTAAATATTTGGAGTATTCCTTTGTCTTCAAATAAACACATTCAGTCACAAACACCAGTCAGCATATCAACAGCAGAGTGCCATTTCAGAAGCACAGGTGCCACATAAAGGAAAAATTAATTTTTCATTCATTGTGATGGGCAAAACCGAAAAAAAAAATGTTCGTCCCATGTTTCCATTTTGGCAAGAGAAATACAAAAGTATGCCAAAGGACTATAGTCGAAATCATTCAGAATAACTGAGATTGATCATAGGATATGTGATATTTCATTACCCATGGATAATGGCTGTGAAAGTCAAAATATCGAAAAACTTTAGTTTCTGATTGTGTTTTGTTATATATTTTATAACAGTTCTACTGCTGTGCAAAGCATTACGAGGAAAAATGGGATCTGGAATTTTAAGAGTAGCAGTAAAGTTTTTCATACTATGCCTTCACATATTCAGTATTTAGCTGGCATTTCCAAATTGAGGTCACATTGAAGCCTTTACTATGAAAATAGGATTCCCGATCCTTTGTGTCCTAAAAGAGCGTGATCATGTTTATATTTTCTGTACACCTGAAAAGTAGGTCTGTAGTACTGACAGACAGGTGGAAACAACCTTAGAATTCATATAAAATATTTCCATTTTTCCAATATATGATCCAATGCAGACTTCAACCCACACATGTGTTTCAATAGATATGTTGTTCTAGCCACGATAAAGCCTCTCAACAGTGTTGGATTTAAAAAAAAGGTTCAGGAGAAATACTCTCATACCTACCCCTACAACTATCTTTTCTTATTCAATTTACATGCAGATGAAGCCATATTACATGTTTTTCATGACTATGTATTTTATTTTTTGATACTTATTCATGAATTATGGAATAATAAACTAAATGGTAAGTGTGTAGCAATCCTTGTACCATAATGGTCAATATCAGAAGAACCATTATAGATGTGAATTTAATCAATGACAGGAGAAACTTTCTCAAGGCCTTTTTGCAGATGCGTCAATGTTAGTCAACATGGTACAAGCTAGCAAGCAGAAATCAGGTTTTGAACTTGCAACCAAAAAAAATCACTATTTCAAAAAACAGTTTGAGTATTCAGGATAATGGCAGCAGTTTGCCATAGTCCATCCCCGATGTCTCTAAAATCAGGAACTAACTGCCCACTAATTTTCAAAGTTAGGGCTGACAGAGACCTTATTTCTTTTTGTGAACAAAATTAGCTGATCTCATAGGGTGGTGGAAGTTTTTTTGCTGGCCTGGTAGGCCAAATGGTTAGTGTATCAGCTCTAGCCAAAAGGCTGCGGTTCAAATCCTGCCATAGGCATGGATGTTTGTGGTTGTCTGTGAAAATACTAGTCATGGTGTAGGCAGTAGCTGGCGTCATTGTAAATGATGTGGATTGAGTGGTGGAGATGGAGAGTTGTAGAATAGGTGCCCTCCCTCGATTAGTCTTTGGACTTCTCAGAGGCGTCACGTAATAATAAAAATAAAGCATTAGAGGAGTTATTTATTTTTAAAGCTTAATGTTAAGTTGTATTTTGGAATAAAAATTCTTTATGTAAAATGGATCAGATATAAACAAATTTGCACATACTGGCAACTGAATTACAAATCTTTATGCACATATACATAAACGTCACGCAGCGTACACGCAAAAATTCTTGGCCATGCGTCACAATGTGTTCTAGGCAACTCTTTAAGAATGTGTTGTTGTCGAGTCCATTGAAGAGCTTCTAGATATGATCATGGGCCTGTAAAACTGCTTTGGCAATCTGTTGAACTTTGATGGAGTAGAGCTTTTCCCTCTAGGATTATTGTCAATTTTCTGTAGCAATTGCTGAACAAGAATAGATATGGGCAGGTGTTAGTTCAACTCCTGGACAGTTCTTGCATGTTTTATAGTTTCTACTACCGTCTCTCTCTCTCTCTCTCTGAATTTTCATGCCTTTAAAATGTTCTGTCCTTAGTCTGGTAATGATCGTGGTTATTTCTCTATTTTCATTAATTTCACTGATTTAATTTTTCTTCTTGATAGTTTGTTTTACCAATCTTATTTTGGTGACAAAATTAGCATCAGTTAGTGAGAGTGAGTGTAATTTTTGAGGTAAGTAGCTTGCTTCTTTGGCTAGTCTGTCTGCTCTTTCATTGCCTTCAATATTTATATGGGCTAATATCCATGCAATGTACAGTTATCTTTCAAATTTAAAGTTGTTAGTTGTTCATGAATTTCCTGTTTTGTTTTTGTTTGTCCATTTATTAATGCCTCAAGTGCAGATTTTTGAGTCACTGTAGATGGTTATTCTTTTTGTAATGTTGGGATTAAAGAGACAGAACTTGACAGCTGCTTGTATGGCTGTTAATTCACAAGTGAAGTTTGAAGCTATTTTGCCAGCTGTAGTTTCGATTTGTGTTTGCTTGCCTCCAGGTAGAGTTAATAAAATCCCTGATCCTCCTTGGTCGAGTGCTTCATCAGATGATCCATCAATATAGGAAATGACATGGTTTAGATTAAGTCATGTATAGAGTCAAGTCCTTTTATTTTCATGCTGTGAATCCTTTTATGAACAAGGTTCTAGGAGATTTAAGTTAATCATTGTTTTTGGTATTATTGTGGAAAAGAATGGCTCTTTGCTTATTTTAATGGACAGGTGCTGTAAGTCGATCTGTTTTCTAATTTCATGATCATATTGTAAAGTAGTGATCTCATTAGTCTAGATTGTCCTGTCCAGCCATCGAAAATCCTGATTGAAATGTGATCCTGTTGTTGGCTCCTGATTCTGTTAGTGAATTTAACTGTGGAAAGTTTTCTTCTGTCTTCTAGTATGTGAAGCCAACACTCTCGTTGAGCTTTTAAATTATTTGTGGATGAGACTGCACCTATAATAATTTTTGCTGCTCTTGATTGTATACTTTGTCAAGTTTTTCTTTTGAGCTAGTAGAAGCCAGAGCTCAGATTGATGAGCCATATTCCACAGTGGGTTATATGAGTGTCTTCAGAATGTGCCTGGTCAGTAATTGTCAATAGTGTTAATCACAAATAGAAAAAACAAATAATCTTTCAGAGTTCAATAAAGGGCTTATTGTGAGTGTCTGTCTGATTGGAGCCTGATTTTGAAAACAGCAGAGCTAACTGACTTCTCAAAAGGTGATATATCTGGGTGTTTAATCAGTGGAAAAATAACCAACTTGTTTTTGTCTAAGAGGCATAACTGTAGTCCAAAGACCTGTCGGGAAATAGATCACCATTGTCTGAGAAGGCTTGTAAGGACAAACAGAAACTGACCAAGGCATTCAATGAAGGCTGTTCCCAACTCATATCTCACCGAATTATGCACAGAGAATTGAAGAGGATCGATATTAGCAGTTGCATAGGGAAGATATGTTGTATGCTGTTATTGTTTACAGAGCTAGTTTAAGGCAAAGATGCACTTTTGAGTAATTATATTAATGAATATGATAATAAAATTATGTAAATGCTATCATAATGATGTAAATCAGCATAAGCTAAATTGCCATCTGCAGCCGCAATACTAGTCTTTACCTTTTCCTCCAATTCTAGTATTTTCAGATGACGAAATTCATCTCTCACCAAAAAGAATTACAAACATCCATGCCTATTGCGAGTTTTGAATCCATAGATTATTAGTGCGAGAGGGTACGCTATCTAGTCGGTTATTAATGACATATTTCTTATTACAGTTTATTTTTGAATGGTTCACAAGAGAAGTAATTAATTACATATTTCAATTTGTGAGCATGCATCGATATATCTATATACCGGATGATTATAAAATAACGTCAAGTGTTCAGAGCCCTCTAGCGAGTAATGTATTGGACAAAACACACCAATATTCGGTAGACGTACGCAGTGGAACATGGGGATTCGATTTAATGAAAGAAAAAAGTACCAAAAGTCGCCAACAGGGGAAATTTTGGCACTGTTTACAGAGTAAAATGCATTAATTTGCATTATCGTGTTTCTTGTGAGCAATCATACAATAAAAGGAAAACTTGCAGATTTCTTATCATTCATAGACAAACTGCTTTTCGATGCCTCTTACCTTATGTGAGCATGCTTTATTAGTCAAACTCTATTATCAGCGGAACAATAATGCCAGTGCTTGTCTTCGTGATTTTCGGCGTATGAAAAATTTACGAAAAGGACCGATTAGCGTAACAAATTTACGAAAACTGATTCGGCGATTTGAAACTACTGGAACTCTAGCATGCAGGTAGGTAGGGGACGCAAACCAATCAATCACCAACAAGTTGAACAAGTTGCAACTGCTACTGTGGAACAGGAGAGGATGAATGTGCAGGGTACCAGCAGTGCACGAGCAACATCCCGGCAAACGGATATCGCATACACAACAGTGTGGAAAATCCTACATCAGATGTTGAAGTTTTACCCCTATAAAATCAGTCACGTTCAAGAATTGCGCCCTGGTGATGCGACCACACAAATCGACATCTTTGAGATTCTTAGCGCGCATGGAAGTGGATGATGCATGGCCATGGCAGATTTTATGGAGTGACGAAGTGCACTTTTATTTGAATTGTGATATTAACACATGCAACTGTTGCATTTGGGCTGCAACTAATCTGCACGTGTGTCTGCAGATGCCTATCCACTCGCCCAAAGTCACAGTGTGGTGCGGATTTACAGCATCTTTTATCATCAGTCCATACTTTTACGAGGAAAATCGCCAAAATGGACCAGTGATCTGTTCCGTCAATGCTAACAGATATGCCAATATGCCACAGAACTTTGTGGTTCCACAACTGCAGCAAAGAGGATGTCTCCATTCGACCATCTTCATGCAGTATGGTGCACCCCCCCCCCCCCCCACATCGGACTTCACGTACAGTGTGTTTTGCGACAACATTTCTCTGACAGAAGAATCATTTGTCGTGCATTTCCCACTGAGATCGCTTGATCTCAATCCTTGTGACTTTTGGCTGTGGGGATTTCTTAAAAGCATTGTGTATCAAGGATATGTACCCGATATTCCAACTTTGAAAGATCGAATGTTACACGTGAGACAAATCAATTCCAACATGTTGCGAGCCACTGTGGGAAATGTCATGCACCATATGCAGTTCCTGGAACATCAGAATGGTGGTCATATTGAACCTCATTTGTAATTAACAATAAACGTCATGAAATTGATGTGTGCTGTCTCTCATTTGCCATTTAGTCATTCATTAGTCACACCTACTAAAATTAATTTGGCAGTGCCAAAATTTCCCCTGTTGGCGACTTTTGGTACTTTTTTTTTTCTCGTTAAATCGAATCCCCATGTTCCACTCTGTATGTCTACCGAATATTGGTGTGTTTCGTCCAATACATTACTCGCTAGAGGGCTCTGAACACTTGACGTTATTGTATAATCACCCGGTGTATATATATATATATATAGTTTTTTTTACCCCAGTAAAGAAGCCTAAATATAAAATTTAAAATTTCTTAGTGTCATAAAATACTAGTGTTGGAGGATAAAGTAGGCTAGTATTGAACCCACAGATGGCAATTTAGCTTATGCTGATTTACATAATGATGATAGCATTTATGTAATTTTATTATCTTTTTCTTTAATATAATTATTCAAAATTGTACCTATGAGCTTAAACTAGCTATGCACATGACAGCAGTGTATAGCTGGCCCATGTCTATCACTAATTATAGGCAGCCACTGATGAAGAGACCAGCAAACAAGTTCTGCCATCTTTTGGTACCCTAGCAGGATATGTCACTGTCTGAAATAATGTGAGTACTATCGTCAATTTTCTTGAGTTTATGGTAGAAAAAACCCTGCTTGCCCGTGCCAGAGATTGACTAACTCGGGAACCGGTCGAAGATAGGCTTAGAAAAAGTTCCTCCAATCGGTGACCAGACTTGAACTCCTACTGTCAAAGGGATTATTTTCATGCTTACCTCAGGAAATGAAGGAAGATATTTTTCACAAAACTTGCTTGCTAGAAGATATATGCAAGTATAATAATCAAGTGAGATCTTTATTGTATTCAAAGGAATTTTAAAGGTGAGACAGACTGAATATGAGTAAAATCTAATTAAAAAAAAAAAAAAAAAAGAAGAAAATAAAGGGGACAGAAAGTTCCCATTTAGTCACGAGACATCGCAAAACTTTTAACTAAATGCTATATTCAAGTTTTGTATGGTATCTGATATCTGTCTGAAATTAATTGTGAGAGTCAGAGTGAAAGAAAATGTTTTTCCTGAGCTTATACTATGTAATCCTAGAATAATGACTATATAGTTGTCCTCTGTATTTAATCTGCATTAAAGAGTTAGATATATAGGATATTTTGAAATTAATTTTTTCCTAAATAATATTCTACAGAAAATATGAATGCCAAATCTCCTTAGAGAGATAAAAAGAATTACTTAACACACAGAACTGAATATATTGTATATATTTATAGGTTCACAGTAAATGTTTTATTTTTTTATATTTAAGCTTCATCCTTTGGAATTCACAACATGTCCATCTTTGAAGCCAATATATCATAATAGGTACAAATCTGAAACATTCTAACCAACCAATAAAAAATAAAAATTATATATAAATATAGTTAATTGCTGCACATGACTGACTATTAACATAAAAAGTTCGATATAGACAAGGTGGGGATTTAACAGTGCTGTTAATGTCATTTACAAAGAAATATTACTCCTAAAAACCTACATAAAACTGATATTACAACAGACATTATAATGTAAGATTTACAAACTTAATTTCAAAATGGGACAGAACTGGAATGAAAATAGTTAGGGGAAGGAGTGTATCAATTATTGGTGAAGGTGTGGATTTTTATGCCAATTTAACTAATATTTTAAGCATCTCCTCAAACTTATCTTCAAACACTAGTTCTTTATATTCTGTTTAATTATGACTGAAGATTATAACTGCACCAAAGTCATAATCTTCAGTAACCAACCCATTTTTATCATGATCCAGCACACTTTAACTTATGATAACAGTGCATTAGCAATGGATAGACTGGAAAGCATAACATTTAGTGACATTAGATTTGAAGATTTATAGACAGCACTTCAAAAATGCAGAAGAATGGAGGTTGTTCTAAAGGGAGTGAATGAACAAAGAAAAATTTGTCCAACATGTTTGGAGTAGAACTATGACAAAGTGCTGACTAGCCATGGGATGTATCTAAATGGATTTCAATTTCAGGGAAATTACTGATGATGATTCTGATGACAATCTCTTACAGACTGACTTCACAACATAAGGAAATATTGTTTTAATAAAATAGCAAATCAAAACTGGAATAAACTTATGGAAAGTACTATAAGGTTATGTATCTTAAACATAGTCAAATCAGCTTTGGATAAGCATTCACAAGGGGAGTGTTAATTTAGCATAACTGGTATCCCTCAAGATTGGTACTAAGGTATTTTGATGAGAATGATTAGCATGTGAGACCATCAGAATATCATGTATTGAGAATTCTGTGTTCTTATGCTAATGCTGTAATAACTTTACTCCTTACAGGAAGGTGAGTCAGTCAGTCTCATAATAGAGGCAAGTTTCTTCTCCTGAAAGCTCAGTTTTTTTTTTAATTCTGCGATAACAGATAACCCAGCCACACAATTAGCAGACATAATACACTAGCCTCATAATGTAGATGCTCTGGCCATAATTCCAAACGACAACTTCTTACAAAGCATCCTAAGAAATCTTTCAGTTCTCAGTGAGCAAAGCACACACACACACACACACCCTTTTGGATACATATATTGCTATGCATTATGGAAAGGCTCACTATCTAGACCAGTTTCCTTGGCAGGGACTACCCAGGATGATACTGAGATGAAATCAATGTAAAAGTCATATTTTTCATATACAATTCTTAAACAGTTTTTACCACATTTTTGAAATACACTAGATCACAGATAATTGTAGAAAGTTTTTTCACGTGGTTGCCAAATGAATTATGATAGAGAAGAAAAATTATATTCTTGTTTTAATCCTATTCACAATTGTAAACAAATAAAGTGTACATGTGAAGCATCTTCACAATCAGGCTATTTGTATATAGAGTATAGGCTACATGTATTGTGTACAAATTGCTTGTATATAAAAAATGACTTCTAATGTATATAAAAAATGACCACTGAGGCGACTCCAGTAAGGCTGAAATCAAAGGAAGTATCCCATCAGGCAAAGCATGATGGGATACTGAAGTAATTAATATGAAGCTAAAAGCCTCTATATACGTCTAGTCATGAGGTTGTGCATGAAGTATCTTGAGTATAGGATTAAAACAAGAATATAATCTGTCTATTATAGTTTACTTGATAATCATGTGGAAAATAATTCTTCTACATCTATCTCAGGAAGCACATTTGAAATTTGCTATTTCTGTGTTTGCTACAATAAAATATATCAAGAATGATTACTCAGTTTTTAAAGCATATGCAATAAATAGACTGTTAGGAGAAATGAAAAACTGTAATCCTGAATTAAAATATTTTATCACAATTTTTTTAAGGAGTTGACAATGACAAACTGTTTCAACAATTAAAAAAAAAAAAAAAAATCTATGTTACAATGTTTTGTATCTTCAAATAAACCAGCCAGATTACTTTGGACCAAGCATTTCTTCAGGTTGTACCCAATTATCAAACTGTTCTGCAGTCAAATAGCCCAGTTTCACAGCTGCTTCTTTTAGGGTGGAATTTTCTTTATGTGCTGTTTTAGCTATTTTTGCAGCTTTATCATATCCTATGTGAGGATTAAGTGCTGTTACCAACATCAGAGATTCATACAACATTTTATTAATTCTATCCCTGAAATAATAATAATACACAATTTTTATTAATAAATTTGATCTATCAAATAAATTCTTCACTATACATATGAATGAATACGTTAAATGAAATTAAATATGTATCACTATAGCAAATGTTACATAGTGAATACTGACTAAAACAAACTATTACTCTGGTCCCAATGAGTTTACTAGAGTGAGAATCAATTGTACATATACAGAATTCGACTCATTTTTAATATAATTAAATATACATAGAAAACGGGCATTAAACAATTCAAATATGTTACTGTTACACTATTCATTTTCAATGATACTTGTACAAGACTGCTATAGAGTTGTGAAGATACCTCATTCACAAACTTTATTTTCTTACACTTGGATAAGGGATTAAACAGAATATAATTTCTTGCCATGTTTAATTTAATATACAAGATGGTAGCTTCGGTAATCATGATAAAAATAGTAATGAAATGACACTTACATGAGAAAAAATTATTATTTCCATAATTTTTTGGTTAGGTTTTGTAGATAAACAAATTTAGAACTGTAAGCATATGTGACAATATATGCTATTAACTGCAGGAGGATAATTCCATCTACAACTATTAGAATTCAAAGAAATAAGTTTAAATTCAGCCATCAGAACACACACATACAATTTATAGACAAAAAAAAAAATACTGTTGTTGGTGATGATGGGCAATAGATGGCATTGATTGTAATTGTGTATAGCGAGAGAATTAAGCAGAAGGAGGATACAGTATGTAGCAGAATGGAGTAGAGCACCCTCCCGTAATGACTGTTTGGAGGTGTCAGGTAATAATAATAAATAATTACTAATTCATGAAAGACAGGGATGAGGAATGTTGCTTAGGGTGACTTCCCAAAACTGGGAAAGTTTAAGAAAGTCATTTTTGTGGAGGTCCGTGAATGTGGGCTTCACAATTTTCTTTATATAATCTTTCAAGCAAAAAAAAAAAATTCTGTGTAGGACTTCAGTTTTATTCCACTAGATTCTATGCCTAGTGCTTAAGGCCGGCTGACTAAACCAGACTTATTACTCATTAAGTAAAATATAATCTTGATGTTTTTCTAGATGAATCTGAGCTGAATGATCTGCCCATAATAACAAAGGCTGCATGCATACAGGATTCTGTAAACTCCACGATGAGAAAGAGGATATTTATCTTTCAGAGAGTCTAGGAAGGAATTTAATTTTTGAACCCAGCGAAAGTAAAGAAACTTATAGGCTGGTTTGGCAAAGAAGTCTCACAATTCTTTCCAATACTCCCTTAACATATGTAATGGAAATTCTAGAAACTTCTTCTAGAGGAGAATGTGGATGAAGGCAGGCCATAATTATTAATTATTTTGGTATTGTATCTGTTAGATATGCAAGTAGCTCTGATAAAGGCCAGTTCTTTATTTAAAACAGAACCAGTAAAATACAGTTTACGTGCACAGTGAATCAAAGTTTCAATCAACCATATTTCTGACAACAGTGCTGATGTAGCATTAATATATTTTCCAGTATGAGTTGTTTTTTTGTACATGAGAACTGTAGACTGCCATTAGGTTGTTATAAAATGAGAACATCCAGAAATGGGATGCAATTGTTTTCTTCTACTTCAAGGGTATATTTAATTCTTGGGTTTAATGAATTAATTTCTCAAAAAAATTCATTAAGTTTTGAAATGGAAGAGTTCCGGACAGCAAAAACATCACATATAAATAGATGACTCAGGAGAAAAAACATAAAGGATATGCTGTTCAAATCATTTCATGTAATTATTAGCTAAAGTTAAGAAATAGGAGACCCCATTGCAGTTGTTCCTTCTATCTGTTTATAAAGTCTTTGACAAGAAAATGAACCCGAATTTATTACAAAGTTGAATAACCTCACAATACCAAGAGGAAAATCATTACATTATAATTCTACTTTATCAGCAAGTAGGATGTTTATGAAGAGTGAAACTACACCAAAAGTAAAAGATTTGTAGGTTGTAAAGATAATCCTGATACTTTATTCAGTTTACTTTTCTTGTCAAAACAAACTTTATAAACTCAGTAAACTCAACTGTTTCTCTGTTAAACAGAGAACTCAGAGCTACATTCATCTCTAACGGATGCAATATCAAAATAATCAATGAAATAATTAACAATTCTGGCTTTGCGTTCATCCACATCATCTTCTATAAGTGTCTAGGATTTTCATTCCACGTGCAAAGAGTGTTGGAGAGAGAGAGAGAGAGAGAACAGGGAGAACTTCGCCAAACTAACCTACAAGTTTCTTTCACTCCAATTTGAAAATTAAATTCCTTCCTAGATTCTAAAAAAAATAAATATTCTCCTCTTTCTCATCCTGGAGTTCATAGAATCCCATGTTCATTTGGCCTTTGTTATTATTAACAGATAGATTGTTCAGGGGTGCTTCATGGTCAAAGCTGTATAACTGAGAGGAGACCTCCACATAGCCTTTAAAGGAATGCGGAGAATCGACCAGGGCTTCTGACCTAACGTCCAATCCTCACCTTCTCGTGGTGCACCCTGTTGGTTAACTACTTGGATACTGACCGAACGAGGATGGACTGGCAATATGGGATTTAGCCGACCAAACTGTATTCCTATTGGTTAAAACAAAATACAAAATTATGGTACAACATGACAAAATTTCATGCTGGCTGGGGCGTCGCCCAGTTAAACAAGGCCCCCATTGTTTTCGCCAGGGAACCAGGGTGAACTACAAAAAGTCAGCTACTGGAACAAATCTGAAAACACACCCCAACTCAACATCACCAGAGTTAGAGATCGGTACTATCAACATAAGAAGCCTGAATGGCAAAGAAATGGAGCTAGCTGAGGAATTAGATAAGTACCAGATCGACATAATAGGGGTGACTGAAACAAAAAAGACAAAAACTGGTGAGCTCTTTCTGAGCAATAAATACAAAATGTTATATTCAGGCAATGACAATCAAGGAAAAAGAAGGAGTAGCCATAGTATTCAACACAAAATACGAGGCTAATCTTCTTGAATGGCAGTCAGTCTCAAGTAGAGTGATTTGGGCAAATATGAGAATGGGGAATTGGACAATGAGACTTATTTGTGCCTATGGTCCCACAGAAGGTTCTACTAAGGTAGAAGTGGAGGAATTTTTTGAGGTTCTAGAGAAAGCTACTGACACAGTGAAAAAGGAAAAGTTGGTCCTTGTTGGGGATCTAAATAGCAGAGCAAATTTTCTCCAAAATTTAGAGAAAAGAGCAAAGCTAATAATAATGGCAAATATCTGTTGGATTTCTGCTCAGGACATGGACTGGTTATTACTAACACCATGTTCCAACATAAAAATGTGCACAAATTCACATGGAGAGAAGAGGCAAGGAATAAGAAAAGTCTAATTAACTATGTTATTGTTGATAGTGATGTTTTCACCCTGGTGCAGGACACCAGAGTGTACGGAGGATTTGAAATTGGAAATGATCACTATTTAGTCTTGAGCAGGATAAAATTGAATTTCACATTGAAAAGAATAACATGTAAGAAAGTTTTAAAGTGAATAAAAGTTGAGCAGCTCTCAGATGTGAACTGTAGACTAAAATACACAAAGATTATTGAAGGAAAAATGAAAGAGTTTGAGAACAGGAATCAAATCTTGGAGATTCAGTGACAAGCCTTGAAGAAAGCCCCGATTGATTCAGCTAGAGAGGCATGTGGTGAAGTTGTCTGCAAGGATAGAAAAATTAGAACTCCATGGTGGACACAGGAAGTTAAAGAGGCAGTGAAGGAAAAGAAGAAAGCATATCAAAAGTTCCTGGCAAATAAGTCAGCTTGTGCTCTTAGAGAATACAGAGACAAATGCAAGAATGCTAAACACTGTGCAAAACTAGCTAAACAAAAGTCATGGGAGGACTTTGGCAAGAATATAGAAAATAAATATCAAGAAGGTGGCAAAATATTCTGGAAAATTGTTGAAGAAGCTTAGGAATGTAGGAAAGAGGGCTGTAAAAGGAGTTAAAGATGATAAATGTGACATGAAAATGGGAGAAAAAGATATCCTTGAAGTATAGAGTAATTACTTTGAAAAACTGCTAAATGAAACAAGCAGTGATGACAGCACTGTGGTAAAAAACACTGACCAGGCATGCAGTCAGGAATACATAATCATACTTGAAGTAGAAAAAGCCATCAAAGGCTTGAAAAATGGAAAGGCAGCAGGAGTAGATGATATTCGACCAGAAATGCTGATGTATGGTGGTATAAGAGTCTTACAGTGGCTGCACTGCATAGTTCAGAAAGCCTGGACAGAGGAACGAATTCCCGATGATTGGAGTAGAGCTCTCATAGTACCCATATATAAAAAAGGGAAATAAAACTGAATGTGAGAATTACAGAGGTATTTCCCTACTGAGTATTCCTGACAAGATCTATGCAAGTATACTTGAGAAGCGGTTGAGAGGAGTTGTGGAGGAGGGGCTTGGTGAGGAGCAGGCTGGATTCAGGCCGAATAGAGGCTGTCAGGATCAGATCTTTACTTTACGACAAATAGTTGAGAAAGCATGGGAATATAACAAAGATCTGTATTTAAGTTTTGTCAATTTGGAAAAGGCATATGACAAGGTGCCAAGAGAGAAGCTATTCAATACGCTGCAGTTATATGGTGTGAATGGGGCATTATATCAAGCAATACTTAGTCTTTATTTGAGTTGTAAGTCAGCAGTTAGAATTGAATTAAGTACAGGAGGATGGTTTAATGTTAAATCTGGTGTGAGACAAGGATGTACATTATCCCCACTGTTATTCATTATCCATATGGATCACATTATGAAGGAAAGTGGTATTAAACATGATATCAAAATTGGAGATCTTAATGTCAGCTCTTTGCTTTATGTGAATGATGTTATACTTCTAAATAAATCTGCTACAAGTCTGTAAGATTCACTGACTAAATTGAATAACTGTTGTAATAGATATGGTATGAAGGTCAGCAATAAAAAGACAAAGACAATGAAAATAAGCAGAATCATTGAAAATGTCAACTGCTTGTGAATGGAGAACCTGTGGAACAAGTAAAACATTTCAACTACTTAGGCACAATTTTTAGTGAAGATGGTAAATTAAATATAAAAATAGACAACAGAATCAGCAAAGCTGGTATGGTGGGAAGTCAACTGAATAAATTCATATGGAATAAGAGAGAAATGGTGTCGAGGCTAGCTGGTGAAAGGACGTACTGCCGGAGAGCTCCTGAAAGATTTGCGATTTTTGTTGATTTATTAATATTTTGTTAGATTTTATTGTGTAATTTTAGTATATTATGGTAGTTTTATTAGTGTAGTTAGTGTACTAAAGTGTTTTATAACATAATCTATGTCGGAAGTCGCCGCTAGAGGGATTCGTAGTGTGTAGTGTTCGTGAAAGCTCCTGATAAGATAAGTATTATTTTCAGTTATCGTTGTTAATTTACTTTAATATTGCGTAGTGTTGTTTGCCTTGCTTTGTTAGTGCATCTGTTTGTGTGTTTTTGGTGTTTATAATTTATAATTTGATAAAATACGTTACTAGTATGGCTCCAGTATGAAGGAAAATGGCAGCCAGTAATGATGGTTCGCCATCTTCTTTCAAGAATGGTAATGTAAAGGAGATGATTCAGTGTACTATCTGCGAAATGTACGCTTTGCGGAGTGCGGTCAGAGTGTGGTTAGATGATAATAAAGGAGTGAATGTGTGTAGAAAATGTAGGGAGAATGAGGAATTGAAGAGTATTTCGGATTGTGAGTATGATATTTTTGTCAAACTTCACAATGAAGAAAATAGGGATATGACAAGAAACGGCGAGGTTGTACCAGAGAACTGTGAGAGTGTGAATGATAGTATTAATGGTTTTACAGAGAATAAAAAAGATGAGATAGATGCAATGAGTGAGATCGCATTGTTGAATGGTACGATACAAAGGGCAAAACAGCAGCTAGAGTGTATGAGCAAAAGTTGACTGAATGAACCAGCCAATAATAAAAAGTATGACAGGAAAAATAGGCGTATGAGTGTGAACATGAACAAAATGAAGGATAGAGTGCTCTATGGAGACTCGTTAGTACGAGGTGTGTTAGTGGAGGATTTGACAAAATCGTACCAACCTGGTGCGACCATAAAGGATGTAACTGAGTCTATTAGAGAGCAAAAGGAAAGGGTGAAAGAAATGATTGTTGTGGCAGGTACGAATGATTTGAAAGGAGATAAAATGGAAATGATAGAAGACCTGAATGAATTGTTTGAGGTAGCAAAAAAAAAGGGTGAGAAAGTTAGAATGATTAGTCTTTTGTCACGGTATAACAGTGAAATGTTTAAAAGGAGGGCCATAATTGCGAATGACTTTATGCGTGGGTTATGTATGATGAGTGGTGTGGAATTCGTGGATGTGTGGAGTGAGTTCGATGGGCGAATGGATCTATATAAGATGGATGGCTTGCATTTGAATGGTTACGGTGTAAGGAGACTTGAGAAAGTGTTGCTGAATGTAGTGGATGTGCAAATTCAGGGAAACTAGATTTATTAAGGGAGGGGGTAGATATACAGTCTTTAGGGAGGCAGTTGAATGTATGAATGAATATAATATGCCCGAGCGAATAAGGACAACAAATCAGAGTGGGATAGTTAATATAAGGCATCAAGGTAGGGTTGGAACTAATGGGGGTCTTAAATTCATGTACACTAATGCTAGTAGTATTAGGAACAAGAAGGAAGAGTTTTGGGCCATGGTTGGCACTTCCAGACCACAGGTTATTGGTATTAGTGAATCATGGCTGACTGTAGATGATATAGCTAGTGGGATTGAATGTGATGGGTATAGTGTGTTCAGGAATGACCGGGAGAATAAAATGGGGGGAAGAGTATTGTTGATGTTAGTTGATGAGCTACAGCCAAGGAGAATAGAAGTTGAATTGCAGGATAGAGAAAAGAGCACATTTGAGGCCATTTGGTGTGAGATTCTGGCTAGCAGAACTAAATATACAATTGGGTGCTGCTATAGACCAGGTGATGGAAAAGATGGTGGTGACAGTATGCACAAGCAAATAGAAGAAATGAGTGGAAGGAGGAGAGGACACATGGGAGTAAGGAATTGGATTTTATGCGGTTATTAAGGGATAACTATCTACGACAGCATGTAATGGAAAATACTAGGATTCAGAGTGCTTGACCTAGTAATTGCATCTGAGAATTTGGCTGTAACGAATATGACCACGTTGCCACCAGCTGGTGAGAGTGATCATAGGATCTTGACGTGGGAGGTAGCTAAAGGTGTGGAATTTTCAACTAAGACAGGGTACATGTGGAATTATCGGGCTGGAAAGTATGACAAGCTTAGGAGTTTGATTGGTTCAGTGCCATGGCATGTACAACTGCAAGGACTAGAGGTTGATATTGCATGGGAGGCAGTTAAGAAGTGTATGCATGAAGCAATGGCTGACTGTATACCTAGAGTCTGAATAATAAATCAATTAGGGGTTAAATGGATGAATAACACCAATAAGCTCGAGCTGCAAAAAAAAAAAAAAACAACTATGGAGGGAATTTAAGGAGAAAGGTGACCGGCAGGCACATGAACGGTATAAAGCGCAGGCAAGAAGGGTAATGAGTGTGGTAAGAAAAGCAAAAAAGGATTACGAAAGAACATTGGTCATGCAGGCTAAAGAGAATCCTAAACAGTTTTTTAGATATGTAGCAAGTAAAAGGAAAAATTTCATGGCAGAATGATTTTAAAGAATGCTGATGGTAGGGAGGTAACTGAATCAGTTGATATAGTTGAGTTACTGAGTGAGCACTTTGCAAGTATATATCATCCAGGTGGTGATATTGCAGAAACGAATAAACCAGCAGATTATACGGGAATTGTGGTGAATGAAGTGGAGGTGAGTAGTCTATTGCATAACCTCAATGTCAATACATCCGTGGGATTGCATGGTATACCAGCTCATGTCGTACGAGAGGCAGCTAAAGAATTGTCAGTACCCTTGACCATTTTGTTTAATTTGAGTCTCGGGTCTGGGTTAGTCCCGAGGTGGTGGAAAGAGGGGAAAATGGTTCCACTGCATAAAGGTGGTTCCAAGACTGCTGTTGAAAGTTTATTTTTCACTTGGTTAGAGTATAATAAATTTAGTTTAATCCTTTATCCAAGTGTGAGCAAACAAAGTTTGCGCCTGAAAGTATCTTGAGGACTGGGGTAAGGTGGTGCAACACCAGGACACTCCTTGCAAAGGTGGAGCAAGATACCAACACTCCTATCTCAGTATCTCCGATAATGCAAAACACATCTCCTTGTGGATATGTCTAATGTTATGCATTAAGGGATGGGCCACAACCCAGACTAGTTTCGACCTTTATTGAGGCCTCTTCAGTGGGAGCCAGGCCCAAGTGGAGATACCAGGCAGAAACATATAGGTAGAGATGACCTGCTAATGCTTCTGCCTGGTATCTCCACTAGGGCCTGGCTCCCGCTGAAGAGACCTCAATAAAGGTTGAAACTAGTCTGGGTTGTGGCCCATCCCTTAATGCATAACATTAGACATATCCGCAAGGAGATGTGTTTTGCATTATGGGAGATACTGAGATAGGAGTGTTGGTAGCTTGCTCCACCTTTGCAAGGAGTGCCCTGGTGTTGTACCACCTTACCCCAGTCCTGAAGATACTTTCAGGCGCAAACTTTGTTTGCTCACACTTGGATAAAGGATTAAACTAAATTTATAAAGACTGCTGTTGTAAATTACCGACCGATTAATATATCAGGAATCATTGTCAAGGTCTTAGAGAAATTAGTCAAGAAAAGAATACAGGATTGGATGGATGAAAATGGGATATTGTATGGGGGACAACATTTTTGTGAAGGTTAGATTATGCCTCAGTAACTTGCTCATGTTCTATAACACAGTGACGGCTGAACTGGATAGGGGTAACGGGTTTACAGTGATACTACTGGACCTTGCCAAGGCCTTTGACAGGATACCACATGGAACCCTAATCAGTAAACTGGAGCAGATGCGGATAGATATAGGGTTGGTGAGATGGATAGGAAGGTGGTTGAAGGAGAGATACCAGAGAGTGGTTTATGCAGCAGTGGAGTCTAAAAGACGGCTTGTGACTAGTGGTGTGCCGCAGGACTCTGTTCTTGGACCACTACTTTTCAATTTGTTCATCAATGATATAGGAAAAGATTTGAGAGGAAGTGTTCACTTGTTTGCTGATGATGCAAAGTTGGGTAGAGCAATTGTGAGTGCACAGGATGTCAAAATGTTACAGGATGATTTGGATACTTTGGAGGACTGGGCTAGGAAAAATGGATGTCAATTTAATGTGGCAAAGTGTAAGGTTATGCACTTTGGGGTGAAAAGAAAAGCAGCAGTATATCGCATTGGTGGAACCGTACTCCAGGAGATTGATGAAGCCAGGGATTTGGGAGTATTGGTGGATAGGGAATTGAAGTTTAGGGGGCACATTGCAAAAGTGACTAAATCAGCTCATCAAATCACTTGGCTTCTGAAAAATACTTTAACATGCAGAGACAAACAAGTTGTTGTTCCTCTGTATCGAACCTCGATAAGACCCCATCTGGACTACTGTGCCCAGTTATGGGCACCAGGGTTTCTTCGTGATGGGGAGGAAGTGCAGAGGATCCAGAGACGAGTGACCGAGATGATAGAAGGTCTGTGGAATGTACCTTATGAGAACAGATTGAGGATTTGTGGGTTGCAAAAATTGGTTGATAGGCGGAAAAGGGGTGATATGATTGAGACATTCAAATTACTGAAGGGTTTCTATAAGATTAATACAGAAGATATTTTTGAAAATATGACTGGTGGTGGGAGGACTAGGGGCCATGCATGAAAGCTGAGCAAGAGCGTGGTTGACAAGGGTGTTAGAGCTAGGTTTTTTACTTGGAGAGTGGTGAATAAGTGGAATAAGCTTCCAGAGACTGTTGTGGGTGCTATGACCGTGAATGAGTTCAAGGCAAGGTATGATAGATACTGTGTCAATGTCGAATAGTTGTTCTTGACATGATGTTAGGCCCTCCCTCGATGAGTCTATCGACTCCTTGGAGTTGCCCGGAACAATAATAATAATAATAATAATAATAAAAAAATTAGTCGGAACACTAAATTAGCTGTATACAAAACAGTGTTGGAACCAGTTTTAAATTATGGATCTGAGAGGTGGGTCAGAAGTAAAACACTTGACCAAAGACTAGAGACCGCAGATATGAGAGTCCTGAGAAAGATTAGTGGCGTGAGCAGATAGCATCAACAGCAATATCATATTAAAAACGAGGATATTAAGAAACAACTTGACATTGTCAGCATCCAGGAATGCGTTAGCAGAGCTAATCTCAGGTGGTATAGTCACTTAAACAGAATGAGAGACGACAAATTAGCAAAACAAGTGTTCTCTGCCAGGTTGGCAGCAAAACGACCCAGAGGAAGACAAAGATATAGGTGGATTGATACAGTACAAAGTGGCTTAGACGATAGAAATATAAGATCTGATAATGTTGGAGTCTTGTCAAGTAACAGACTGATTTGGAGGAAAATTGTAGATAGGAAGGTAGTAATGATGTATTTTTTTTTTTTTCATGTAGTACTATCATATCCTGTACACCCCTTGAGGTATTTGGGAGGAATTTGATGATGATGATGAGATTGTTCAGCTCAGATTCACCTACAAAGACCATCAAGATTATATTTTACTTCATGAGCAATAAGTCTGATTTGGCTAGCCACGACTTATGCACTATGCATAGAATTCACTGGAATAAAACTAATATTCCAAACTAGAATAAAGTCTTACACAGACATTGTTTTTTTACTTGAAAGATTCTATAAAGAATGTTGTAAAGTCCACATTCACAGACCAAACCTCAAAAAAGGACTATCTTAAACTTTCCCAAGTTTGGGAAGTCATCCTAAGTAACATTTCTTCATCCCATATTTTATGAATTAGTAATTATTTAAATTTATTTCTTTGAATTCTAATAGTTGTAGATGGAGTTATCCTTCTGCAGCTACTAGCATATATTGTCACACATGCATTTTAAGTGTTGTTCTAATTTTGTTTATCTCATTTCATCTGTATGCATTAATCATGGCTAATAAACCTAGTCAAAAATTCTGCAAATAATAAATAATTATTCCTTATGTAAGTATCATATTTCATTGCTATTTTTATCATTACGTATATCTGTTTACATCTCTATATTTAGTACTATCAGTGAGCATCAGAACAGATGTTTCTCTAGTAGTGATATAGACATTTCTATAACTGCAGGCAAACTACTGACTAGGATTACTAGGGTTTTTTTTGGCTTCAATATTTCATTCCAGCATTATCTTTTTCATTAATGCTATCCAGAATGCCTAATAACCTCTATGTCCCTTTGTATTGCACAAAACAATCTTGAGTATGATTGTTTTTTTTGCCAAGTGCAAAACTATTAAAAACATTGTCTGTACAGTGTAAATGGAATATTATACATAACACAGCTTATACGTAATTTGCAACACACACCTGTTAAAAATTAGATAATTAATTAAAGGATGTTCAGGAAATTATACATAGTGAAGACAACAGAAAAAATCTTGGATTTTTATGGTATCTTTGCTGTTATGTATAATCTATATGGACCACATTATTAAGAACACATATTAAAAGTGGTATCCAAATAAGAAATAATAAGCTTAGCTCTTTATTCTATGCAGGTGTGACATTATCCTCTTCCATAAATCTACTATAGGCCTTCAAGAGTCTTTGGTCAAATTAAGTAATTGCTATGGCAAATTATGCTAAGAAAAGCAGCAATAAAAACATCAAAGCCTTGAAAATAAAATGGACAGGAAAACAGGGCATTGCATGGATTTTCTCAATGACTAAACAGCTAATGCATTTTACCTTTTCATTCAATACTAATGAAGATGGCAAATTAAATAAGGAAACAGCTAATAGAATAAGTAAGGCTAGTACTAGAAGCCAAAAGATTTATTTAGAATAAGACAGTAATCTTAAATAGCCCAAAATACCAAGCAATAGTAGTCTGTGGACTCCTTGGAGATGTCGCAAATAATAATAATAGTATCGATGTCAGAATGATATGATATCAGAAAAGAACTTGACATTATTAATAGTTCATAAAATTCATAACAACCAGAACTAGTCTATGACAGTTGGTGCTTAAACAGAAGGAGAGATGAAGGATTAGTAAACCACATGTCTGAGGCAAAAATTATAGGAAAAATACCAAAAAGACAATGGAAAATTAGTCATGAAACATTGCATTAGAGTGAATATCATCTGGATGTACTAGATAATATTCACATTAGGGACATGAATGTCATTCATGTCCCTAATCCAAGCAAAGCCTCAACAGGTTCTCTACAGGCACAAAAGGACATTATAAGCAGCAGCCGAATAATTTGCTAGCTGAATGGGAAGCCTCCCAAAGTGTTACCAACAGGTTTGGTTCCATGTACTATATGGTGGCCAACTTGTGAAAACCAGTTCACTGCTATGCCCTCAAATGGACGCCATGCCTTGCAAGGCCACCACCCACACTGCATGTAAAAAGAAATGGAAGGAACAGAAACCAAATACTCTACAGACAAAATGTGACAATAACCATTCACACTTCCAATAAATCAGGGTGATGTTCTAGTTGGCATTTCCTTAAACTAAGAAAGTTTAAAGAAACTAATGATTTTAAAACAGCAATACTCACTTGCCAGAGCCCTGTTTGCAGAAACAGGCCATACTACAATAAGGTGGAGTTGACTTAGCTGTAGAAGGGTATATGTTGCATGCTACCAGTTAATTAATGGTCCATGCTATAACTCTTTTATTTCAGAAAAGTCTATGTATACTGAAAGAAATGTATACAAATTTGCCAGTCTGGTTGACTGAATGGAGACATATCTGCTCTCACCAACCAAACGGCTGCAGATCCGAATCCCATTGTTCAGGATGGATGTTTTTAGATGCGAGATAAATTTCATCACCAGATGAAAAACTCCCATCCTTTGAGATTTTCACAGAGTAAATAGCTGAGTGAGTGAAAAGATGTCTTTAGTGGATAAGAATGGCAAGCTTTTTTAGAGGCTAAAGAAGAAATTGATGTGATGTGTTTGTACTAAGAAAGACTACAGGTAAATGTCAGTCTGAGAAGTGAGATCTGATCCAGTCTGGTGATGTGTATATTATTAAGGATAAAGGAAAAGCAAATAAAGATTTTTTTTTCTGAGTGAAAAAATGTTTTTTAGCACAGAAAATGACTAAGTTATCCTCACATCATTGAGGAATATTATCATTAGACTCCCACAGAATCCAAAGACTTCTGTTGCACACACTCATCATGCTGTGTGTTAAATGCATTCAATCAGAATCTACTCTGTATGCAATAAACCTACTCCTCCCTGCTTATACCCTCCTTGTACAAATTGAACGGATGGCCTCTTTCTCCCATTCTATGAAAAATATCATCCTCATTAATCTGGTTTATATGTCTCAATCATATGTCTAATTAATCTAACTTATATGTCTCAATCATACCCCATCCCTTCTTATCCTATCCACCAGACTCTGCAAACTGCATTCCCTCAATTTATCTTCATACTATGCCCAATATACTAGAGATACCACCTTAGTCAATTGCCCCTGGAATCTTTACAATATCTCCTCATCCATTTTGAAAACTAGGTGACAAAATCTGAGCAAATCTGTCAGGTAATGAGGGGGGGGGGGCTCCGTCTTGCTGGAAATGTAAGAATTCGTCATCGTCATCTAATTGTGATGGTATTAGGTAACCAAGTAGCATGTCCAGATACACACCACTAGTAACAGTAGACTGAAAAAAAAAGAACGGTCCATACACTTTTTTCTTGTTTATGACACAAAAACGTTAGCCTTTGGGGTGCCGCAAACATGTTCTATGATGGATTTTCGCTTCCCCAAATTCTGCAGTTATGAGTGTTTACTTGCCCACTTACATGAAAAGTGCACTCATCACTGAAAATAATCGTGTCCAAAAAGTCCTCATTTTGTTCTATCCTGCTGATCATTTCGGTACAGAAATCCTGGTGTTATCTTCTTATCGTCTTTCTTCAAATATTGTACGAGGGTAAATTTGTAGGGCCTTAAATGTAGACGCTGTTGTAAAACACACCACACAGTCACATGTGAAATTCCAATTTTTTATGAGATGCTCGTATGATTGACTTTCCAGGGCTTCTCTGGAAACTTTCCTGAACTTCTTCCACATCAGCAGCATGTGGCCTTTCCTTTGACCTTGGATGATGCACAGAACAGTCTGTTTCCAAAAAATTCTTGTGCCATGTGTAGATCATGTGCTTGCTAGGAGTGTTTTTGCCATATTACATGCAGAAATTTCTCTGAACTTGTGTTTTGTTTTGTTTTCTCAAACCAAAACACACAACGTGCACACTCTGCACCATCAAAAGTCGCTATTTTCAAATGATATGACGTATCACATCATCTAGTGTTGTCATTTGGTGATAAAGTTATGTGACCAAAAATTGATGTGTTTCACTACATTATGATACTCACTCAGCTTTTGTACATCTTCTGAGTTATTCTCTATTCTCCTGAACATAAACCTTTAATCCATTAGTAAATCATTTACGGCTTTCAACATATACACACCACATATATAACATGCATATAGCAGCACTCAATGTTCAAAATGCCTCCCTTTTGCCCAAAGTTTGTGAGGCCACATATTGATGGTGGCATACACACAACATCCAATAGAAATCCTGCTATTTCTCGCTCCAAATCCACCCTCAGGATGGTGACACTGGGATGTCATTTCTTGTAGGCTACTCTCTCTCTCTCAAGTTATGACCACAATCTGAAGTCCAAAAGATTCAGATCGAGAACTTCCAGACAGCCAAATCAGATGGTTATATGTGGTCGGGTATATTCGTCTACAACTACTAGTTCAGGAGCCAATACCATAGGTTCCAGCAAGGTGTTCTTGACACACTTTGGCAGAGGTTTTGACCTCTTTCTCACAGAAATAAAACTTGGATATCCCCTGATACGTTACCCCAACCACCAAACCATCGCTGATGCGGAGTGATGAATCGCTGAATCCTGGATGCTATGGCATGTGCTGTGCAACCATTCAGGTCATACCTGTTCGTTCTGATCAGGTATGACCTGAATGGAAAGTTAAATGACTCTTCAATGGTGAAAATCTCATCTGTGAAGAGGATATCTCTGTGTCTGCATACTTCCAGAGAAGTGCCTTTGATTTTTATCACCGTCTGCTACATAAGTTGTGGTGTTAGGAAGTGTCCAGTAGAAAGACGGTAGGTTTTCACCTCCAAGTCATCAGTTAGTACACATGGCATCGTTCAGCTCTCGTGACATCACTTTCTGCGTTCTCACAGGATTGCAGCAGAGGCATGTGTTCACAGACCTCATAAGCTGTTGCGCCCTAATGCAACCTGTTCTTTGGCAGTCAGATATGTCTTTTGTATCGTTATAAAGGTTAATAGTACAATATGCAAACATCCTACTGATCCTGAGTGTTTTTAGTGCATTGAAAATAACAGTTGGCTGCATTCCAACTTTGTGAAGTGCTATTACATTATCTCCCCATACAGCTGGACAACTCTCTCTCTCTCTCTCTCTTTCCACTGATAAACAGACAAATGTTGGCTGTACACACTGGCACTAACAGAATTGGGCTTGCACAATTCATGCATAGTGCAGAAGTTGTAACAGTATTTACAGCAAGACTGTGTAATTTACCAATTGGAATGGTGTGGGAAATGGAAAATTGTACTATGAGACTTATTTGTACCACTTGGTATTAATATTAATATTGGCATTAGTGAAACATGGCTGACGGAAGAAGATATAGTTAGTGGGATAGAATGTGTAGGTTATAGTGTGTTTAGGAGGGAGGACAGAGAGAATAAAATGGGGGGAGGGGTATTATTGATGATAGCTGATGAACTGCAGCCAAGGAGAATTGAAGTTGTATCGCAGGATAGTGAAAGGAGCTCATTTGAGGCTATTTGGTGTGAGATTGAGACTGGCAGAATAAAATATACAGTTGGATGCTGCTATAGACCAGGTGATGGAATAGATGGTGGAGATAGTACGCATAGGGAAAGTGATGAAATGAGTGGAAGGAGGGTAATTATTATGGGGGATTTCAACTATGGTCACATTGATTGGAAGGAGGAGAGGACACATGTGAGGAAGGAAAAGGATTTTATTCAATTATTAAGGGATAACTATCTGAGACAGCATGTAATTGAAAATACTAAGGGTTTAAGAGTGCTTGACCTGGTAATAGCATCTGAGAATTTGACTGTAATGAATATGACCATGTTGCTACCTATTGGTCAGAGTGATCATAAGGTCTTGACCTGGGAGGTGACTAAAAGGTGTAGAATTCTCGATTAAGACAGGATATATTGCGGAATTACCATGTGCGGGCAAGTATGACAAGCTTAGGATATTGCTTTGGTTCAGTGCCATGGCACATTAAACTGCAAGGGCTGGATGTCGATAGAGCATGGGAAGTGGTCAAGGAGCATTTACAGGAGGTAATGGCTGATTGTATACCTAGGGTCCGAATAGTAAAACAAGTAGGGGTTAAATGGATGAATAACACCATTAAGCTTGAGCTGCAAAAAAAGAAACAACTGTGGAGGGAATTTAAAGAAAGGGGTGACCTGCAGGCACACGAACGGTATAAAGTGCAGGCCAGAAAGGTAACGAGTGTGGTAAAAAAAGCAAAAGCGGATTATGAAAGGAAACTAGCTTTGCAAGCAAAAGAGAATCCAAAACAGTTCTTTCAATATGCTGCAAGCAAGAAAAAAACTGCACACGGCAAAATGATTTTAAGGAATGACGATGGTAAGGAGGTCACTAAATCAGTCAATATAGTGGAGTTACTGAGCGCGCACTTTGCAAAAGCATATCATCCAGGTGGTGACATTGAAAAAGTGAAGGAACCATTAGTTTATACGGGAATAGTGATGAATGAAGTGGAGGTGACTAGTTTATTACAGAACCTTAATGTGAACACATCTGTGGGATTGGATGGTATACCGGCACGGGTCTTGCGTGAAGCGGCTAAAGAATTATCAATGCCCTTGACCATGTTGTTTAATCTGAGTCTCAGGTCTGGCTTAGTCCCGAAGGTGTGGAAAGAGGGGAAAATAGTTTCACTGCACAAAGGAGGATCCAAGACTACGGTTGCAAATTACCGACCGATCAGCATATCTGGAGTCGTTGTCAAGGTGTGAAGGGTAGATCATGCTTCAGTAACTTGCTCAAGTTTTATAACAAGGTGACGGCTGAACTGGATAAGGGAAATGGATTTACAGTGATACTGCTGGACCTGGCAAAGGCGTTTGACAGGATACCACATGAAATACTAATCCGTAAACTACAACATATGGGAATGGATATAGGGTTGGTGAGATGGATAGGTGGGTGGTTGATGGAGAGATATCAAAGAGTAGTTTATTCAGGAGTAGAGTCCAAAAGACGGCCTGTGACTAGTGGTGTGCCGCAGGGTTCTGTTCTTGGACCACTGCTGTTTAATCTGTTCATTAACGATATAGGGAAGGATCTAAGTGGAACAATTCATTTGTTCGCTGATGATGCAAAGTTGGGTAGGGCAATAGTGAATGCAGAAGATGTCAAAGTCTTGCAGGATGACTTAGATAGATTGGAGTTCAGGAGAATGGATGTCAATTTAATGTGACAAAATGTAAGGTTATGCATTTTGGGGTGAAAAGATTAGCAGCAGTATACCACATTGGTGGAACTGTACTCCAAGAGATTGATGAGGCCAGGGACTTGGGAGTGTTGGTGGATAGTGAGATGAAGTTTAGGGGGCACACTGCAAAAGTAGCTAAATCAGCTCATCAACTCACTTTGTTGTTGAAAAATACCTTGACAAGCAGAGACAAGCAAGTTATTGTACCTCTGTACCGAGCCTTGATAAGACCTCATCTCGATTACTGTGCCCAGATTTGGTCACCTCGGTTCCTTCTTGATGGGGAGGAGGTGGAGAGGATCTAGAGGCGAGTGACTAAGATGATAACATGTCTATGGAATGAAACATATGAGAACAGGTTGAAGATTTGTGGGTTGCAGAAACTAGTTGATAGGCGGAGGAGGGGAGATATGATTGAGACATTCAAATTGCTAAAGGGATTCTATAGGATTAATTCAGAGGATATTTTTGAGATCAGGACTGGTGGTGGGAGAACTAGGGGACACCTATGGAAGCTGGGCAAGAGTGTGGTTAGCAGGGGTGTTAGAGCTGGGTTCTTTACTTTTAGAGTGGTAAATGAATGGAATAAGCTGCCAGAGTCTGTTGTGGGTGCTATGACGGTGAACGAGTTCAAGACAAGGTATGATAGATACTGTGAGAATGTAATCGCATAGTTGCGTGGACATGATGTTTAGGGCCTCCCTCGATGAGTCTAAGATTACAGTTTTACTACTTTTTATGGGTGGGATACACAGATAAAAAAGAGAAATTATCACACCCTTAAAGAACGATGCTACAAGAATTAAATATGAAACAAAAAATAAAGATGGTTTGCTCTTCTCATCCACCAGTTTCTCAACATGGCTACTCATAAAGGCATTAAATAAATTACTCTTCTCTAAGAGCCAACTCCTACAATTGCAAAAATAGATTATAAAGGCATCATTGCAATTTTTATTTCTAAACCAGTCAATATTAGAACTACTTTTAAAATTGTTCACACCCCACAGAATTCTCCGTTTGCCAAAAGAACACCATTTTGAAAAAACATCCATATATATATGAGATTTCATGTACCTGTTGTAAAGTTTATGTCAGACAGATAGACTGAAAGAAGTTTTGAAATCCATAAAAAAAAAAAAAAAGAACATTGGGGGGGTTGAGTATAAAAGAAGTTACCTTATTACATTCTTTTTCTTAGAGGAATATGAAATGGAATGAATCTGTCTTGAAGCCTTATCTAGAAGAAAATCTCTTTGCAAGATGTTTAAGGAATCCTTGGATATGACACAATCACAGGGCATCTTAACAGATTCAGTGCTACTGACACTTTAGAACATCAAACTGGCATATGCCACTGTCACTTCTAAGCATTGTAAGATGCATTTCTATGCTTCATAACTCAGTCTGACCTGGTCAGTCGAATCATGCTGATGTGTAGGCACTGCAGCAAAGTTATTCTGAATTGCCTGGAGACATTCTGCCATAAATTCATAAATGAGTGACAGCAAATATCTTAAACAGGAACCACAGCATTATACTTCAAGACATCTGGAAATCTCTTATATGTTTGGGTAACCTATCAAGTATCTGTTATGCTATGAACCATCTAAATACCTTGTGCAACAATGATTGTTTCATGTCTGATATGTCAAATGATGCATATGACTAATCTACATTATTATTATTATTAATGTTATGCATTTCGAAACCAACTGTTAGAAGTAGTATTCAAATTTTTTTGTATATTCTTTGGTGTTTATCTTCATGATAAAGTTGCTAATAAACAATAGAACCTGTAGAAGTTTAGCTTGTTATTATTTTTTATAATAAATCTAAGAGAAAATCCTGCAATTATAGTTTTCTGTTAATTGGTGATATTTATCTAAATTGTGTTATTAAACATAATAAACTATTGGAGTGCTTACCTATTAGCCTGAATTCCTTCAACACAGTTATTAGTAAAAGAAACAGCACTATCTGCTATTAGACGTATAGAACGTAGCACATTAGATACTATCATTGGTTTGAAGACATTAAGTTCAAAGTGACCATTACTATTTCCAATAGTTACTGCTACATGATTTCCCATTACTTGCGCTGCCACCATTGTAATAGCTTCACATTGTGTTGGATTTACTTTTCCTGTGAGAGACAAGTGAAATGTCACATACAGATTACAGAAAAATAAACATGGGTCACAGAATTTTATTATTATGCATAATGAAACATTTTATTTTCTTGTCTATGTGGAAAGCTAACATTTCAGACTGATAATAAATATCATATTTAATTAAGATGTGTTATATATCTGATATATATAATATACACAGATCATATACCAGATACAGCAATATTAACACAAGATTATTAAAGAATCTGGAAAAATCATTCCTAAACTGTTAATAATCTAAGAACTCAGGCCCTGCCATTAAATGAAATGCTACAAATCTATTTTACAAAAAGTATTATGTGAATAACATTTATAAAAAACAACCATCAGTGTCTTTGTAGTCTGTCAACAAAAGTTAGAACTCATAATTCCAGTAAGAGAGAGTCACCTCCCCACCCCCCCCAACACAATACCATTTCTTCTATTGTCGACTGATATGTTCATCCTTTCCATAAACAATTACATCTCTTATTCTTTCTTCATTTCAAAATAACTTCAAATTTTAATTATGTATATATGCTTATCACCATAAATTAATCTTAAAACAGAAAGAATGTATCAAGAAAATGATTCAAAACTATTCGTTTACTGATATATGTTAAGAACTTTTTTTTTTTTTTTAAATATCTACTACAGATACATGAACAGTCCTAAGACCTATGACAGAATAGTACAATGGTTAAAAGAAGAAAGCACTTGATGTGTTTCTCAAAGACCTGAGGGTTGCAATCAATTGGAAAAAAACAGCATAGGAGGAGGGAAAGAAGGAGGAAAATAAGAAACTGGTTTGTTGAGTTCGGAACTGAACTCTACATATATGTATATATGAACAGCTGCGCATATATACATATATGTATATACAGTATAGCCTGTTTCCACAAATGGGGATCTGCCAAATCTGGAAAAGCATTGTCCTTGCAAAAGTATATCTTCCCTGGTTGGAAAAAATGCCAACTAGACATCTAGGTAGTAGATATCTTTCATCACCCAGTGAAATACCACCATCTTGCTTATTAAAGACCTGAAGTGGCTGCAGTCATGGTCATGTTTGGTTGCTAGATAAAGGGTTCCGGTTTCTGCCCCCCCCCCCCCCCCCCCCAAAAAAAAAAAAAAAACATGCTCTTCCCACATGCAATGAGAGTGATAGCCTCAATGACATACCAATCTAACTGTAGGGGGCTTGGACCTATCCCCATTCGAAGGTAGAGCAATCCCTCGATTAATGAGTTCTATAAAACAGGCGTATTAATCAAAAAATTCACTTATCGAATATAATAACCTACGGGAAAAGTATAATTCATTCCTCAATTTTTGACCCTTAATTTTTTTTTTATAAAAGAATTAAGGTATATCTCAAGGCCTAGTTAATGGAAAACCATGAAGCTGAAAGACAATACAACATATTCAGCATATACATTTATTATTCTACTTCTTAAAAAAGAATTGAGCTAACGTAGTTTAGCGGCCATTCTGTTTCTTTTTTTAATACAAAAGACGGTATGGTCCTATTGCCTCTTCTATAACTTGTGCAAATTTTACTGCTTCTCTCTTCATCAGGTTCAGCCTCTAAACACTGCTGCTCAAAAACTTCGATTGTACGAAAAATATTTTCAAATTGTTTCTGTGAAATATTTATGGGCATCTAAGTGATTAGATTTTCTTCATATTCTTCAGGATCTTCCAACTGTGCATCTAAATTTAGCAGGTTGGAATTGCTCAATTTCTCAGAATGAGATTTAATTAACTTAGATTCATTTGAAAAGCCTCTAAAATCATTTGCACAATGTGGAAGAATGTGCTTCCAAACAGCTCGCATACTGCTAGCAGTAATTTCATTCGACTTTTGTGACTTTATAACCAGGCTGAGATTTCTCTGATTTGGCCAGAAAAGTCTTGGAAGGCATTTGCTTCCAAAAAAGACTGGTTTCGTCGACATTAAATATTTGTTGGTCAAAATAGTCCACTTCTTCCACAATTTTCTTCAAAATTTCTGGATAATTTGCAGCCACCTCCTTATCTGCACTTGCAGCTTTGCCTGTAATTAGAACATTATGCAGGCTATTTCTCTTTTAGATACACTCAAACCACCCAGAACACTAGCCTGGAATTCTTCTTCTTTTCCATCATTGATAGCTTTTTCTTTCAAGGGTGTAAGGTTATGTAATATGTTTTTGATCCTATGAGGTCAGTGCTTAGCAGGATTGTTTTTGGTTACAATTTTTGATCCATGTAGTGAGAAGTCTCTCTAATTCAATCATTATAATACTTTGATTTCAAGTGCATGCATGATGAACTTGAAGCAGCTTTCCCTTTCTCTTTGAATTCAACAGTTTTGCTTAAAATTCTCGTATAGTTGATTCACCCAGTTTTGTGTTCTTGTCCAATCTTTGCTCTGGACTCACCTTGTTTTTTTCTTTATTATTTCAAGTTTTTCTTCTAATGAGATTACTTTTCGAACCATTTTCACTTCCACTTTTTTGTTCACTAATTCTTTCACTCATGATGAAAGGTTGGGAAAATACTTTAAAATAAAAAAAAAGTAAGAAAACAATTGCGAAGGAGGCACGAGATATGATCACCAAATGCTATGTAATTAGCAGACAACATAAATTTTGGCAGTAAATTTGAAGCATAGTGTACATGGAAACAGTGTAGTATGCCATTAAAAAATAACTTTGTAAAATGTTTTAAATCGGTAACTAAATTATTTCAGGGGGTGCTTCAGGGTCAAAGCTGTATAACTGAGAGGAGACCTCCACATAGCCTTTAAAGGAATGCGGAGAACTGACCAGGGCTTCTGACCTAATGTCCAATCTTCACCTTTTCGTGGTGCACCCTGTTGGTTAACTACTTGGATACTGACCGAACGAGGATGGACTGGCAATATGGGATTTAGCCGACCAAACTGTATTCCTATTGGTTAAAACAAAATACAAAATTATGGTACAACATGACAAAATTTCATGCCGGCTGGGACGTCGCCCAGTTAAACAAGGCCCCCCGTTTTTTTCGCCAGGGACCCAGGGTGAACTACAAAAAAGTCAGCTACTGGAACAAATCTGAAAACACACCCCAACTCAACATCACCAGAGTTAGAGATCAGTACTATCAACATAAGAAGCCTGAATGGCAAAGAAATGGAGCTAGCTGAGGAATTAGATAAGTACCAGATCGACATAATAGGGGTGACTGAAACAAAAAAGACAAAAACTGGTGGGTTCTTTCTGAGCAATAAATACAAAATGTTATATTCAGGCAATGACAATCAAGGAAAAAGAAGGAGTAGCCATAGTATTCAACACAAAATACGAGACTAATCTTCTTGAATGGCAGTCAGTCTCAAGTAGAGTGATTTGGGCAAATATCAGAATGGGGAACTGGACAATGAGATTTATTTGTGCCTTATGGTCCCACAGAAGGTTCTACTAAGGTAGAGGTGGAGGAATTTTTTGAGGCTCTAGAGAAGGCTACTGACACAATGAAAAAGGAAAAGTTGGTCCTTGTTGGGGATCTAAATAGCAGAGCAAATTTTCTCCAAAATTTGGAGAAAAGAGCAAAGCTAATACTAATAATAATGGCAAATATCTGTTGGATTTCTGGTCAGTACATTGACTGGTTATTACTAACACCATGTTCCAACATGTGCACAAATTCACATGGAGAGAAGAGAAAAGGATGGATTCATATTGTGGATCACTATCCACAATAACATAGTCTCATTGACTAGGTTATTGTGGATAGTGATGTTTTCACCCTGGTACAGGACATCAGAGTGTACAGATGATTTGAAATTGGAAGTGATCACTATTTAGTCTTGAGCAGGATAAAACTGTATTTCATATTGAAAAGAATAACATATAAGAAAGTTTTAAAGCGAATAAAAGTTGAGCAGCTCTAAGATGTGAACTGTAGACTAAAATACACAAAGATTATTGAAGGAAAAATGAAAGAGTTTGAGAACAGGAACCAAATCTTGGAGATTCAGTGGCAAGCCTTGAAGAAAACCCTGATTGATTCAGCTAGAGAGGCATGTGATGAAGTTGTCTGCAAGGATAGAAAAATTAGAACTCCATGGTGGACACAGGAAGTTAAAGAGGCAGTGAAGGAAAAGAAGAAAGCATATCAAAAGTTCCTGGCAAATAAGTCAGCTTGTGCTCTTAGAGAATACAGAGACAAATGTAAGAAAGCTAAACAGTGTGTAAAACTAGCTAAACCAAAGTCATGGGAGGACTTTGGCAAGAATATAGAAAATAAATATCAAGAAGGTGGCAAAATATTCTGGAGGTTGTTGAAGAAGATCAGAAATGGAGGATGTAAAAGGAATTAGAGATGACAAAGGTGATATGAAAACTGAAGAAAAAGATATCCTTGAAGTATGGAGTAATTACTTCGAAAAATTTCTAAATGAAACAAGCAGTGATGACAGCACAGTGATAAAAAATGCTGACCAGGCATGCAGTCAGGAATACATATCCATACTCGAAGTAGAAAAAGCCATCAAAGGCTTGAAATGTGGAAAAGCAGCAGGAGTAGATGATATTCAACCAGAAATGCTGAAGTATGGTGGTATAAGGGTCTTACAGTGGCAGCACTGCATAGTTCAGAATGCCTGGACAGAGGGATGAATTCCCAATGATCGGAGTAGAGCTCTCATAGTAACTATATATAAAAAGGGAAATAAAACTGAATGTGAGAATTACATGGGTATTTCCCTACTGAGTGTGCCTGGTAAGATATATGCAAGTATACTTGAGAAATGGTTGAGAAGAATTGTGGAAGAAAAGCTTGGTGAAGAACAAGCTGGATTCAGGTCAAATAGAGGCTGTCAGGATCAGATCTTCACTTTACGACAAATAGTGGAGAAATCATGTAAATATAACAAAGATCTGTATTTAAGTTTTGTCGATTTGGAAAAGGCATATGACAAGGTGCCAAGAGAGAAGCTATTCAATACGCTACAGCTATATGGTATCAATGGGGCATTATATCAAACAATACTTAGTCTTTATTTGAGTTGCAAGTCAGCAGTTAGAATTGAAGGAAGTACAGGAAGATGGTTTAATGTTAAATCTGGATGTACATTATCTATATGGATCACATTATGAAGGAAAGTGGTATTAAACATGATATCAAAATTGGAAATGTTAATGTCAGCTATTTGCTTTATGCGGACGATGTCATACTTCTAAATAAATCCGCTACAAGTCTGCAAGATTCCCTGACTAAATTGAATAACTGTTGTAATAGATATGGTATGAAGGTCAGCAATAAAAGACAAAGACAATGAAAATAGGCAGAATCATTCAAAATGTCAACTGTGTTGTGAATGGAGAACCTATGGAACAAGTAAAACATTTCAGCTACTTAGGCACGATTTTTAGTGAAGATGGTAAATTAAATATGGAAATAGACAATAGAATCAATAAAGCTGGTATGGTAGGAAGTCAATTGAATAAATTCATATGGAATAAGAGAGAAATTAGTCGGAACACTAAATTAGCTGTATACAAGACAGTGTTCAAACCAGTTTTAACTTATGGATCTGAGAGCTGGGTCAGAAGTAAAACACTTGATCAAAGACTAGGTACCGCAGATATGAGAGGCCTGAGAAAGATTAGAGGCGTGAACAGATAGCATCAATGGCAATATCATATTAAAAACGAGAAGAGAAATGAGAGAGTAAAGAGTGAGTCTGTTGCCATTTGATAATAGTGTATCAAGAAGACATTGTCAGCATCGAGGAATGCGTTAGCAGAGCTAATCTCAGGTGGTATGGTCACTTAAACAGAATGGGCTAGGAAAGATTAGCAAAACAAGTGTTCTCTGCCAAGTTGGCAAGAAAACGACCCAGAGGAAGACCAAGACATAGGTGGTACTTTGTACCACCTATATCTTGGTCTTCCTCTGGGTCGATACGGTACAAAGTGCCTTAGATGATAGAAATATAAGATCTGGTAATGTTGGAGTCTTGACAAATAACAGACTGATTTGGAGGAAAATTGTAGATAGGAAGTTAGTAATGATGTAAATTTTTCATGTAGTACTATCATATCCTGTACACCCCTTGAGATTACATGGCAGGAATTTGATGATGATGATGATGATGAATTATTTCATTCTGGCAAGTGATTTTTTTAAAATAGCCGTAAAAAATGTATAGATAGAAAATATTTTTAAAATCTGTAATGTTTATTTTTAAGATGTATATAGGTGCATAATCGAATTTGGGTATAGAAAAAAATGACAAACTAATCAGAGGTGCATTAATCGAGGGATTGCTGTATAATTTTTCAGCAGGCCAGCCGCTAGTTAGTACATGGGACCAAAACAGTTAGTAAAAATTCTAGAGGCATCCCAATCAGCTAGCATCAATCAACCACATATTTTACTAGTTTGTGACTGGAGGAAGACCAAATACTGTGACTGCAAAGGGAACTGTCAACGTCATGTATGAACAGGAGACTGAGTCTCTTCTGTGTGAGTAGTATGTTTGACGGCATGCCCCACTTCTTTTTTATCTCTTCCACCACCAAACACAATGACCCACAACAACAACAAAATTATTTTACTGTTTATTTCAAATATTCTCCCACAAAAAATAGTTAAAGAAAACAAAAAAAAAAAAAAAAAAAAAATCCAATCATAAAAAAAAAAACAGTAATCCAACCAAACAACCCACCACACAAATTCTTACCAAAAAAAGAAAAAAGTTTCCGCATCCACTTCACCACATCTGTGGCCTAAAGAGCAATGTAAACGATGTGCACTACCACCACTAATAGTCATCTAAACCAAAACTACTATTTCTATTGGAACCCCAACTGGAAACCTCAACAGTCATTGTCCACTTCAACTACCCAAACTACACATTATATTCTTTTTTGCCACAAGGGCAGCACTTGTGCATTCATCAAAACTAACATACTATGCTAGAGACTGCAAATCCTTTTCATTTGAATCCTTACTGTTTGATCTGCTTTGGCTCAAAATTTCTCCACCAAATCAACCTGCCCATTTCACATGCTCCCCTGTATCACTATTCAAACTCTGTCAAGCACTCTGACCTCTTCAACTACCTCTCTCTCTCTCACACACACACACACATATATATATATATATAATCTTTAGAAAGTTTATTTTTCACTTAGTCAGACTATGATAAATTTAGTTTAATCCTTTATCCAAGTGTGTGTGCAAACAAAGTTTGCGCCTGAAAGTATCTTCAGGATTGGGGTAAAGTGGTACAACACCGGGCAACTCCTTGCAAAGGTGGAGCAAGCTACCAACACTCTTATCTCAGTATCTCCCATAATGCAAAACACATCTCCTTGCGGATATGTATAATGTTATGCATTAAGGGAAGGGCCACTACCCAGACTAGTTTCGACCTTCATTGAGGTCTCTTCAGTGGGAGCCAGGCGCAAGTGGAGATACCAGGCAGAAGCATTAGCAAGGTCATCTCCTCCTATAGGAGCTGCCAAACGGTGCGCCACCTTTTTATTAAATTACTCTGGATTTAGAGAAAGCTGTTGAAAGTTTATTTTTCACTTGGTCAGACTATGATAAATTTAGTTTAATCCTTTATCCAAGTGTGTGCAAACAAAGTTTGCGCCTGGAAGTATCTTCAGGATTGGGATAAAGTGGTACAACACCGGGCAACTCCTTGCAAAGGTGGAGCAAGCTACCAACACTCTTATCTCAGTATCTCCCATAATACAAAACACATCTCCTTGCGGATATATATAATGTTATGCATTAAGGGAAGGGCCACTACCCAGACTAGTTTCGACCTTTATTGAGTTCTCTTCAGTTGGAGCGCAAACTTTGTTTGCATACACTTGGATAAAGGATTAAACTAAATTTATCATAGTCTGACCAAGTGAAAAATAAACTTTCAACAGCTTTCTCTAAATCCAGAGTAATTTAATAAAAAGGTGGCACACCGTTTGGCAGCTCCTATAGGAGGAGATGACCTTGCTAATGCTTCTGCCTGGTATCTCCACTTGCGCCTGGCTCCCACTGAAGAGACCTCAATAAAGGTCGAAACTAGTCTGGGTAGTGGCCCTTCCCTTAATGCATAACATTATACATATCCGCAAGGAGATGTGTTTTGCATTATGGGAGATACTGAGATAAGAGTGTTGGTAGCTTGCTCCACCTTTGCAAGGAGTTGCCCGGTGTTGTACCACTTTACCCCAATCCTGAAGATACTTTCAGGCACAAACTTTGTTTGCACACACTTGGATAAAGGATTAAACTAAATTTATCATATATAATCTTTACTTTCTGCAGTCAAAATACCCCAATAGTGAAATCATCCTTCTTGGAGATTTCAATGTCCACAAATCATATTGGCTCCCCTTCTTCAGTTTCACCGATCAAGCAGCCAGGGATGATGAGGTGTTTGCCATCAACAATGATCTATCTCAGACCATCAATCTTCCTACCAGAATACCTGACAACCCCAACACACTTGACTTCTTCCTAACATGCTCCCTTTCAGCTATACTGTGGTTGTTGGTTCTCTTCTTGGTAATTTTTAACCACAACCTCATACAAGTCTCTTTTGCTGCAGAACAACCTTCACCTAACAGTTCACAGTTTTGTTAGATTAGCACACTTTTTTTGAGAACTGAGGCTTGGATGGTAGCTAAGAATTTGGAGTGGAATAAGGAATGAAAGCCTTCATTCCTGTGAGGATGATTTCTGTTATTCAGTCTGAGCAGGTGTTTGGATCAGAAGAACTGAAGCAATAGTCGGATCATGGGGGGGGGGAGGAACAGAAGTCACAGAGATCCTCTCAGTTGGCACCCTTGGCTACAAGGAAAAGAAAACATCTCTACCTACCACTAATAGCTCAAGACCAAAACTCCAGCTGCCCACTCTGCAGCTAGCAACAGTTGCAAAAGAATCATCACCAAGTCAGACTTTGAAGGGGTCAAATGCTGCAATCTCGCCTCCTGCACAAATGGCAGTAACTCCTTCTGGTCCTTTGCCAAGGCCATTTAGCACAACTTCTGCCCATCCAGATTTCCACTACTCTTGCATCCTGATAGTAAGCTACCTTGCCTAAAGTCAAGGCCAACTTACTGGCATCACTTTTTTCTTAAAATTCCTGCATTAAAGACCGGCAAAGTTCCCTCACCTCTACCAAGAACGGCTCCCTTTATGTCGTCCATAGTTTTCCAACAAAAAGAAATCCACAGAATCCTTAATCACCTGGACACAAACAAGGCATCTAGTCCTGATGATAACCCCCATATTTGTTAACAAATTGTCCCCAGAACTAACACCTATCCTATATCACCTCTTCAATCTATCCTAGTCAACTGGTATCTACCCTACAACATGGAAACAAGTCACATTCAACTGAAAAAAAAAAGGTGATAAAAGTCAACCAACAAGCTACCATCCAATTGCTCTCACTTCTGTTCTCTCTAAAGCTTATGGAGAAGGTCATCAACAACAAACCCTTGAACCACTTTTTTAGGTCACACCAACTAATCAGTGACGAGCAGTAAGAATTCTGCCACCTACGATCTACAACTGATTTTCTTGCTTACACCACTCACCACCTCTGGACTCAGACCATGGAGAAATTTGGAGAAACACACATGGTTTCCTTGACATTTCAAAGGCATTCAATTGGGTTTACACAGGGGCCTACTTAACAAACTGCTATCCTATGGTCTGCCTTCCTCACTCAGCAACTGGATTACCAATTTTCTCACTGGTTGCTCACTACATGTGAAAGTAGATGATTTACTCTTGTCAGATTTTCCCACCAATGCAGAAGAACTCCACAGTTTTGTTCTTTCACCCACTTTCTTCCTCTTGTATATAAATGACCTGCTCTCACAGACTTCCAATCCTATCCATAGCTTTACCAATGACAGTACACTCCACCTCCTTTTCATTCGACAAATCTTATAATACTCAAGATCTACCATGACCTGAGACCTGAACTCAGATTTCCTAGCTATATTTCAGTGGGGAAAGGACAACCTTGTAAACTTCAGTGCCACCAAAACTCAGTTCTGTCTGATGTCTTGTAAGAAGAGCTCACATCCCTCCCTCCTACCTTCAGCAATACTGAAATACCCAAACACGATCAGATTTCTCTTCTAGGACTGACCTGCAAATCTGATCTTTCCTGGCACAACCACATTTCAACTATAGCTTCTGTAGCTGGCAAAAAACTTGGTGTACTTTTTTTCATAAGACACTATTTCAACCTTCTGCCCAGTCATGGAATATTGTTTCCATATTCCAGACATTCCATATTTGGTGGTGCACCAAAAGAAATTTTTCACAGAATGGGAGAAGGAAATAGAACAAGGGGAGACAAACCTGGAAACTGTATAAAGAGGATGTGAGCAGGGGAATAAGGAGCAGGTTCGTTGCATGGGTAATGGTTGGTTAGTGGAATTCATTGCCTGACATTCTGGTGAATGCAGATACATTGAATGAGTTTAAGGCATGGTTTGATAGGCTTTGCATGTTAACAGTGTTTGCCTACTGCGATGAGTCTTTTGACTCTCTGGAGGTCAGGTTTTAATAATAATTTAGAGTAGTGCACCTAGGACCTCACTCGGAATACTAGAGTGTATTCAGAAAGAGTAGTCCACTTAATTGATGCCTCCTCTCTCTCTCACCTGCTTGCTACATTGTCTTTTCTGTAGGTATTTTCATTGGTGCTGTTCCACCAAACTAGCAACTACCATTCCATCACTTTCTTCTAATCACATTTTGTTTATATTTGATCCACACATGAAAGGCCACAAGCCCTATAGCACATTACTGCTGTGTGTGAGGAGAGCAAGAGGAATGGAAGAAAGGAGGAATCTGTTCACATTTTGCTTTCACATTTTCCAACAGCCGAGGTTTGTAATCTTTGGGGAACGTAGAGTGGAGAAACTGTTCCAAAGGACAAAAGTAGATGGAATTAAAGAGGAGACAGTGAAGTAGGTATGGTGAGTTTCAAGATGGACTACAAAAGGGTGTTGGTTAGCAGTGGCTCCTGTTTTAATGATTTTGGAAGAGAGTAGAAGAATAATAGTGGCCAATTCAGCAGAGCACTGCACATAAAAGTATCTATAGAAGAGGCACAAGGCAGAAACTGAATATCTGTCAGAGAGAGATCATTAATTAGCCAGATTTCCTTCTTATACATATAGCACTATTCAACCTACCTTATCCTGGATAGGATAGGTATAACTCCAGCTGTGTGCTAAGAGAAAGTCATGTTATAGGTTTAACGAAGTGAAACAGCACTGAGAAAGGATTAAAAATATTTCTTCCAATATTTTGTCTCAGTCACTAAGACATTCTCAGGGAGTACATTATGAGATGTAACACACACACACACACACACACACACACACACACACACACACACACACACACACACACAAAGGCAATGCAAAACTAAGTGAAACGTGGACGAAAGACTAGAGTCTTAATTAGGTATGGTACCCTCTGTGGGCACCTGTTGGCAGCCTTGGATGGAAACCAGGATCTCAAAGTATTAGTTTTTCCCATATTTTGTGAAGTTTAATGCAACCATATTTATTTAAATTATGGCTGATTTCTGAAAGAACCTGCAGATTCCAAAAATAGTCTTCTTCTTCTAAATTTACTGAGATGGAGCATGGTCTGCAAGGCTTGATTGACCACAGTCATGACTGCAGATGTCTTTTTTGTGTTCTTCCATGTGAATGTGGCTGATCTTCCTGTGTGTGTCCATAGTAGACCAACTTACAGGAACAGAGCACTTTATATACTCTAGGCACAGAGAGAGAGAAAACGAGAGAAAGGAGCTTATCTTTAGTAGAACATATAAGAGTAGCAAGCTTTAGAATGGGGCTTGAAAGCCATGCAGACATTTTATTTCTTTAAGACCACCATGCTCCATCTCAGTAAATTTAGAAGAGAGAGAGAGAGAGAGACTATTTTTGGAATCTGCAGCTGCTCTTAGAAATCAGCCTAATTTAAATAAACATGGCTGCATTAAACTTCCCAAAATATGAGAAACACTAATACTTTAAAGAGATTTCAGTTTACATCATAGGCCACCGACAGGTGTACACACCTAGTTATGATGTCTTTTGTCCATGTGTTTCACTTAGTTTTGCATTTTGTGTGTGTGTGTGTGTGTTTGTAAGTCTCATTGTACTCCCTGATGATTTCTCAGTGACCGAGATGAAATATTGGAAGAATTAAGTAATATTTTTAATCCTTTCTCAGTGCTGTTTCACTCCATTAAGCCTCTAACATGAATAATTCTTTAGCCTTAGTTGGTGACATACCCAGGCTCCATGACATGCCAGCTCCCTGTCTGGATAAAAATAATAGTGCTCTGAAAATCTTAAACTTCTCAGAAAAGAAAGAAATACTAGTATATCTTTTCAGCAACAACTCTGCAAGAAATGGACAATGATTTTTGGGACATGGAATGTATGTAGTCTAAAATATTAAATATCCTGAGATAATTCAGGAAGCTGAAAAACAGAAAGCAGATGTTATGGTCCTAACAGAAACAAAAAAGAAGGGTAAAGGTTTTGAAATAATGGGTATATATCTACATATATGGAGTGAAGTGGATAAAAGCAGAAAGGCTAAAGCTTGTGTATCTGTCCTCATAAAAAGTAGATGGAAGAACCAAGTAAAAAAAGTTGGGAAGAAATAAATGAAAGGTTTATAAAAGCTTGAATTACATGGACTGGGATTTTTCATTATTAGAACTTATGCTCCACGTGATGATGCCTCACTTGATGAAAAGGAAGCATATTTTGAAACATATTTAGCCTTGGTTGGTGACATATCCAAAAGAAGATAACTCTGATACTGAAATGACAAACTTTCAGAGGAATTCACTACTAGTAAGGGGTCTCAAAGCAAGGATGTTGTATGTCACCAGCATTGTTTAAGATCTACTCGGATGCAACCTTTGGGAATTGGAACAGACAATGCTAGAATGGGTGTTCCCATAGGAGACCAAGTCCTACATTCTCTTCTTTTTGCTAAATGAGCAGTCGATTCTTGCATAGGAAAAGGAGCTTGTAGAATACTAGGTGAGAAATTGTTGGATACGTATACATGTTGAGGCCTGAAAGTTAATGTGAAGTCATTAGTTTCTATATACAAGTAACCTAGTTATGAAGATACTTCTCATGCAACCTTTGTTTGTTTACACTTGGATAAAGAATTAAATAAGAATATAATTTCTGGACATTTTTAAATTTAATTTATAACCAAGTGAAAAAACTTTCTACAATTTATAAAAGCCTGCTAGGCTTACTGGTTGATGAAAGATTTGATTTTTTTTCCTTATCATAATTAGACGATCATACGAGGGTGAGAAAGAAAAGTTCTCAGCCTCGACCATAGATGGCAACACTAACAGCAAGATTTTTTTTTTCTAAGTTGGTACATCTGTCATAAGCATCCATGTGAAATTGCAAGTCATTCTATCAGTCTGTAGTTTGTTTGTAGTAGTTTGTTTTATACAGCTGTCTGAAGCAAAAGTGTTGTCTGTATCCCTTGAAATGGATAAAAATTAATATCACGCAATTATAAAATTCTTTGTAAAAGGTTTAACACCAAAAGAAATTCATTTGAAGTTCATAAAAGTTTATTGGCACTCTTCTCCTTTGTTTTCGCCAATTAAGAAATGGGCTGCCGAGTTAAAATGTGGCCGTACCAGCCTTGAAGATGATCCATATGAAGGACGTCCAAAAAGTGTAACAACACCAGAAATCATTGATCAAGTGCACGATATGGTATTGGATGACGCGAGTCAAAGTGCATGAAATTGCTGAGACTATAGGCATTTCAAAAGAATGTGTAGGATATATTTTGCATAGCTTTGCACAAGATGGGTGATGCACTTGCTCACAGCAAATCAAAAACACACTCCCATAAAAATATCTGAACAGTGCTTGGAGCATTTTAACAAGAATAAAACTGATTTTATGTGTCGATTTATTACTATGAATGAGACTTGGACTCACCGTTACACACAAGAATCCAAACAGCAGTCAAAACAATGGGCAGAAGCTGGTTGTTCAGCACCAAAGAAGACAAAGCCGGTCCCATCAGAAGGAAAGGTCATGGCATTGGTGTTTTGTGATGCTAAAGGCATTTTGTTTATTAATTATCTTGGAAAGGGTAAAACAATAACCGGGGAATTTATTATTCCGATCTTTTAACCAGACTAGACGAAAAAATTCATGAGAAAAGACCTGGTTTACAGAAGAAAAAAATAATCTTTCATTAGGACAATACACCTGCCCAAAAAAGTTTTTGGCAATTGGAAAATTAAGGGATCTGCACTATGAATTGTTGAAACATCCAACCTATTCCTCAGATTTGGCTCTCTCTGACTTCTATTTCTTCCCAAAACTAAAACTCTTCCTTGATGGTCAGAATTTTTCTTCAAATCAAGAGGTGATTGCAGCTGTAGAGGGATATTTTGCAGATCTTACTGAGAACAGGGAGGATAATGTCAATGGAATAATTGCATTAGTCTTAAGGGAGATTATTGAAAAATAAAAATAATTTTGAAATTATAAATTCAATTTTTCATTGTTAGGCCGATAACTTTTCAGACCACCCTTGTAATAATAATAATCTCCATCTTGTTTTAATGGAATTTAGGATCACTATTAAAATTTATGTTTTGAATTTTAACAGAAAATTCAGACAAAGCATATCTTTATAGTACATATGCCAAAAGAATGGCTCTATGTTCAGTCAAAAAAACTCAACTGCAGACAATCATTAAAAATTACGATTTTTTTGTAATTGTGTTCAATCAATATCCTAGTTTCAAAGCCTTATTGTATATGTTAAAAACATTCAAGAATTTATCAAGGAAGTAATTAATGGATTCAATAATTGATGTTTTTTTTGAAGCTATGCTATCTCATAAACTGATGCCTATTGCATCTACATATCATGCCTTTATGCTGTTAGGGTTCTGTATCGGTCACTTGCTGTTTTGCTCATTACAGCTAATACTTTTCAGGTCTTATATACTTCCCTAAGGCATATCATCATATTTTGACTCTCAAAACACAGTAGGAGGAAAAACATCAGCTACAACATGCAGAATATTTCTTTCAAGTAATGGAAAGAAAGTGGAATATTTTTAACATTATCAAAGGGATACATGGACTTTGCATGCTATGTAAGATACAGACCTCTGAAAAAAATAGAATCCAATGTATGCATATCCTCTAACACACTTATGTTTTCATTTTCAGTACACTCCACAATAGGCAATTTCATATAGGCTAGCTATTATTTTCCCTAACTAGTTTAAAAGTTCACGCAAACACTAAAAATTTGTTGCATGAATACCAAAGTATACATGTCAAAATATTAAGTTCACTGCAAGACTGTGTTCTGTTACTACTACTGAATGAAGTGTATCACATCCAGATGATTTTCAAGATGAAGGTTGCTGACATTTTATGTATCACAGAAAGTGCAGTGCTTGCTACTTTTAATTAATGCTTTTGTTTGTAGTGAAAATATATAAATGAAGGTATGTTTAATTTTAGGATATAATAATTATTATTATTATGTGACACCTCAAGGGAGTCCAAAGATTCATTGAGGTAGAATGTGCCAACAGTATTGAATGATTGATCCCTTCCGACTACTAACTGTGTTCAAACTTGCTTAACTTTTTTCCAATCAACCAACCTTTGCTGGTAACAATATTCTGGAAAGCTGCTTTACATTTAACGTTGATGAATGCATATTTCTTTAATGGATAGTCAAAGTGTGAGGAGTTAATGAAACATTAAAAAATATAGTAACTTTCATTTCAATTTAATTAATTGGTATAAACCATACCAGTGATCCTACAGGTATCGTTTATCTACAGAAATTCACAATTTACATGAATAATGGGACTTTTTTTTCCAACTGTTCCCTAAAATAATCAAGAGTCTATATACAGATCATAGACAACTCTTGTGTCACTATATCATGGAAAAGTTCAATATGTACCTTGTTTAAGTTAAGGGATATTACATCCCATATAGTTTCTTAGCCGAATAGGAAACTCAAGGAGTTTCATGCCGAATATAGTAGAAACTATATAAAGTTCGGCGATTCCAAGCGTAAGCAAATACCTGGATACTGCAGCAACTGACCCTAAAGGTAGTGCAAGCTGAGGCAACTCGTGTCAAAGGTGGAGTAAGCTCCAATCACTACTCTTGATATTTACCCATAATGTGAACTTAGCTCCTAAGAGCTGTATTATTGTTCAACATTATGAGAGAAGGTCACTACCCAGACCGGTTTCAACCTTTATTGAGGTCTCATCAGTGAGTAGGCAGACCTAGTTAATATCAAGTTTGTAGCGAACAGAACTTACAACCCTTCTACGAGTTTTGCCATGAGGTGTCCTAATATGGCTCTTCATATGTCTAATAGTGTCTAATAATATGGCTTCATATGTCTAATAGTGTCTAATAATATGGCTCTTCATATGTCTAATAGTTCAATATGTATTTATATAATAAATGCAGATGTTACATTAATTTTTTTTATTTTTGACCTGCAAAGTAAAGGGAGAAATTATAATAGAAGTTTCAAGCTGATTGTTTATAAACATACCTTACTGAAAAGAAGAAAGTCATAGTGCAACTACAAGTTTCAGTCAACTGCGAGAGAAATTCAATGCTAGTGATAAATAAACAATGAGCTGAACATTTTCGGCAATCTCACAGCACTAAAAACTTCTGTTAGTCACTTGTTTAAGCTGCAGGCAGCAACAACAGCCACAGAAATGAGCACAACCCATGTTAATAAAATTTAAAAAGCCTACAAATCTTCTTTAGCACAAATGTGCCCATATTTCACACCCCAAGAAGCAATGGTGGTGACTGCAGATGTTAACCATTGACGTGTTAACTCCAAATGCACGAATATATTTCATTATGACAACAAAAAGGGTAACATTTATCCTTCTCATAAAGCTATAAGGGAGAAAAAAAAAAAAAAAAAAAAAAAAAAAACAGACATCCTACAGAATATCAAATCACAATTACTGAAACATCTGAAGAGATAAAACTTTATATACAACTCACATCTGATAAATCCACTTTCCAGCGAAGAAAGTGGATTCATATCCAGCTGAAGTATTGCACTATTAAAGGGCTGTGAAGTATCTATCCTCTGCTCAAAGGACGTTTGCTAATGCAGTTACTGATTTAGAAAGCCAAAGTGACTAATAAAGACTCAAAACAGTCAAGTCAAAAATTAAAGCTATAATATGCATTTAAAATAGTTATAAATATTGTAAATTTGCCAAATGAATAAAACAACACAAAATATTAAATAAAATAAAAAATAACTGTGCTAAAGCAGCTATATAAACTAGCTGTAAATAATGTATATGTTACTGTTAAAGTGATAAATCCAGTTATTATTAATAATTACCGGTTAAAGTGAATAATTTACGAGAATTAATCACTTTAACCAGTTAAAGTGAATAATTCCTAGAGGAGTCTGGTAAAAGTAATAAAATCATGTTTATAGGTTTTATATATAGGTTTTCATTCTCAATAGAAATTATAACAGCTTAGGTTAGTTTATAATGAAAAAAGTAAGTAAAGTACTTGTTTTGCACTCAGTGAAATCAGAAATCATTATAAACTAACCTAACCTTTATTGGTTAGGTTAGTTTATAATGAAAAAAGTAAGGAAAGTATTTCTTTTGCACTCAATGAAATCAGAAATCATTATAAACTAACTCTGGTTCGACATGCGACATTCAGGTTAGTTTATAATGAAAAAAGTAAGGAAAGCTTCTTTTGTACTCAATGAAATAAGAAATCATTATAAACTAACCTAACCTAACTTAAACTAACCTGGATGTCGCATGTCGAACCAGAGTGTAGTCGTCGTTTGTCATGGGCAGATTAATGGGGATGAAAGATAAACATTGTTGTGGGCCGAGCTTAATGATTGCAGGCAGATAAATGGGGATAACAAATAAAAGTTGTTGTGGGAAGATGAATGGGGGATTATAGATAAATGTCATTGCTGTACCCCTTTCCTCATCAATGGAGAAAAACACTGATCAGTTCCTCTCTGATTTATCTATTATCCCCATTCATCTACCCACAACAACTTTTATTTGTTATTCCCATTTATCTGCCTATGGCAAACTATGACTACACTCTGGTTCGACATGCGACATCCAGGTTAGTTTAGGTTAGGTTGGTTTATAATGATTTCCAACCGATAAAGGTTAGTTTAGGTTAGGTTAGTTTATAATGATTTCCAACCAATAAAGGTTAGGTTAGTTTATAATGATTTCCGATTTCATTGAGTGCAAAACAAGTACTTTCCTTACTTTTTTCATTATAAACTAACCTTACCTAACCTAACCTAACCTAAGCTGTTATAATTTCTATTGAGAATGAAAACCTATAAACATGTTTTTATTACATTTACCAGACTCCTCTAAGAATTATTCACTTTAATCAGTTAAAGTGATTAATTCTAATTATTCACTTTAACCAGTAATTATTAATAATAACTGGATTTATCACTTTAACCGTAACATATATACTTTATGTAAATGTTACATAAAGTATATATGTTACATAAAGTATATATTTTAATACAAATATAAAATATTTGTATTAAAATATATGGAATATCTGTGAATAAATTTTCCAAGCAAGCAACCAATGAAATTGTATTCAAGTGTGCGTGCAAAGAGATAAATTACAAATTATGTCAATAAGTCCAACAATAAAATATTTTAAAAAAAAAAACTAATTGCATACAATTATTGATAAAATGACTAGGAGGTTTTCAGAAGTGTCTAGTGTAAACAAACACTACTAGTGATGACTTGATGCTAGCTAGAAAACACTACTTTATTAATTTTTCCATGTGTATCATCTGAGGGAAGAAAAAAAAAATTATATATACACACACACATGTATACATACATTGAATTATTTTTGTCCGGTTGACATATATGAAACTTCCAATTGCGTGACTTGCAACAATCTTATAATTGCTACTTCCTATATATAGGTTGGGGAAGCAAGAGAAATGGCAGTAAACGTTGGAACCATAATATAAAACCTTAGGCAAGAGTCAGTAAAAATGAAAACTAAAATGAAACATCTGGAAAAAGATAATGAGAAGGAGGAAGTTACTATTATGAAGAAAGAGTCAAAGGATAGTCATATATTATTGTATGGGGACTCTATCATTAGAGGCGTGATGACAAATAAAGTGCACAAAAAATGCTTTCCTGGTGGAACAACACGTTAGCACAAGAAAGGATACTTCAACGCCCTAACTTGAATCGTAATGACTGCATATCCTTGTCAAAAATATGGGAAAGTTTGATCTGAATAACACATTAATTTTTTTTTTCTTTAATTAATGCCTTCTAGATACTACATCTGTATCTTTAATATGATTTTATAAATTAAGTTTTTTGTATGACATCGTAAATTTATACATGTAATTTATTTCTGCACTCTTATGTTTACCTTTCTGCAGTGAAATAATATCATGATTAGCGATGTAACATCATGCAGCTCGTTCTAATTTTGAATGATCAATTGTTTGTATTCTACCTTGTAAACGACTGTTTCCTGTCAAGCCACTGATGATAGTTTGTTATTCTCAAACTGAAATATCTGGCAGTATAATGAATATACTTTTCTTGTGCTAATGTGTTGATAATTCTTAATTTCATGTCACAAGTTTCTCTCAAAAGTAAAATAACAGATGCGTTGCGGAAAAGGAAAGACCTGGGCTTGAAAATTAGTGGTAGTTATGGGCACAAATGACCTATTTGGGGGGGGGGGAGAATGTCAATAGGAAGTTGTTGTGGCAGGTAAAGAATAAAAGTGTTGTTTAAGTCATTAGCATATTGCACAGATATGAAAATAGTGAATTGAGAAGGAGAACAGAGATAATGAATAGTAAGACAGATTGCTGAGTTGTGTGAGGCAAAGAGTGTTAAATCTGTAAATCTATGGAGTAAATTTGAAGGAAAGTTGGAATGGTTTATAGTTGATGGATTGCATTTGAATGTGTTTGGTGTTAGGCATTTAGAAACACTACTGTTTTCTAAGAAGGCTATGGAGAGAGAGGTTGAAGAAATGTGGACTACAGAGTTTGATGGTTAGGAGGAAATGAGGCAATATGATAGAGACATTTAAGTTAGTGAAGGAAACATTATCAGATTAATCCAAATGGAATTATTAAAAAGAGCAGAAGGCAAGAGGGAGAAAACCAGAGGCCATCCATGGAATTTATGTAAGAGTAAGGTGAAGATTTTTTTACATGGAGAATTGCTAGCAAATGAAATGCATTACCAGAATGTGTTGTTAATGCAAGGAGTGTTAAGGATTTTAAGATTCGGTATGATAAATATGTTGTCAGTTGAATGAACTTCCCATGATGAGTCTTCCGACCCCCATGGAAAAGTTCAATAATAATAATAATAATAATAATAATATATGACAAAAATTTCATTCCAAGAGCACAAACTAGATATATAGAGATATAGAGGGGTGGCCAAAAAAAAAGTTCCATTAGCACTATGTGAAATTAATAAATACAAATCATTTGACATGTGTTCTGATTCTTTGGGAAAGTGAGGATTTTTTCCTGAATGAACACCACATTTCATGACTGACTATTTGTGACATGCTACTGTTCCAGGAATATCTTCCTTCATATCACAAAATGTCTTATTTCCACTCCTCTACACACACACACACACATCATTTAAGGGTGTCTCTCTGTCAATAAGAACAGTAATGGTTGGTCTATTTAAAAAAAAATAATAATAATTGAAAAATGTGCAGTTCATCAAATCAAATTAATGCTACTTGTTTTTATAATCTCACAGTTTCTTACCTGGCATTATACTACTTCCTGGTTCATTTTCTGGCAAAAGTAACTCTCCCAAACCACAACGAGGTCCTGATCCAAGAAACCTTATGTCATTACCTATTTTCATTAAACTACAAGCAACAACGTTTAATGCACCAGAAACTTCTGTCATGGCATCATGTGCAGCAAGAGCCTCAAATTTATTTGGCGCTGTTTCAAAAGGCAACCCTTCAAAAGAAAGATTAAAAAACTGGTAGTATAGCACACTTAACAAAAATAACAATGAATTATAAAAATTATTTCAATTAATACTGCCAAAAATAAAAAATAAAAGCTGTTTCAGTGAAAAGCAGTCCCTCATTTTTCTGTAGTGAAAACAACCCAGTCAACTTCAATACTACCAAAACACAGTCCTATATTCTTGTATGAAAGATCTCATGTCACTTACCCTTACCTTTGATAGGTCAATATTTCAAGGCTATTTTGTGTGTGGACATGAGTAATTTGAAGATTCTGTAAAATAGGTGACTTTTTTTTTTGATTTACTGAGCATTTCTTTTAGTTTGGCTGTGTATTTTTACTATAATATTGCAGTTTTTACAGATTTTATTGTATTCAGCATGCTAATATTCAGCCAGCCTAGTTGGCCAAGTTGTTAACATATCCGCTCTCCAGCCAAAAGGTTGCAGGTTCAAATCCCGCTGTGGGCACAGATGTTTGTGATTATCTGTGAAAATGCTAGTGGTGGTAGATGGCATTAGTGTAGATGATTATGGGAGTTGTGGTTCGTTGTAGTTGGTGGAGACAGAGTTGTAGAGTAGTTGCCCTTCCTTGATGAGTCTTAGGCTCCTAGAGGTGTCACATAATAATAATAATAATAATATATTTTAAGAAATATTGTTAAATTATGATAGTTTTTTAAAATGGTGCTAAAACCTGGCAGAAACAATACAGCAGCATTGAAAGCTAAGATAAAACCAGGAAACAAGCTTTATACTGATGACATAAATGAAGAAAAATTAACATATGAAATTTCAAAATTAAAAAGAATTATTGAAAAATCGACAAGGGAGTTAGAGAAAGCAGAAAAACATTTACAAGAATTAAGAAAGGTAAAGAAAAACAAGAACAATGACAGAAAGTAAAGTACAAAAATTTGTACATTATCACTGAATAATAATAATAACATCAACAACAATAAGAATAACAAGGTAAGTAATTGAAAATATAAGAAAAAAAATCATGTGATACAGTGATTTGATAATTTGCCCTTGACAATGGAGTGACTACATTGATGTGACAAAAGCAATAAAGTCGGTTTAGTTGCAGTTCATCTGCTATTATGAATAATAATACTCCTCTCCATTCTTTTTCCTCTATCCTCCCTGAACACACACACACACATCATATTCTATCCCATTAACTATATCATCTTCCTTCAGTCATGTCTCACTAATGCCAATAACCTTTGGTCAGAATGAACTAACCAATGTGAAAAACTCCTCCCCTTGTTTCAAATGCTCTTGGCATTAGTGGACATAACGTGAAAAAGTCTCTTCAGCCTACTGCTGTCCTGAATGCTATTGCTGAAGAACTTCAACTAACAAAATTAGAAGGTAAAGAAAGTTTTACATCTGGTGAAAATGTTTAATTTGAAGCTATCTGGTGTGAGACAAATGCCAACATGATGAAAAATGTGGATGCCATGTATCAGCAGATTAGCACAAAAGACTGCAGCTAAGCAATTATTATGGGGGGGGGGGGCTTTTAACTATGGGGGAAAAACTGAAGAGAGGAACTAGGCATGGCAAGATGGACTTGGAATCTATACAGCTCTAACGATTAATTATCTGAAACAGCATGTTATGAAGGGACCAGGCTTTGAGAGTGCTGGATCTGATAATAGCAGCAGAAGATGTATCCATAACCAAATTAGAGGACACTCGGTCTCTAATCGGGCAGTGACCATGTAGTTCTTTTTTTTCCAAGGAAGTGCATAAACATGAAATTCTCTGTCAAGATAGGGTTTATGTTGAACATAAAGTTGTTAATTATGAAAAACATAGTAGGCAAATGGAGCAATGCCATGGCCCGAGAAGGTACAAGGAAAGAATGTCAACAGTGCATAGGAAGTGGTCAGGGATTGTTTGAGAGAAGCAGAATCAGGCCACATACCTATGGTCAAGAGGATAAACCAGTAGAGATATAAAGCAAGAACCACAAAACAACAAAAAGAATGCAGAAGGAATATAACAAAAAAAAAAAAGGTGATGCATATTCACAAGCAGCACAAAGTGCAAGAAGGAGGGTGAGTAGTATTGTGAAAAAGACCAAATCAGATTATCAAAGAAAATTAACTGAACAAGCCAAAATAAATCCTAAAGTTTCTCATTATGCAGCATTTAAGAGGAAGAAATGACCATGAAAGGATGGATTTAACGAATATTAATGGTAGTTGGAGCTAATAGGAATGGATGTGAAGTTGATAACATGGAGTGTCTAAGGGTTCTGTGCTAGGGCCACTACTCTTTAATTTTTATATCAATGCTCTAGAGAGGGTTTCCCAAACTGTGTTCTGCGGAAGGTGAATAAGTGTTCCATGAGAAGTTCTCCTGGAATTTTTCATTTTAGTTTTCTAAGCCTTTTTCATGAATAAATATTTTATAGTGGAAATATTCTGAAGAGAATAATATTCGTGAATATGTCAAAAAGCTCAGACCTGGAATGCCTATTAATATCTGTGTATCGTTAATTTTCACACGTCGAAACCTTTCGACATTTGGGAAAGGGAATACCGCTATTTATGACTGGTCATAAAAATTGTCTGCAAGTGGATTATAACAATGGGTGGCATATCTTCTATTCTCAAAACTGAAGGAAATGACATCTGTGTAGCAAATGTTAGTGACCAATCAGCAAGGAAGCATAAAGAAATTTTTCCACTAAAATTGAAGATCAAAGTAGTCTGTATCCGGTTCTCAAATCTAGTAATAATGAATACTTTCTTCGCAAGTTCGTATTGTAGGGTGAAAGTTTCAAAACCATAGTGCCATGATTTTTTAAAAGTAACAGGCCTGCAGATTTAAATTTTAATATGAATAAGAGACAAGGACTTTGTTTAATTTTGGTATTAAGAAATCTCTTATTGAAAGTGTTTTGTGACGCAACAGATAGTGAGTCATCCACCACCAGCTTACAAAGCGATCTCAAGGATGTACAAGAGAGGAAAACTACCAGCACACAGGAGAAAAAGTCTGCATTCACTCGTAAGTACTTATAATGTTATAAATTTTTGGTGATCAGAATGGGATATGTCAATGAAAATAAGCACAAATTAATTTAATGATGTGTTTATGTTTAATTGATGTTTAATTAATTAATAATAAAAAATCGGCTAAATTAACAATTAATTATTATTTTACAAAATAACCAACATATTCCATGAAAATTTCAGGATTTGTGAAGTGTTCTGTTGTAGGAAAAGTTTGGGAAACGCTTCTCTACAGAAACATTTAAGGGGAGAGATATTCAGTTGTTTGCTGATGTTGCAAAACTAGGGACGGCAAGAGTTGATAAAGGCAATGTAGACATCCTGCAGAATGACTTAAATAAATTGCCATTGTGGGCGAAGGAAGAAAAGTCACATTACTATGTTATCGTTGATGGTGATGTTTTCTCACTAGTGCAGGACACTAGAGTGCACAGAGGATTTGAAATTGGAAGTGATTACCATTTAGTCTTAAGCAGCATAAAACTGAATTTCATACTGAAAATAAGAACGTGTAAGAAAGTTTTAAAGCAAATAAAAGTTGAGCAGCTCTCAGATGTGAACTGTAAACTAAAATACACAAACATTATTTAAGAAAAAATGAAAGAATTTGAGAATGAGAACCAAACTGTGGAGATTAGTGGCAAATCCTGAAGAAAATATTAATTAATTTAGCCAGAGAGGCATGTGATGAGGTTGTCTGTAAGGATAGAAAAATCAGAACTCCATGGTGGATACAGGAAGTTAAAGAGGCAGTGAAGGAAAAGAAGAAAGCATATCAAAAGTTCCTGGCAAATAAGTCAGCTTCTGCTCTTAGAGAATACAGAGAAATATGTAAGAAAGTATACTGTGTAAAACTAGCTTAACAAAAGTCATGGGATGACTTTAGTAAGAACATAAGAATGCTGTAAAAGGAATTAGAAATGATAAAGGTGACATGAAAACTGGTGAAAAAGATATCATTGATGTATGGAGCAATTACTTCGAAAAATTGCTAAACAAACAATCACTGACAGCACAGTAGTAAAAAACACTCACCAGGCATGCAATCAGGAATATATATATATATATATATATATATATATATATATCAATACTTGAAGTAGAAAAAGCCATCAAAAGCCTGAAAGGTGAAAAGTCAGCTGAAGTAGATAATATTCAACCAGAAATGCTCAAGTATGGAGGTATAAAAGTCTTACAGTGGCTGCACTGCATAGTTCTGAAGGCCTGGACAGAGAGAGAAATTCTAAATGATTGGAGTACAGCTCTCATGGTACCTATATATAAAAAAGGGAAATAAAACTGAAAGTGAGAATTACAGGGGTATTTTCTTACTGAGTGTTCTTGGAAAGATTTATGCAAGTATACTTGAGAAACAGTTGAGAAGGACTGTGGAAGAGAAGCTTGGTGAAGAACAAGCTGAATTCGGGACAAATAGAAGCTGTCAGAATCAGATTTTCACTTTACGACAAATATTTGAGAAAGCATGGGAATATAACAAAGATCTGTATTTAAGTTTTGTAGATCTTGGGGGAGATCACACTCCTACCAGGCACGTCCCCCGGGTGGCGGATGGGGAAACCCAAATGGGTTGCTCTGAATAAAGAATAAAGAGCCGTGGACCAAAGAATGTAGCAGAGGCATGGCAAGCTGGCTACATTATTATGCCAGTAACTTTCATGAGCAGGAGAAAGTCTACAAACCGAGATAGTGCTACTGTGTACGGGACAACTGACGCGCCTACTCAAAGACCACATAGAATAGGTGAGAAATCAGCAATGTTGTCAGCCAAGGATGTGAAACATGTAGCCACCCTCAACATAAGATCACTATACCGACCTGGAAAATTGCAATTAGTCCAGGAAAATTTAAAAAGACTGAAATGGAGTATTTTAGGTTTATCAGAGACACATTGGTGCAGAGATGGATTCATGGATTTACCAGAAGGAAGACTGTACTTCTCAGGAAGAAAAGATAACATACACAGAGAAGGAGTTGCATTACTAATTGAAAAGAAACTTACACACTCAGTAATTGAAATAAACCCAGTGTCTCCTAGAATAATAACAGCCAAACTTCAAGCAAAAGAAAAAAATCAAACAATTAAAATATTCCAAATATATGCACCAGACAGTAACCATTCAGAGGAAGAAATAGAAAATTTCTATGAAGAACTACAACAGCAAATAGATAATCCCAAAAATAGAGAACTCATGATAGTGATGGGAGATTTTAATGCTAAAATAGGACAGTTCACAGCAGACAAAAAAGATGTGATGGGGAAATTTGGATACAGAGAGCTTAACAACAGAGGAGAACAATTACTCCACTTCTGTAAAGCAAACAATCTAATGATTACAAACACATTGTTCTATCAACGCCCCAATAATAAATATACATGGACATCCCCAGATGGTAATATAAAGAACTGCATAGACTATATCATCATAAACAAACAATGGAAAAGATCAGTAAATAATGTACAAACATTAAGAAGTTTTGATTTTGACACTGACCACGAAATATTAACTGCCAAAGTGAAGATAAAATTCAACAGGAAAAATAATATCAGAAAAGAAGAAAACATCAACCTATCAAAACTAAAAGATAGCTCAAGCAGAAGTCGATTTTTAGAACAGATGTGCTTGAAATTAAAACCCTCCATCTTCCAGAACAGCTGGAAGATGGAGGGTTTAATATACTGGGAAGAAGGAAAAGAAACAGTGTTATCAATTGCAAAAGACACTCTAGGTTCCAAACCCAAAATAAACAAACAGTGGATAACCCAAGAAATCATAGCTACCATAGAAGAGAAAAGAGAGGCCAAGATACTTGTAAACCAACAAAACAATGAAGAGAATAGCGAAAAATACAGAGCACTAAAAAATAAAGTTGATAACCTATGCAAAAAAGCCAAAGAAAAATGGTTAGAAGAAAAAGCTAAGAAATGCCAAGAAGCATACCAACAAAACAACCTAAAAGTCTTCCATGATACTGTAAGAGAAATTACAAAGGAATTCTCAGCAAAAGGCAGTAACAATGATAAACAACAAGATGACTGAAACCGAGAATATTGAATACATAAGAAAAATCTGGTCAAACCATTTTAAGACTATCTTCCACCAAGGAAACAAAACTACAATGCCAACAATAGAAGAAAATAATGATCACCCAAAAATTTTACAAGAAGAAGTTAGATACGCAATAAAACAGATGATTAACAATAAAGCACCAGGCATTGATACTATCCCTACTGAACTGTGGTCATATGGAGGCAGCATATCAATAGAATATTTAACAACCCTATTCAATAAAATACTACAAACAGGAGAGATCCCAGATGACTGGAGAACTGGAAAGATCATCCCAATATACAAGAAAGGAGACAAAAGAGACTACAGAAATTACAGACCAATCAATTTACTCCCTCACACCTATAAAATATTCATAAGAATTATACAAAATAGATTAAAAAACAATTACGAAGAAATGATAGGCATAGAACGAGCTGGTTTCCGAGGAAACTATTCAACAATAGACCAAACTTTCACATTGCACCAACTAGCAGAGCTCAGCTGGGAAGACCATAAAGAACTATATTGTTGTTTTGTGGATTTTAAACAAGCTTTCGATAATATCAACAGAGAAATCCTTCTTAAAATTTTACTAGAAAAAGCAATAGACAAATATATAATACAGTTTCTGATAAAATATTACTCTAAGACAAATGCAATAATTAAAAAGGACACACTCACAACAGAACCCATAGAGATCCAAAAAGGAGTAATGCCCATTATCTCCATGAATATTCAACATATATCTAGAAGTTGTTGTAAAGAAAGCAATAGCCAATGAGCCTGGAATCAATGTCAATGGTTTAATTATAAATAATATCAAATATGCAGATGATCTCGTCCTTCTTGCAAGAACCCCAAATGAACTACAAAAGTTGATCAACAAGCTAAACGAAACCTGTAAAACATATGACATGACAATAAATATACAAAAGACAAAAGTGATGAAAATAGGGAGGAACAGAACTACCATCTCAGCCACCCTAAACGGAGAACAAATAGAACAAGTAGACAACTTCATATACCTTGGATCAAAACTAACAGAAACAATAGATGAACTCAAAACAATCAAACACAGAATAGCAATAGGATGGACCACCATGGGAAAATTACAGAAAATCTGGAAAACAAACAAGATATCTAAACAAGCCAAAATCAAATTATATGAAGCAATAATTATACCAACAGTCATCTATGGAGCAGAAGCGTGGACAGTTAAAAAAAGAGAGAAGAAAAAACTGCTGGCATTTGAAATGAAATGCTTAAGAAAAATAAATAGAACAAGTTGGATAGAAAAGAAAACAAACATCACAGTCAGACAAGAACTATTGTATAAAAAGGCAATAATAGAAAAAATTAGAAAACAACAACTGAGATGGTTTGGACACACTGTATGCATGGATGCAGACAGACTTCCTAACGTCCTAATCAATACTTTTCCAACTGAAAAAAGAAGAGACCTGGAAGACCAAGAATTACCTGGCTGAAATTAATAAAGAACATCTCAGGATGCAGAAAATATAAGGAACTTTTTCGAACAGCAAGGAATAGAGAAGACTGGAAGATCCTGCTCAAGAGAAGACTCGACCCGTCTTAGACGGAAGAGAAGAAGAAGAAGAAGATCTGGAAAAGGCATATGCTAAGGTACCAAAAGAAAAGCTATTCAAAATGCTACAGTTGTATGGTGTCAATGGAGCATTACATCAAGCAATACTAAGTCTTTATTTGAGTTGCATGTCAGCAATTAGAATTGAAGTACAGGAATATGATTTTATGTTAAATCTGGTGTCAGACAAGGATGTACATTATCCCTTCTGTTATTTATTATCTATATGAATCACATTATGAAGAAAAGTGGTATTAAACCTGATATCAAAATTGGAGATGTTGATCTCAGCTGTTTGCTTTATGCAGATGGTGTTATACTTCTAAATAAATCCAGTACAAGTCTGCAAGATTCCCTGACTAAATTGAATAACTGTTGTAATAGATCTGGTATCAAGGTCAGCAATAACAAGTTAAAGATAATGAAAATAGGCAGAAGCATTGAAAATATCAACTGCTTGTGAATGGAGAACATACAGAACAGGTAAACCATTTCAGCTCCTTAGGCACAATTTTTAGTTAAAATGGTAATTAAATATGGAAATAGACAACAGAATCAGTAAATCTGGCATATTAGGAAGTCAACTGAATAAATTTATATGGAATAAGAAATAAAATAAGAAATTAGTAGAAACACTAAATTAGCTGTATAAAAGACAGTGTTCAAACCAATTTTAGCTTATGAGCTGGGTTAGAAATAAAACACTTGATCAAAGACCACAGATATGAGAGTCCTGAGGAAGATTAGAGGCATGAAATGACAGCATCAGTGGCAATATCATATTAAAAACGAGGATATTAGGAAAGAACTTAACATTATTAGCATCCAGGAATGTGTTAGCAGAGCTAATCTCAGATGATATGGTCACTTAAACAGAATGGGAGAGGAAAGATTAGCAAAACAAGTAGAAGATAAAAATTAAGAAGATCTGATAATATAGTCTTGACTGTATATTAGCAGATTGATTTGGAGGAAAATTGTAGATAGGAAGTTATTAATGTTGTAAGATCAGGAATTGGATGATGAAGTACTATAGGGCAGGTTTCATTTGCTATCTGTTTATTTGTTAATCATTTTTCCTCCACTCTTAGGAGTGAAAAAAAAAAGGTTTTGGGGATAAGACCATTTTCCATGTATTTCCACCCCTTCCCCCAAATGAATGTTGGAACATGAACAAAATATTTATCTATTACTTTGTATTAATAGAAACACCATTTATTTAAAACATTATCTAAACCCTAACATCTTCTATTACAACCAAGTAAAAAATTCAATATACCATAAGTAGGCCACTAATGGGCTGGGATGCACAATATACAGCCTCTTCCTGTCAAGTTCAACCCTGCCTTTCTGCGGCGTGGCCTGTTTCCACAAAAGGGGCTTTGGTGAAACCAGCAAGTATTTTCACAACAAAGGAATACCTTCATAGTTGGAGGAGATGCTGAATAGACACTAGGTGGTAATGTTTTTCATTGCCCAGTGAAATACCACTGACCGGCTTATTGGAGGTGTGAAGTGGCAAATGCCATTTTTGGTCTCTAGAGCAAGAATTCTGGTTTTTGTTCCTTCTCGCTTCTCTTCTTCATGCAGTGTGAGTGATACTCTTCAAGACAATGACAAATATACTTAGAGACTCATAATCTTCTCCATTTCGAGGGTATATCAGTTAAAACGGTGGTGCTGTAGGCCAGCTGCTAGTTAATGTATGGGCCCAAACCTGACAGCAACGACTCACTAGGCTTTCTGATTAACTGGTGCATAATCCCACTGCCACTTACTCTGCCAGGTTATGTCTGGAGATGGTGTCAGAGTTGTGGCTTGTGGGGGCGCTGTCGATGCCACGTCATGGCAAGGAGACTAGTTTATCTCTGTATGGATGTCATATCAAAGAGTATCTTCTCTCACTCCACGTCCCCACTATATCCTTCCATCAAACCTACGAATACTCTCACAAACAATAACACTGACGCTAAAAAAAACGAATCTCCTTCATGAACTGATCCCATCAAGAAATGGGATCCAGCCACAACATGGAAATCATGCCAGAATCTCTTCACTAAAAACTCGCTTTCACATCCACTTGACTAACATCCATGGCATTAAAGCAAACATAAATGACGTCCACCATCACTTGCAGTCTTCCAGACCAGATGTCTTATTCCAGACAGAAACCTAGATTGCAGCTATAGCTATTACTGTCCAGTGCCAAAACTACACACTTCTTTTCACCACAAGAGTGGCACCTCTGGTCTTTGTGAAATCTAACATTGCCTGCCAGAGAATGGCTAATTTAGAATCTCCTGATTTTGACTTTCTCTGGCTCAAAGTTTCCTTGCCCCATTTAGTAGTATTCACTTGTTGCATTTACTGGTCTCCAAACATTGAAATTTCTTCATATTCCATTTCATTTGCACCTCTGGCTTTTGTGTAATCCTCCAAGTTACACTGGAGGATAATACACCTATCCCTACTCCAACATCATCGACCAAGCAGGAAGAGAAACAGAAATCTACAAGTAATGCCTTAACACAAATCACATAAACTGCACATTTTCCCACTCAAATTCCTGATAACATTCTTCCCTCTTCCAATCTGGATCTCTTTTTTTAACCAGTTCTCCTTTCAGATACACCGCAGAGATCACCTCTCCCCTTGGAAACTCAGACCACAATCTTGTACAAGTCTACTATCCCAGAGAACATCCCTACTCCAGCACTCCTGACCTCACATCCTCTAGTACTACAAAGAAGCAAATGGGATGACCTCTGGAATTTCTACTTCTTTGTTTGGTCTGACTATTTCTTTCACTCACCTGACCCTAACATCTACTGTGAGTGAGTCACAGAAATTATTCTGACTGGATTGAAAGGCCTTCATCCACTATTCAACCCATAATCCTCATCTACTTTCCAAGCTCAGTTCAACAGAAACTGTGCTAAAGCAATGAAAGAAAAAATTCAGCTTACCACATGTCGCTCACATCAAGAACTCCAGCTTCATACTCTGCCTATACCAAAGCATGCAATATGTGCAAATCAGTCATCAGCAAATCCAAATCTGATTTCATAAAGGCCACCAGCAGAAAACTCACCTCTTGTCTAAATGGAAGCTGTGACTTCTGGTTGCTTCCTAAGGCTGTTGGACATAACTTCTGCTCTCCTGCACTTTCAACTCTCTCTCTTTCTCATCCTGATGGCACCAGTGTTACTTCATCCAAAGATAAAGCTGACCTCCTGGAATCACTCTTTTCCACAAACTCTATAATAACCTGTATAATAATAATAATACATATGAAACCATCATACAAAGACTGAACAGAAATTATTTTAACATAATCTGGAAACCCTGTTCTAGAGAGACTAAACATGGAATTTTTCGAGTCATTTCAGGTAAGTGGGGTGATGTTCTCACACACTAGATGATGCAATTTACCTACCACCTAAAGCCAGTTATAAACGTGTATATCCACAGTGGGATTCAAACCCAGAGGCTGAAGAATAGATATAACCACCTGACCAATCAGGCTGGTCATTTTGTATGATTTTTGGAAATCACTTATCAAGTCTTGCAGCACACTGGAACTTTACTAAGCCACCTAACCATTGAAAATATGAGAATTGCATATGTGATGATTCATTATATAATATGCTATTAGTTCATAATTGTAACCAGTAGTTTTAGAAGTGTTATAAAATAAGTAATGCTAAATTTCTTAATATAAATGAAGTTTATATCAGATATATATAATTAGTTTCCTTTAAATCTTAATTAAATCTCATTCGTTGTATTTCCTTATCTTAGTCTCAGCAATGAGACAAGAAACTGTCCACTTAAAACAATTGATTATTTTTGTCAAAATTTAAAAATGTGCACACTCATTTATTTATAACAAAAAAGAAAAAAATAAATTAGTGATATCACACACTTTCACATTTGATACACACAAATTAGAATTTCCTTCTCAACTAAAAAAAAAAAACTTCCATTGTTGAACTTCACAAAATTTAGAACTGCACTTCTCATTTCACATATGTGTATAAATCAGCTTTAGGTGATAGCTTAGTTAAAGTAGTTGTCTCTAGCTAAGACTTAGTGTTCAATGTTCAGATTCAATGTTTCAGTTAAAACAACAAAATAAAACTGTCAATATTGATTCAGCTGATTTTCTTTCAGTAACAGCTCCTTATCTTTTTAAATTTTCTTATGGGTGGGGGGGTCCTAATGAAACAGAACTGTCCATGCTAAGTTTTTCTATCCAAATGTTTTTCTTTTCTTTTTCATAGATTTAAGAAAAAAGTAAAACTGCACTACCTCAGTAAGCTTCAGAGTTTTATTTTCTCCTTTAGAAAATAAAAAATGCACAGAGCTCTTTATTGGACAGTTTTATTTGGATAATATTTTCCTTAGATGAGCTTATTTTTTGAGCCCCATTGCTTGTCACTCCATGATGGGGTTTAAAATGAAGCCTCCAGCAGAGAGCATCCTTCACTATCCAGCTGAGCTGTTGGCTGGAGAGCAAAGGATGCCATCCACTCAGGCAACTAGGTTGGCAAATGTATTATAATTAGTGCATTTTTAATTTATAAACTTTTGAACAAAAGGGCAGCCCTTCTTAAACCACTTTAAAAGAAACTTGATGTTAATTTAAGGTAATCATTATTGCGTAAATGTTTTTTTTTTTTTTTTTTTTTTTTTTTTTAATTTGGCCGACTTGGTTAGTGGTTAATATCTCTCTCTACCTTCTGACCAACAGGCTATGAGCTTGAATCCCACTATAGTTATAGATGCATTATAAATGCTCAGTAGTTAGATGAATTTTATGATTAGTGTGAGATCTCCACCCTGCTTACTGGATGACCTGAAGTGGCTTGAAAAAGTTCCATGTCTGGTGCCTACAGCAGTATTTCTTGAGTATCCAACTCTTAGCTCATACAAGGTACTAATGCTATAATGTACTGAATGCTAACAAATTTTGTGTGGTATAGTTCGCCCACCGTTTGTAGGTCCCTGCTTCGCGCCTTTCCAAGAATAGTCGATTCATGCTGAAGGGGAGAAAGAAATGAAGGACGTCTGAATTGGTCACCAACATGCAAAATCACGTGCTTTATAGGTAAAATTTTCAAACTGTTATACAAGCAACATAGTTAACTACAATAATCATAAAAGAGAAGTTAATTTTCCGACCGGTAATAATAAACAACTCATCCCACTATACGAACTGATTACCCTATTATCGGAATGGATTCTCCTTTTTCTGAGATGAGCAGAAGTGTCGAAGGATCTCTAATTGGTGGGCGAACTATAGGATCACATTAAAAAAAAAATCCAAAAGTTTTGCTTGTTTATGTGACAATATGAAACAAAGTTAAAAGTAATAACTATAAAAGTAATAATAATCAGATTTACAAATTAAAATCGCAATCAAAATTTTAAAATAATTATATGTTTAAAACAGTGAGGCTGTACCTGTGATTGCTGAAATTCTTGCTGCCACTTTTTCTGCAAACCCTATCCTTGTATTTAATCCAGTACCAACAGCAGTGCCACCTACAATGCCAAAATATTTGCTGTTATCTAATACCAGATATTATCAGAAGACAAATATATATACAAGTAATTTTCATATAAAAGACACAAATATTCAATTATGTGGAATATTTTTGTCACACAACAAAAAAGAGCATGTATAGATTCTTCTCTAGCAACAAAATAAATAGGATTATGCTTGAATACACTATCAAAAAATTGTGATCCTATAACTGATTATAAATCAAAGTTGAAAAGCTCAATACGTTTACTTTTGCTACCAGAACATGAACATTTCTCGATGAAGTTGCAACCAAAATGATAGATTACACTGGATTAGTTTACTGCCATAAAGGTCAGTATAAGGAACTGAAACTGCAAATTAACCATATTAAGTAAATTTGAAGCGATACCAAATCTTAAAAGTTTAGTGCATTTTTTTTTTTTTTTTTTTTTGTGAAATATTGTTTTAACTTTTCATAAAAGTGCGGTTGGTAGTAAGAGTTGGTCTGGCTTATGTCAATGCAACAAAAATAGTCTTGCCAGTTTTCATGTATTAACAGTCTGTACAAAAAAAAATAATCACTTTCATATGCGATTTTTAAATGTGCATTCTACCCCACAAAGGTTGTAATAGTGTTATAAGAGGACTAAGGGTCAAATAACCCTGCTTCTCTAAGACAGTAAACATAAATCTTTTTTAAGCTGTTTCAGGCTTTCGATAAGCAGTGTTGTGTCCCAATTTACGATTTCTACTCTAATCTTACAAATTCCTTTTATCTATATTCTTCTAACTTCTATGCCCGAGATTTTACCAAAACTTATACCAATATCTAAGTTATTGCTCCCCGTAGTACCCCTAATATTTGTATTTATACTGCACCTTTTGGGATATTTAGTTTAGGATATTACATACATAAACAAAGAGAAAGAACTCAAATATATCTGAAAGTGTAACTATTGCAGTCGTGACACTTAACTCGATTCTCAACTTAAATTTTTTGCGTGACTAAGTACAATATTTTCAAGTGGTTATCAACTGCACCATTTATGTTGTCATAAATAGGGAGAAAGTCAATCTCGAATATATCTCTTAGTATTTAAATATTATTGCAGTCGTGACTCTTAATCTCTTTCCTCAACATTAAATTTCCTGCGTGATTAGGTACGATGATTTTAAGCGGTGCATTGGATTAGCAACATCAGACAACTCTTTTATCATTGAACAAAAGGTTTATTAAGTTTCTAAACATGGTACAATTCAAATACTAAACTAAAATACTTATAGACTAACATTAAATCATTACAAGCAATATGGCTATTTGTGATTATGCTGCCATACACATTAATTCATAAATTCACCTGATGTAAACAAATTAGATCAATTCACACTATCTGATTATTCATACTGAAGTAGATTAACAAATCATTCACTGCTAACACATACTTGTGACATTTCAATTATTTTATACATTACATTAGGCATTCAATTCTTAGGATACGTAATTACTTAATTCACACTATTCCGTTATACCGTTATTTGCACTAACACACAATTATGTCATTTAAATATCTTGTGCAATATAATAGACATGCAAAAATACCTTAGGACTCTTAATCATTCACAAATCTTTAACACTAGTCAATCTACACATAACACATTCTATCATATACTAAAGTCCTAGTATAACTTCAACAGTTCTGTATTGGAATCACGATACTTTTCACAGACAAATTTATAGCTAACATAGGTTATGATTTATAGTACCTTTCTTGAGCTCTTCGTATGGGCCTTTATTCTTTTCCAAACGAACCTCTGGCATAACTTCTCGTAACTCTGGAATACTTTAACACACATATATTTGCTCTACTATCAGCAACGAGGACATCGATCTCTTTACAGCTTTCTGCTTTGCGTAGTTATCACTAGCATCGAAATGAAGAAGATCCCTCCTTTTCTAGGACTCTATGGCAATTTTTCCTTTGCTTCCTACTCGGGAAAACAGGAATCGAAATCCCGCTCACTTTCGTTTCCGTGTTGTGACGAGGAGATATCACCCCTGTCGCCACTCAGGAAAACCCCGTGAACTCCACCGGAACCAAAACCAAACTCCAAGGCCAAAAGCGACTATCCAAAAAAAAAAAGGGTCCTCCCCAGGGGGTTACCAACCCTTTTCTAGCTGCTCCCCTAACAGCACCTTTTCTTACTTCCTTTCTCCTCCTTCTACTTGTTTTTTTAATCGTCGACCAATTAGGGTGGCGTTTTCTCGCCAAACGTCATTTGATCGGAAAGCCTGTTCTCAATGTTTCAATCCGGGGATCGGCCCTAAGCGATAGCTTTGCTTTTCTTGTGCTAGCCTGACTTAATCCCCTTTCAAACTTTTTCTATGAATTCTACTTAATAACTTTATGATCTCTCACATAACATATTTTATGACTCACCCCTTTCTACTTATTTACTTAACTCTCTCATTTTTAATCGTATTACAATATTAATCTATACTTTCCTTTGTTAGCTACTTATTTAGTTAGAATTCCTTATTTTAAGTCATATTACAATATTAATACATTCCTTCCTTTATCAGCTACTTTAACAACAACCCTTACGTTTTATACATATTACTGGATGCAAGAAATTTTCCATTAAATAATTCATTTTTTTATGCAGGGGTTTTAATTTATGATATTTATTCTTCATGTTACACCATGATAGCTGAGAATACTATATTCCTAAGATATCAGGTGTAACAGCAGAAAGTGGTTTCATGTACCAGGCAAAGACATTCATCTGCCAGGTAAAAACATTCACAAACATGCATGTTGCACTACGATTTGAAATTTCAACCTGTTGATTGGTGAGGGAAATATACTAGGCTGGCTAACACTTTCATTGCAATCACTTATAAATGTTCCTCTCATACTACGATGAGAAATGAACTAGGTTTTTTTAACTAAAAGGCACCAATGCTGCCAACTGTGCTTGTTAAAGAAGCACTCTATGGAAAAGACCACTGTATAAAACTAGAAGAGAATAAATGAATTTAACCTGAAATCACCTAATCATCATTATCATCACATTCCTGCTTTGTATTCTCAAGGGATGTATAGGATTAAATTATCTAGTGATAATTTAATCCTATCAATAATTTTCCTGTCAATAATTTTATTCCAATCTGCTTTTTGTATGATCTGACTTCAATACTGCAGATCTTATACTTTTTGCTCTTATAGGAAACTACTAACTACTTTACTCCAACTAGACCTTGGTCTTCTGTAGCCCCCCCCCAATCCTGGCATCAAACAATATGCAGACCTTTTTTCTCACTTTGTGTTTGTGACCAGTCCAGACTTTACACTGGACTGGTCACAAACACAAGGACTATAAAGAATCTGGACTATATAGATACATTCCTCACCACCCCTTTTCAGGAATGACCTCTGAAAAGGAGTGGTGAGGAATGTATGAGATGCAATATGATATTTATATCTTTAAATATCATATTTATACTAGAATGTGGTGCAAAAAATGTTGAAGTGTGTAAAAGCTTTCTTTGTCCTCTTCTGAATAGAATAAAGATGCTTATACAACAGCACTGAAAAACAACATGACCAAAAACAAAACAAAAAAAAAAATATGCTGAACAATTTGGATGTGATGATTTTGTATGCAACAAAGGCTAGCAGGATCGATTTAAAAACTGACATAATGATGTGATGTTATGTCTAATTGAAATCATGTTTATTATTAATTAGCAATGCTTTTAATTATGAAAAAATATACAATGGTACCTTGGTTTGTGAGTATAATTCGTTCCGGAAACTGCTTGTAATCCAAAGTACTCATATATCAAAGTGAATTTCCCCATAAGAAATAATGGAAACTCAGATGATTCGTTCCAAAACTCAAAAATATTCATATAAAAATGATTAATACAAAATACATATACGTTTGTATACCTTATATATGTATACCTCTTTATATTTTTATTATTTAAATGTAATATACATAAAGTAATCGAATTTATTAATTACATTACAATTACATATTACAGTACAGTAATTGTACTGGGTAGGACGACTTTCACTGTCACTAACGGAATCACTGCTATCTGTTGACTCTTTTTCTTTTTGTGTGACTTTAACAAGGAACCTATCCAATGACACCTGCTTTTGCCTCCTTTTGAGGATTTCATGGAAATATGACATTGCATTGTCGTTAAACAGATTCATCGCTTGCACTGCCACAGTCTTACTCGGGTGGTGCTTTTCTACAAAAATTTTGCACTGTTTCCCACATTTTACACACCTCCCTAATCTCATTTGAAGAGAAGGATGTCTCCATCTTTTTCTCTTCCTCCTCAGACAAGATCTCCACCATAACCTCTTGCTGTTGCTAGCGATGCAGATCCATCAGTTAGTCGGTGGTAAACTCCTGGCCATGTTCCTCCACCAGCTCTTGAAAGTCGTCCCCCAAGGACACAATTTCATCGACAACTGGCAGCTCCCGTTCATAAGCAAACTCCTCGACGCAATGACCACAGTTTTCTCCAAACAGAATTAAGGGTTCTCTTGGTGACTCTATCCCAGGTTTAATCGATGATCTTGACGCAGTTTACGATGTAAAAATGATTTTTCTAAAACTCTCGGAGGGAAAGGTTAGTTCCTTCAGTCACCTCGAAGCATCGCTGAAATAGTGCCTTGGTGTAAAGCTTTTTAAAGTTTGAAATGACCTGCTGATCCATGGGCTGGAGAAATGGAGTAGTGTTGGGAAGAAGGAACTTGACCTTAATGAACTCGAATTCTTCCAGTAAGTCATCCTCAAGGCCTGGAAGATGAGCAGGAGCATTATCCATAACAAGCAAGACTTTGAGTGGCAATTTTTTTTCTAAAAGGTATTTCTTCACTGCAGGACCGAAGACCTCGTTAATCCACTCAATGAACAAGATACGAGTGATCCAAGCCTTGCTGTTGGACCTCCACATAATGTTTAACTGGCTCTTCTGCAACCTTGCATTTCTTGAAGGCTCGTGGATTCTCAAAATGATACACGAGCAGGGGCTTGACTTTGAAATCACCGCTTGCATTAGCACACAGCAAGAGGGTGAGACAGTCTTTCATGGGCTTGTAACCGAGCACTGCAATCTCTTCGGATGTAATGTAGGTCTTCTTTGGCATCTTTTTCCAAAAAAAAGCCCCTTCTCTTCGCAATTAAAAACTTGCTGTGGCAGGTAACACTCGGAAACCATGAGCTTCTGGAACTTTGCAACGAATGCCTCAGCTGCCTTTGCGTCTGTACTCGCAGCCTCTCCATGCCTCACAACACTATGGATGCCACTTCTCCTCTTAAAGTTATCAAACCATCCCCTGCTCGCCTTGAAGCCTTCTTCATTTTCTGTAGATGTACCTGGCAGTTTACTAAGAGGTCAGCGTACAAGGCCTTTGCCTTCTCACAGATCAAGTTCTCGGTCACAGTATCACCTGCTAGTTGCTTCTCACTTATCCACACCAAAAGCAACTTTTCTACATCTTCCAGAATATGTGGCCATTGCTTTGATACTTTCGTGACTCCTTTTGCTACATCTATCCCCCTTAGTTCTTCTTTAATACTGTGCAAATTGTTGCCGTACACTTATTATAAAATCTTGCGATGGTGGCCACTTGCATACCTTGTTCGTGCTTCCCGATGATTTCCTTCTTAACTTCCACCGTAATCATCTGCTTCTTCTTACCCTTCCTTTTCAACCCTTTTCTTCATTGGGGGCCATTGTCGTAGTACAGTTAATAAAGAACAGCCACTACATTTGGACACAAAATAAAAAAATGCTTTACACACACGTAGTCACAACGCTAGCACGAATGTTGACTATACGAATGAGGTATGCCGACTGAGACCGAGCATGCGAGATGATTACCCACAATCCTGAATGGCTTGTGATCACGTGACGCTCGGCAGACAAAGCGTATAGGTAATACTCATATTGCAAGACCTCTCTTGTTTATCAAGTTAAAATTTATTAAAAAATTTTGCTCGTCTTGCAAAACACTCACAAACCAAGTTACCTGCAATCCAAGGTACCACTGTACTATGCTTAGTATTAAGTATATGGTTTCAAAATTATGGACAAGTAATTTGTGTTTAATATTAAGTGTATCATAGTTTACCCAAGTATATTCATACAAATAATATCTAGGTATATAATCATATTATTTGTTCTCTCTAATACTGCTTTTGTTTTTTTTAATCTATTTTTTATTCCTGTCAATAATTTTGAGAATTTAAAAAATAGAAGAAAATAAGTTGAGGCCTACCTGTGTATAAATATCTTTAATTTATTGGTTTATATATATACTGGAAGGGGGGGGGCACTGCCCCTCCCTGGTGAGTAATGGTTATAACAAGGAAACTGTCGATCCCATGGCATCATTATAACCAAGTTCAAATGTATGTGTTTATGTATATATATATATATATACACACACACACACATAAACATTATTTTATATATATATATTATTCTATATATATTTTTATACATATAGAATATATATAAAAAGATAAGCCAAAATTTGAAACATTTTCATGTCATGTTTTTTGTCTCTTCATTGTTTTGAAACGTTCAACAATGTGTCTGCCTTCATGAGACAAACACATTGTTGTCTCATGTCTCGAGTCATCAGAATTGAAAGAGAACCAGCTTACCAGCCTGGAACACGGGGGTTGGGCAGCATAGGCACCAGGGAGGGGCAGTTCCCCCCCCCCCTTCCAGTATATATATAAACCAATAAATTAAAGATATTTATACACAGGTAGGCCTCAACTTATTTTCTTCTATTTATGAAGTTTCGAATTAATGAAGATTTCAAAATCAACAGCAAAAACCAAAAGAATAAACAACAAAAGACAAACACAAAAGCATGTCTGCAGCCTTTGCAATTGTCTTTTGTTTTATATTCTATGGCATTCTGGGTAGAGATTATAAAAGTTTATGTTCTGATCTGCCATGTAAGGACTAATATAAGGACTTCTGAAAAAAAGTGACTTGTCTTGTCACATAGCCATATTGGTAATGTTTAAACAATAAATTAAAAATGTCATCTAAATGAAGAGCAAATTCAACATCTTCCTTGGTTAAAAAAAAAAGAAGAAAATCATTTACCACTGAGAAGTCATTAGAAGCATTAAAATCAGGTGAGCGCCATACAGACGTGTGCAAAACATTAAAGTAATACCTTCTATAGTTTCTACTATAGTAATTAATGCAGATAAGATAAAGAGTTCACATGCAAATGTGTTAAGAATATCATATTCAAAGAGTGAAGTAATGCACTTCGGGATGAAAAGATTACACACTTTGTATCATATCAATGATACCAGTTTACTGAAAATTGATGAAATTCATAGGAGATGCTACAAAAGTTGGCAAAATAGCTGAGAGAATTACTTGGATGCTGAAGAACACATTGACAAGTAAAGATAGGGAAGTTATTATCCCTGTCTATAAGACTATGATTTGGCCACATGTTGAATACTGTGCACAGATTTGGTCACCAGCAGTTCTTGGGTATTGGGAGGTGCTGGAGAGGATTCAGACACAAGTAACCAAGCTGTTGACAGGTCTGTGCAATGTTCCTTAAGAGGATAGATGGAGGGTGTGTGGGTTGCACAGTCTAGCTGACAGGTGGAGAGGGGGATGTAATAGAAACTTGATAGGAATATGATGATAAGTTACTAAAGGGATTCTATAAGATTGACACAAAAGAAATTTTTCAATACATGGGGAGTAAGGAAAAACAAGGGGTCACACTTGGAAATTGTCTAAGAGTGTGGTTAGTAAGAGTGTATGGACTAACTTGGAGAGTGGTGAAATGAGTGGAATGTACTGCCAGAGGTGGTTTGTGAGCACCCCCAACAATGAATAGCTTTAGTGGATAGAGTGGGTATCCTGCAGTAAGTATTTTGACTCCATTGAGTACCCATATAAATAATAACAATAATAATAATTATTACCCAGCTCTTGTTATGTGATCCAATAATCCAGAACATAATTATAATAGTGGATGCATAGCTATAAGGGTGGTTCTGAAAAGTTCTCAGCCTAACAAAGAAAAAATGAATTTATAATTTTAAAATTATTTTTATTTTTCAACATAATCTCCCTGAAGACTAATACATTTATTCCAGCAATGCTCCAGCGCCATTATCCCATCCCTGTAGTGGTTCTCAGTAAGATCTGTAAAATACCCTCTACAGCTGCAATCACCTCTTGATTCGAAGAAAAATGCTGACCAGCAATGAAGAGTTTTAGTTTTGGGAAGAGATAGAACTCAGAGGAAGCCAAATCTGGAGAATAGAGTGGATGTTCCAACAATTCATAGTGCAGATCCCTTAATTTTCCCATTGCCAAAACACCTTTGTGGGCAGGTGCATTGTCCTGATGAAAAATGATTTTTTTTTTTTTCTGCAAACCAGATCTTTTCTCACAAATTTTTTCATCTAGTCTGGTTAAAAGATTGGATATTCTCCAGTTATTGTTTTACCCTTTTCAAGATAATTAATAAACAAAATACCTTTGGCATCCCAAAACACCAATGCCATAACCTTTCCTGCTGATGGAACCAACTTTGTCTTCTTTGGCACTGAACAACCAGCTTCTGTCCACTGTTTTGACTGCTGTTTGAATTCTGGTGTGTAATGGTAAATCCAAATCTCATCCATAGTAATAAATCAATGCACAAATCAGTTTTATTCTTGTTAAAATGATCCAAGCACTGTTCAGATTTTTATGGGAGCACATTTTTGATCTGCAGTAAGCAAGCACGACACCCATCCTGCGCAAAGCTTTTTCATTTGAAATTTTTCCTGCAAAATATATCCTACACGTTCTTTTGAAATGCCTATAGTCTTCTCAGCAATTTCATGCACTTTGACTCACCAGTCATCCAATACCATTTCGTGCACTTGATCAATGATTTCTGGTGTTGTTACACTTTTTTGGATGTCCTTCACGTGAATCATCTTCAAGGCTGGTACGGCCACATTTGGCAGCCCATTTCTTAATTGTCAAAAATTAAAGAGAAGAGCACCCATAAACTTTTATGAACTTCGAATGAATTTCTTTTTGCGTTAAACCTTCTTTTGCAAAGAATTTTATAACCACACGATATTCAATTTTGTCCATTTCAAGGGATACAGACAATACTTTTGCTTCAGACAGCTGTATAAAACAAACTACTTGATAGAATGACTTGCAATTTTACACGGATGCTTATGACAGATGTACCAACTTATAAAAAAAAACCTTGCCAATAGTGTTGCCATCTATGGTTGAGGCTGAGAACTTTTCAGACCACCCTTGTATTTCATCTAAGCTTTTCTCTCTTTCCAAGACTTGCCCTGAGATCCTTGATTTCAATATTTAGTACAGTTTGTTCATTGACAATTTAAAAATAAGACTGCAAATAAATACAGATGTCTTCTTCTTCCCTTCACGTATTAGGCCTAGTGGCTTAATATATGAAGGCCTATTACAGGGCTATCCTTAGCCCTGTAACAGCCGTACCCGTCCCAAGAATAAGGTGGATAAGACACATGCCTCCCGGTGTGTCTTATGTCTGTAGATGCGTATGTTCATGGGGTCCGATTTGCCTACTTGAGGGAGGAAAAACCCTGCAGTCCACGCCCAAGACCACCTAACTTGGCTATGTCTGAGAAAGATCCTTAAGCTCCTCACGTCAGCGACAGGAATTGAACCCAGGACACTCCTTTCCCAGGCATATGGTTGCGAAGTGCATAGCCACTCAGCACAATACAGGTGTAAAACATAGAAAAAATTATCTAGTATAATATCTACAGACATTGCAGTTCAAAGTTTGAGAAGAGATATTCAGTTGTTTTTTGATAATGCTAAATTAGGAAAGGCAAATGTCAGAGGTTCTGATATGATGTTGTTGCAAGAAGATCATGATGTGTCATGAGCTGAAGAATGGGGTTTAATTCAAATGTGCTTAATGTAAAGTCATGCACTTTACATTAGTTCATCACAGCCAGAGACCGTGATGAACTGAAGTTCAGGGGACACAATACAAAATTTTTACCCAGAAAACTGCTGCTATAATGCAAAGAACCTTCACAAGTATGGTAAGGAGGTTATAGTTTCATTCTATGAGGCACTAATCAAGTATCACAAAAACTGATTTTTTTTTTTTTTTTTTATTCATCCTCAAATTCCTGACATGTACCCTCAAGGGGTGTACAGGATATGATAGTACTACATGAAAAATTTACATCATTACTAACTTCCTATCTACAATTTTCCAACAAATCAGTCTGTTACTTGTCAAGACTCCAACATTATCAGATCTTATATTTCTATCGTCTAAGGCACTTTGTACCGTATCAATCCACCTATATCTTGGTATTCCTCTGGGTCGTTTTCCTGCCAACCTGGCAGAGAATACTTGTTTTGCTAATCTTTCCTCGCCCATTCTTTAAAACTCCCTCTATACGTGAAATTTCTTCTCCACAAGAATTAAAACCAACTAATATCAACTAATGTTGATATTAAAATAAGTCAGTAAATTTATTCACTCATTTAACTCTCATAAGCCTGATTCTGAACCGTTTGCAAGTACTGATAAAATACATATATAAATTTAACAGACATTATGCTTCAAAAATGCACAAAAGAAGTCTACCTTAAAAAAAAAAAAAAAAGAAAAGAAAAGAAGAACTTTATGCCCCCATCTTCTACCTAAAAAGAAATGTCAAAAAACAGCACACACCAGTTGGTAGGAAGGTACATAAAAAGCAAACGAAAGTATGCAGTTTGAAGTAACGAGCAAGAGAACAAGTACTAAATTAAAAAGATACATTAGGCTTCATGACCCAAAGTGTTCCAAAGCAAATTCAAGTGAATAAACCAACAAATCTGGTTTATTCACTTTGTTGGTTTATTTAAAAAATTTACTTAGCCAGAGTAAATTGCCATTTTTTTTAATTTCATACAAAATAAAATTTTTATCAACGTTCTTCATTTACATATATACAGATATTATTATCTCTGCATAAAATTTTTAATGTGCTTTAATGATTCAGAGCAACAGATTAGGAACTAACCTACAGCCAAACAATAAACTCTTGGAAGACATGCCTTCACTCTCTGGATACCAAGCTCAATTTGTTTAGCATATCCACTAAATTCTTGACCAAGTGTCAAAGGAACAGCATCCTAAATGAAAAAATAAAATTTACATATGTCTTAGCATACTGTTATTGCTATCATAAAGCTATAAACATCATGGTTTCCTTTGAAAAATATATTTCATATGTTTCAAGTTGAACCTTACTGGCCTATCATTATGAAGCAAATTACTCACTGCATTTTATAGTGATCACAGTAAGATGGTAAGAACCTCACCTGGAGATACAGTTTGAATCCCACATCACACTACACAGATGTTACAGTTCTACAGAGAAGAGGTCATTTTTGTGTACACCATTTCAGTGATTATGAAACATTCACAATGACATTCTAACACATTACATAGCAATAAGCCACTTCAGTAAGATAATGGAAAGATACCTTATTTTCACTTAAAATTCTGAATCATGTTGCCTCCCTGTTCCAAAAATATTTAAAAAAATACAAGATATATAATAAAATTTATTTTACTACTATAGTTTATAATATGATACTTTTATTTTAGAAAAACTTCTTTTCAGCCAAGTTTCCTTCGTTCTCATTACTAGTACTGAACAGAATAGTCATATAAAATTATGTGAATGTTTCATAATCAGTGATTATGAAACATTCACAATGACATTCTAACACATTACATAGCAATAAGCCACTTCAGTAAGATAATGGAAAGATACCTTATTTTCACTTAAAATTCTGAATCATGTTGCCTCCCTGTTCCAAAAATATTTTAAAAAATACAAGATATATAATAAAATTTATTTTACTACTATAGTTTATAATATGATACTTTTATTTTAGAAAAACTTCTTTTCAGCCAAGTTTCCTTCGTTCTCATTACTAGTACTGAACAGAATAGTCATATAAAATTATGTTATAACAACAATATGCACAGTATGAACCACAATGAAAAAATACTAAGTGAAAGCTCATGAATTCAACAAGTTTTCTTGCTCTATTGCATACTTCATCAATAATGAAATATTTTAATTTCAAAAAGTTATATTAATAGACTGGTTTAGAAATCCAGGTTCCATAGAATTCTATCAATTTGCATAGATCTGTGCTAACTGATCTCTCCTAATCAATCAACCACACAAAGCCGAAAAGATTATTATTATATGGGTACCTCCATGGAGTCCAAAGATTCATCACGGGAGAACCAAACTATCCACACAATCAATCATACCTCTCCTTGAAACCATTAACTGGTGAAGCACTCACAACTGTCTCTGGCAATCCATTCTATACATTCACCAGGTTAACATTTGCCTTAGTTCTCACTAAACAACACACAGCTTGTGTCTTGTCTCTAAATTAAAATTTTTTCAGAATCTTCAGGGAGTCAGCTCAGGGTGGGGTGGGGGGGATCAGTACTTGATGATGTAGAAAAAGTCATCAAAAACCTGAAATGTGGAAAGGTAGTTGGAGTAGATGATATTTTCCCAAAGTGTCACACAGTGGCTGCACTGTATAATTCAGAAGGAATGGTCAGAGGCCATCAATTAAGAGAGACCTCCAGGGAGTCAAGGACTTATCGAGTGAGGCCACACTACACACACCAACTATCATACTTATTCTTGAATTCATTCACAATGCCTGCACACACATCACATCCAATGGCAATCCATCCCAATCATGCACCACCCTGTAAGAGAAAAATCTAGGACTCACCCCTTCTTAGCAACATTCATTCTCAGCTTCCAATGATTCCCTCTTGTCTTTTCTCCATAAAATAAAAAAATTCCATCACTTGAAATCCTGTATACACCTTTCAGAAGTTTGTAAGTCTCAATCATATCACCCCTCTTTCTCCTGTTTGCTAATCTCTAGAGTCTACAAATTCTCAATCTGTCTTCATAACCAGTATTCCAAAATCCTGATATCGTTTTTAACACTCTACTTTGCACTCTCTCCAATCAGAATCACAATGGAAACTAGGAGACCAACTCTGAGCACAACAGTCCAAGTGAGATCATATCAAGGCCTTGTAAAGAGGCAGGTGATATCCTTATCTTTACATGTGAAAGTTCGTTTCAGCATTGCAATTATATTTTGAGTTGTATTTGCAATCTTTGCTACATGGTGCCGGAACTCAACTTGCTGTCTACTAACACTCCAAGTTCTGTAGCCTGATCAATTTATTCTAGCATAATCCCACCAATATAATATGATATTAGATATCTACTAATCACACCAAAGTGCATGCCTTAGCATTTACTGACATTGAACTGACACCCATTTTCCCATGCCCACAATTCCAGCCTATTCAAATCATTCTGCAAGTATTGCATATCAGCAAATAGCTGTATGTCACCTATCAAATCCTTCCCAATATCATTAATGTACAGATTAAATAACAGTCAACTAAAGACTGATCCTTGTGGTACACCACTAGTTACCTTAAATCTTACAGACTCACATCCCTCATGTACCACTTTTTCATATGCCAGTCAGCCATCCTCTTATCCATGCTAATATTTTATAATCCAAACCCATATTCTCCAGTTTATGCAACAGTCTTCCACGCTGTATTCTGTCACAAGCCTTAGCAAAATCCAAAAGTGTCATGGTGCATTTATTACCCTTGTCTAGTTCAATGGTAACATTATTATAGAATGTGACCATTCTATAATAATGTTCCCTTAGTAAACCCATGCTGTTCATTGCAAAGTAGAGATTCACTGTCAACCTATTTCTGAATGCAAGCTGCAACCATTTTTCCAAAATGTTCTCTACCACTCCTGAGATACTGATTAATCATTAGTTGAATACATCGGTTCTTGCACCACTTTGCATAGGTATGAATGTGTGTGTGTGTATATATATATTACATATATACACATGAGGATTGTTTGAAAAGTTTGGTAAATTTCCAACAGATGACACAATTAGATCATTCATACCAGTGTCAGCACGTATCATCTTTTTCATGACCCCTGGAAAAATTTTAGAACTGCATCTAAAGCCGAGTTAGATGCAGTTCATGGGACTCTTGCACCAGCATTAAAGAATATTTATTTTTGGATAAACGAGTTTAAACATAGTGGTAAGTTCATTGAAGATGAAGCGTGCTCCAGATGCCCAACTGAGGTCACAATGAAGGAAATGATTGACAAAATCTATGGTATCGTTATGGAAGACTGCCGAGTGACTGAGATGGTAGGCATCTCAATTGAACGTGTGTATAATATCCTGCACGAAAAATTGCACAGAAAAGATGCATGCGCGATGGGTTCCATGATTGTTGACTGTCAATCAAAAACGCATGTGAAAAGACATTTTAACCCAGTTTTTGGTGATGTTTAATCGCAATTTGCAAGTTTTTTTGCGTCAATTTGTGACTGAAGACGAAACTTGGATCCACCACTACACACCTGAGTCCAAGCAGCAGTCAAAACAGTGGATAATGCCCAGTGAAAGAGCACCAAAAAAAGCGAAGACCGTTTTGTCAGCTGGGAAGGTGATTGCCACTGTTTTTTGGGATTCCCAAGAAATTATCATGATAGACTATTTGGAAAAGGGTAAGACAATAACAGGAGTCTATTATGTGTTATTGGACCATTTAAAAGAAGAAATGAAGAAAAAACTGAAGAAAAAAAATGAAGAAATGTTACGTGTGGTCTATTCTGCTCTATGGAGTTGAAACATGGACATTGAAGACGACAACCATCAAGAAAATCGAAGCCTTTGAGATGTGGCTATACAGAAGAATGCTAAAGATATCATGGACAGAAAAAATTACCAATGAAGATGTCTTAAAATCCATTGGCAAAGCTAAACATCTTGTAGAAATAATCAAAAAACGAAAAACATCATATCTTGGACACATCATGAGAAACAGCAAATACCAACTTCTACAGACTATTTTGGTAGGAAGAATTGATGGCAAAGGAACTAGAGGAAGAAAAAGAATATCATGGTTTGACAACATCAAGACGTGGACAGGAAAGAGCAGTGCACAACTGCTCAGATTAGCACAAGAGCGCAGTTTGTTCACCAAGATGGTCGCTGACCTTCAATAGAAGATAGCACAATAAGAAGAAGAAGAAAAAATGGCTAATATTGGCACGCAAAAAAGTGCTCTTTCATCAAAACAATGCATCATCCCACACATCGGCCATCACAATGGCAAAATTACACAAATTCAGGTTCGAATTTGTTCCACATCCACCGTATTCTCCGGACTTGGCCCCATGTGACTTCTTTTAAGCTACAAAAACATTGTTTCTCTAGCTTACGGTTTGAAATGTAATGCAGCTTGTATATTTATGTATGCTCCAGATGATGATCTTGATATGAAGATCGAAACGTCGGGATAATAAAAAGAGTTATTTTAACACGGTTGTAGAATCCATAATTTCAAAAATGAATGCTGATCACCGTGTAACACTAAAAGAAAGGACTAATCTGCACAATTTGATTAGTCATTGTATTTGATTTTCAAATTAGTCATTTGATTAGTAAAGTATATTACAAATCCTACTTTTTAGATGGGATGAAAAAATTGGAAACTCCCTGAACCAAATGTGTACACCTCAATGTAGACTATGTTGAGAAATAAAGGTGATTTTTTTCCCAAAAAATATGTTTAACTCTTATTCTTTTACCAAACTTTTCAAACACACACACACACGCACGCACGCACGCGCGCGCGCACACACACAGTAATCCCTTGATCGATGTGGGTTCAATTAGGGAGTTTTTTGAATGAATGTAGTTCATTAATGGATGCCTAATCTGGGGAAACAGCAGAGACTAAAATTTAGTTAACGTGATGTCTGTCAAATATTGATTTCTTTCAAATAATGTATGTGAAATCAGTCTGCAAAATGAACAAAAACACATATATGCACCACTGAAAGCACCTCAGTTTGTTCCAACGTATCACTGAGCGAATGTTGGCTGTTCATATCCTGCCATTATACGAGGGTGATCTGAAAAGTTCTCAACTTAACAATGAAAAAACGAATTTATAATTTCAAAATTATTTTTATTTTTCAACATAATCTCCCTTAAGACTAATACATTTATTCCAGCGATGTTCCAGCACCATTATCCCGTCCCTGTAGTGGTTCTCAGTAAGATCTGTAAAATACCTCTCTATAGGTGCAATCACCTCTTGATTCGAAGAAAAATGCTGACCAGCGAGGAAGAGGTTTAGTTTTGGGAAAAGATAGAAGTCAGAGGAAGCTAAATCTGGGAAATAGGGTGAATGTTCCAACAATTCATAGTGCAGATCCTTAATTTTCCCATTGCCAAAACACCTTTGTGGGCAGGTGCATTGTCCTGATGAAAGATGATTTTTTCTTCTACAAACTGGGCCTTTTCTCACGAATTGTTTCGTCTAGTCTGGTTAAATGATCGGAATAATATTCCTGGTCATTGTTTTACCCTTTTCAAGATAATTAATAAACAAAATGCTTTAGCATCCCAAAACACCGATGCCATGACCTTTCCTTCTGATGGGACCGGCTTTGTCTTCTTTGGCGCTGAACAACCAGCTTCTGTCCATTGTTTTGACTGCTGTTTGGATTCTGGTGTGTAATGGTGAATCCAAGTCTCATCCATAGTAATAAATCGATGCACAAAATCAGTTTTATTCTTGTTAAAACTCTCCAAGCGCTGTTCAGAGATTTTTATGGGAGTGCGTTTTTGATCTGCTGTGAGCAAGTGCAACACTCATCTTGCGCAAAGCTTTGCGCAATTTTTCATACAAAATATATCTTAAAGTTCTTTTGAAATGCCTATAGTCTCAGCAATCTTTGACTCGCCGGTCATCCAATACCATATCATGCACTTGATCAATGATTTCTGGTGTTGTTACACTTTTTGAACATCCTTCACGTGGATCATCTTCAAGGCTGGTAAGGCAGCCCATTTCTTAATAATCGAAAATGAAGGAGAAGAGTGCCTATAAACTTTTATGAACTTCGAATGAATTTCTTTTGGTGTTAAACCTTCATTTACAAAGAATTTTATAACCGCACGATACTCAATTTTATCCATTTCAAGGGATACAGACAACACTTCTGCTTCAGACAGTTGTATAAAACAAATTACTTGATAGAATGAATTGCAATTTCACATGGATGCTTATGACAGATGTACCAACTTAGAAAAAAAAATCTTGCCAATAGTCTTGCTATCTATGGTTGAGGCTGAGTACTTTTCAGACCACCCTCATATATACAGTACATTTTAAATTACAAAATTAATATCCCTTACTGACTGAATAAAAGAAAGAAAAAATGAATGTGCTAAAGAGGAGCAAAATGTGATTACTTTAGATCAGCATTTCCCAAATGGTGGGTCACGACCCGGCACTGGGTCATGAAAGCTAAATGGTGGGTCGCCTGAAAAAAACTCTTGAAAATCTAGGCGTTTCGTTTTTGGGTTTTCTTTTTTTCACGAAACACTCTAAAATACAAGTAAGTAGCATTTAATCGGGACTAATGAATAAATAATTTAATTAATAGAGACGAAAACCACGCTCTGTCTGCATTGCCATTTCACAAAGACATCCTCACAATACCACTAATGGATTTTTGGCTGTCTTGCCATCAGGAGTACTCAGTTTTAGCAGTAAAAGCGATAAAATTTCTAATGCCTTTTGTCACAACCTATAAGTGTGAAACAGGCTTTTCAACACTGGTTTTTCTAAAAAATAAATAGAGAAACCGATTGGAAGTCGAACCATATTTAAGAATAAAGTTATCATCTTTTCCTCCAAACCTGAAGTTTCTAGTTAACAAGCAACAGCATCACACTTCTCATTAATAAATTACTTGGTTTTAGTTTAATTTCTTTATATTTTTGTAAGAGTAAATGCTTCTTTATTATAATAATAATAAATGAAAACTCTATGAACATTGAAATCTGTTTTATTTTACCTATTGGACATAAAAATTTTAATGGGTCACGAAGATGAAGTATTAAAATAACCAGGCCACGGAAAAAAAGTTTGGGAAACGTTGCTTTAGAAGAACACTTTCAGAAAAATTTGAAGTAATAAAATTATTTGAATGTGGTGACAGTGAAAGAGAAATAGGCTGAATTTTGGGAATGAACTGCAGTAACTAATGCCTTTCAATTTAATGCATTAAATGTGGATTGCAGACTCTGGTTAACAGGAGAAAGATGAATGCTATGATAGAGGTCTATGATATCACACATCACTCATTTAACCCTTTAACTGCTACGGTCGAGTTAACTCGAGCGCGGAAAAAAATGGCGATCTTGCTATGATCGAGTTTGAAGTTTATTTGACTTGGTTTCTGTCCTTGTATGACATCTAAAGAGAAAAATTTGAACTGGTACAACTAATCATATTAAGCACCTCCCTAGCGCAATTGGAAGAATGACGGTACATTGCACCCTTCGATTGGAAAAGGCCTAAGTTCGATTCTCGTCGTGACGGGAGGAATCTTTATATATGGACTTTTAATCGAAGGTGAGTTAGCCAATCTCATACGGAGGTAGCAGGGTTTTTTCTCCCGGAAACTTGGGTTTTTCAATCCTCATACAGACAAATCAGCCCTTCAGAACACAAGCAATTTACAGACAAAAAATACTAGTTGTGGTGGAGGGTGGTAGATGGCATGAATTGTGTACTTCAGATGAAGAAGATCCTGGTGATTCTACATAAATTTATGTGTGCAATTTGCTTAATCAAGTGGACACCCCTTGATTATGCAAATTTTATAAAACACTATTATTACCATTTTTGTGAATGGACAAGTGTATATCAAGAATGTATGATGCTGTCCAGACTTCTTACTTCAGTAAGAATTTTAATTGATTTTATTTATAAATTTTTTGCAAAATTAATTCAGCACATGGGACAATGTCAGTAGAATATAAAATCAACAGTTAAAGGGTTAAACCTTTGAATGGGTGTTATAAGATATCATCTGATGAAATTTTTTGTTATATGGAAGGTGGGGAGAGAACACAGGGTCATTTATTGAAGTTAAGTTTGTTCACAGTCAAAAAAGGGTCAATAGTTAGGTTTTTCTCCTAGAGAGCAGTGAGTGAGTGGAATATTTTGCCTTTTGGGGTATTGAGTGTATCTAGTGTGAATGAATTTAAGGGAAGGTATGACAGCTGGTTGGGGTGATTTATAGCCTCCCTCGATGAGTCCTTGACTCCCTGGAGGTCTCAGATAGTAATAACAGTAAAAAAAATAATCACTAAGAAAAATTTATTTTTTATGCCAATCTTCGATCCAAATTGATAAGACACTATTTTGAATGAAGCAGAAAAATATGAGGATAAAGGTAAAGTTGCATCAACTTCAGTAAGTTTGCAGACCACTAAGAATAGATGAACTGCAATGACTGAAATGGAGTGTCTTATCGATTTGAATCCATAAGTCACCAAAAGTGAATTCCTCTTAGTGCTTCATGCATTAGCTACTGTAATGAAAGAAAATGAAACAGAAAATGATATATAAATCAGAACTGTAGAAACATTTACAGCTAGTTTGAAACTGTTCCAGTTTTAAAAATCAAACAGGATTGTATAATATTCGAATAACAGGTGAATCTACAGATATAGAATGAATCAAAATTTCAACATATTTTGGAGGAAATACTGGAGAAAGGAGATCATAGTAATATATATATTTCATGTTGATGAAACAGGATTATCCAGAAATAAATGCCTTCTGAAACATTTTCTGGTTAAAAAAACATATATGAAGTATCAAAAGATCAAGTAATACTTATCAGGTAATGCTGAAGGGATTTCAAATTGAAACTTATACTAGTGTATCAGACACAGAATCCTAGGGCTATGAAAGGTTATACTAGCAATTGTTACTAGTCATTTAGCATTCAATTAAAACATCATAGTTGACCAAAGCATTTTTTGAAGACTGGTTTACAGACTGTTTTTGTCTATCACTCAAAAATTATTGCAAGAATAATCACCTAATTTTAAAGCTCTATTGATTTTGGATAATGTCCCGGGCCATGGCAACTCGTACAAAAATGTGAACTTTAAGGTAAGGTATAATTTTAAGGTATAAGGCAGGGATTGGCAACCTTTTCAGACTTGCAGGCCACATTCAACTTTTATTTTTAACAATCGGGCCGCAAGGGTTTAATTAAGAGAAAATAGTGAGTGAAAAAAATACTTAAGTTATCAATTTTTATTATATCAGTTTTAAATAAAAAAAAAACATAAATATTTAAACTACGAGATATGAAACAAGCATGAAAATAGAACTCAATGAAAAATTATCGCATAAAAACAAAGTAATATAGTTTATGCATCACAATATGTGTGTGTGTCTCTGCTTAATGTGACTTTTGTGATTGTTTTCCCTTAGCCAAGTTATCTATATCCACTTTATAACCTGAGTGCAAATTCGAATCAAAGCATGCAAATGTTCATCAGTCAGTCGAGAAGAAAATTTATTTTTTCTAAAACTCATGGCATAAAATGCTTATTCACAAATATGTGTTTCCAAATGCAACTATCATCTTCTTTGAGAAACTGATTAATCCTTCACATTTTTTTGGTAAGCATTGATAAAATTTTTGGATATTTTCTAACGAAAATAGTTCTTCAATGTTTCATTGTGTTGTAATTCCAAAACTTCCATCTGTAGTTGGTATGGTACATCATCAATGTTGACATTAAAAGGGTTCAAACATAATCGCATTTCGATGCTATTGTTATGAAAATCAACAAGATTTGTTGATTTTCATAAAATAAACAACATTTGTTACACGGGCGATATCACGAAGTATAGGTATAAAATTATTTTTAATTTATTATTCATATTATAAAATGTATTATTTAAATAATTAAACATACCGACATAAATAATTCAACATTTTCATAAAGATGGCGGCAACAAAGGCCAACAACAGAAGATTACCTCTAGTCCCATCAGCGTAGCATTGCCGATCGCCAACAAACCAAGTAACATCACGAAGTGCTGCAGCTATGAAACCGAAGTTAAAGAAAGAAAAAAAGGTATATTGTGAGATTTCTGTTGTAACTGGCTGCATACTTCCTGCACGAAAATAGATGAATCGGCAAAAAAGCTTTTCACCGATCTCAACCAGCCCTACTTCTGTACAATGTGCCTCCCTTCCGTAAAACAGCTACTAAACTTAGGCAAGAGAGCTGAAAACCTCGAACAACAGCTTGATACCATGATAGATATTTTCTCCTCCAAAATCAGAAAGTTGGAAACTAAGCTCGAGATACTCGACGACCAGCGCCCGATCGCAAGTGCACCCATACCAGCTAATGAACTTCGTGAACTAATCGCATCTACAGTTCGAGTCGCTCGAGGCCGAAAATAGGAGACTCAATGCCGTTATCCTGAACTTTCCGATGGAAAACGATGAATCCTTAAAAGAAGACGTCGGCAAATTAGCAGGAGAATGCAATTTTGATCCCAAAAATATTGTTAAATGGCATCGTTTCGGACCCATGAACAAAAGAAAGGACGGAACGAACTTTCCACGTCTCATGAAAGTGACCTGTGACACACCAACAAACACATCCAAATTTATAACGGCGATAAACAACAAGCTAAAGGACATTTTTCCCCAGTCGCACATACGTGCTCAACCTGATTTAACCTTTGCCCAGAGAGAACAAAGATGTCAACTCCGAAGACAACTAGAAGAAAAGCACCAAAATGGAGACAACAGTTGGATGATAGACTACAAACAAACCAAACTAGTGCAAAAACCAAGTGACTCCACTAGTAGCCACCAAGGAGACCCAGTATGCAGGTACTGCACAGGAAAAGTGCAAGACCCTTCGGTCAAATTCATGCCTCACAGAACCTTGCATATCCACTTCACCAATATTCGTGGCCTCAATTCCAACCTTAATAGCGTTCACTACCATCTACAGTCTGCCAAACCACACACTCTTTTTAACAGAAACTCAAATCTCACCTTCCTCCAGCACTATCCATCTCAACTTACCTAACTATACACTATCTAACTCCTTTCGATCCAAGGGTGGCATCTGTGCATATATCTGCTCTGACATACCCTGCCAGAGAGTACACCCTAGAATCGCCCAACTTTGACCTTCTTTGGCTAAAGCTATCCCTCCCCCACTCAGTCAAATTCATCTGCTGTCTCTATCACTCTCCTAATACCACCAATCATTCTGAGCTCCTTCATTTCCTCTCCTTAAAAGTTGATTTTCTCCAGTCCCACTCTCGAAATCATCTTCCTGGGTGATTTTAATGTCCATAACACCAACTGGCTATCCTCTTCCAGTTGTACAGATCCTGCAGGTAGAGATGCTGAAGCATTTGCCATCACTAATGACCTTACACAAATTGTTCAAAAGCCGACCAGAATACCAGATAACCCGAATCACTCTCCCAAACATCCTAGATATCTTCCTTACTAATGACCCCTCCAAATATGCAGTGAATGTAGTGAGCCCCCCCCCTGGGTAATTCTGACCACAACCTAGTGCTCATCTCCTCCCCCATGCAACAATGCTTACACAGTCACTCCCACACAAAAGCAGTTTGCCATTATAACAGCACCAAATGGGACAGTCTCTGAGTGTAGTATTATGCTACATTCCCATGGTTGGATTATTGTTTCCTTCCAGTCCAAACATATGCACCGAACGTATCACCAAACTAATCTTCACTGGCATGAAAACATACATTCCCCACACCTCTAACTAAATCCTGGTTCTCCAAAAAATGTGCCAAGGCGGTACAAATGAAAAATCAGGCATACCATAACTGACTCAAATCAAGAACCCCATCCTCCTTCAATGCCTATACTGAAGCCCAAAACAGATGCAAGAAAATTATCAATGCTTCTAAAACAGAATTTGAACAGGCAAAATGCAGGAAGCTTGCAGCCTGTCCAAATGGCAGCCATGCCTTTTGGTCTCTTGCCAAGGCAATTGGTCATAATTTTTGCTCTACACTACTCCCACCTCTATCATACCTAGATGGCTCAATTGCAACATCACCCACAGAAAAAGCTAACCTCCTGGCTTCACACTTTGCCTCCAATGCACACATAACTGACAATGGAAAATGCTCTCCAGTCATTGAAACTGCCAAACATGCAATGCCCCCTGTATCCTTTTGCCAAAAAGATATCATAAACCTGTTGTCTAAATTAGACACAAAGGTCTCCTGGCCCTGATGGCATTCCTCTAATTGTCCTGAAAGTCTGTGCAACAGAACTGACTCCTATCCTATGCCATCTGTACACACTCTCTTACTCCACTGGTATATATATCCCAAAGCCTGGAAACTGGCCCACATTCAACCCATTCCTGAAAAGGGTGACAAATCACTGCCATCTAACTACTGCCCTATCTCATTCACTTCAGTCCTATCTAAAGTGATGGAAAAAACCATCAACTTTCAACTCCTACTCTACCTTGAAGGTGCCTAACTATTAAGTGACCACAGTACGGATTCCATCGAAGCCGATCAACAGGAAATCTACTCTCATACATCACCCATCGCTGGACAAATGCCAAGTAGTTGCACTTGATATCTCTAAAGCCTTTGACTGGGTCTGGCACAAAGGCTTACTAAACAAACTCCCATCATTTGGACTGTCTCAGGACTTCTGCAGATGGATTGCCAGCTTCATGTCTGGACGAACACTATGTGTGATGGTAGACGGCTCCCTATCCTCTCACCATCCAACTAATGCTGGGGCCCAACAAGGTTCAGTTCTCTCACCGACCTTCTTCCTTCTATATATCAATGACCTACTTCAGTTGACCTCTAACCCAATACACAGTTTTGCAGATGACAGCACATTACACTCCTCCCTCTCATTTGACAAACCCTACTCTACACAATTCACTTCAACCCACAGAACATCAACCACCACTGCCCTTAATTCTGACCTCCAAGTCATTCTCCAATAATCCTCAGATAACCTCGTCAACTTCAATGCTAGCAAAACCCAATTCTGTCTTATTTCTCACAAAAAAGAACCATTTCCCCCAACATTGTTTTTGATAACACTCAAATTCCCAGACAAGACATGATCTCTCTTCTCGGAATTACCCTGACACCAAGCCTCTCCTGACATAAACACATCACAACCAATGCATCCTCAGCTTCCAAAAAACTAGGTTTTCTCTTTCACTCAAGACGTTACTTCACCTCTAAACAGCTGTTAACATTATACAAATCTCAAATCCACCCAGCTATTGAATACTGCTCTCACATTTGGAGTGGGGCTTCTAAAAGTTCCCTCAAAATAATCGACTCAATACAGAGGAGAGCAATTAGATTGATAAATGACCCATCTCTCACCAACTCACTCCCCTCACTTGCACATACACGATTTGTATATTCTATAAATATTTCCATGGAAAATGTTCATCTGAAACAGCATCAATAATTCCCCCACTCTGTACTAAACCCATTGAAACGTGTACAGCTGCCGCCCAACATCCTTTCATAGTATACTTTGAAACCCTACAGAACAAGTTTCTTTTCCTCTTCCTTCATCCTTGCTACTGCGGTACTGTGGAATAGTCTTCCCCCTAATGTATTTCCCAAAGAATACAACATACAGGCTTTTAAACCATATGTAAACAAGTTTCTCTTTTCCCAACCAACTACTCATATACAGTACTAACGTAATATAGGTTGACCAGCCAACCTCTCGTATATGTGCCCAACATAAAAATAAAAAAAAAAATCAAATGAGACAGGTCTTCAAATAATCTCATCTTATCTGCACTGTTAGATTTGGAAATACTGTTAACTTGCTGAACTTGAACTAGAACAGGATGCAGAAATAAAAGGTACAACAGATTCCTTTCATCTTTGTACATCTTCCACAAAATTTGAGCTTTGTAACATTCCTCAGTCACACTCACGACTTCGAAGTGAGTTTTTAATTCCAACCACTGGCTGTGAATTCTGTTTACTGCATGTTTTCAATGGAGAGCCACCTCATTGCACAGTTGCTTACAATTTTCAGAGGAGTATCATTTTTGTTGATAGTTTGATAGAGCTCTTTGTATGCTGCTTGTCTTGAAGAATGTGAAAAACACATACGTTTCAGCAACTAAAAATTCTAATTTTCTTGGGAGAGATTCTGCACGAGTGTGAGACATTGCCAGTTGCAATGAATGGCATACACATCTAAGGAGGGAATATATGCCTTCAGTTGTTCATAAACACCGTTATTGACACCACATAACACTGGTTGTTCTGTACCGATTGCAATGAGATTTTTAATGTCCAGTTTCTTGGTCAAGAACTCTTTTTTCAATGCAGCCACAATACCACTTTTCATCATAATTTTGTTGAATTTCTTGCTATAATAAATGATGGCAATTCCTAAAATCTTATTAACTAATATCATTCAATTCATCTATTAGCAAGCAGAAATTTCCATCTGCAATATCTGCAATTAGATCTTCAAAATGCTCAGTTAGAATATTATTTACAATTGCAGAGCGCTTGGTTCAGTGCATTTTTACTTTTGGCATAATTTGACTGTTTGGATGATATTTTTGTGAAGATCTACTAGATGATGATAGCTGTTCAATGATGAGTGAGAACAAAGAAATGATGCTAAACTGCCTTCAAAGTTTTCACTGTCTCATCAGACTTCTTCACAAGCATATCTGTAATTGGAATAGCCTTGTATGGAACTGCAGCAAGATGTTTCTTAGTTTCACTATGTTTTACAAGTTGACAATGTTTAACAGCTATATCACATCTGCAAAACTTATAGTGGCCTTTTGTAGCATCACCCATTTGCAACCATTCCCTCCTAAAGTTTTGCTCATAAGCATTATTTGTCTCTTCACTCATTTTTCATTGCAGTAAAGAGTATGCAACTCTTTATTGCAACGAATTACTCTGTGCAACACAGACTAACTTGTAGCGGTGCTATCAACTTCAACGTGGCAAAATGGCAGACTGTTGGGCCATGTGACTGACTGACTTCATTGTGCATTTGAAACGTGTATGATACTCACACCAAACATACAATACAATTCTTTATCAAATGCGAACATCTGGAAAACTTTTAAAACTATTTCTTTAAGAGCAGTTATAAAAACAACTAAAACGAGCTGAAACAATTCTGAAAGAGCTAGATTAAAATTTTTGGAGCTAGGGAAGAAAAAAAAGAAGCCAGATCTACCTCCCAAAAAAGCTAAATTGGAAATATCGATTGAGGAGCAGAATTGAGGTGAAAACAGGTGACTAGTGGTGTGCCGCAAGGTTCAGATTTGCTGCTTAATTTGTATTAACTGATATAAGAAATAACCTGAAATATTCAGTTGTTTCCTGACAATGTGAAATTATGTAGAGTAATAGTTAATCAAGGCGATGTGGAGAGCTTGCAGGATGATTTTAAATAGGCTGTCAGTATGGGAAAAAGTTAATGGGTGTTAGCTTAATGTTGAGAAATATAAAGTTATGCATTTTATGATAAATAAATTGCAAGATATGTAATATGCTAACCACTCTCCAGCCAAGTGGCTGCGGGTTTGAATCCCACATAGGCATGGATGTTTGTTATGTCCTCTCCCAATATGGACTGGGTAACCATAGGAGTAGTAGACCCAAAACCTCCCACAATGGGAGAGGCCTTCACCCTGCAGTGGATAGAAAAATAGGCTGAAAATTTATATTTTTTTTTATATAAAAAAAAAAAAAAAAAAAAAAAAAAAAAAAATCAGCTAATGCCTTTTTATTCCCATATATAGGGAGTAGGCAAGGCCGTTTTTTAGCCCTATCTAACTTTTGGAGACTGAGTGGGCAGTTCAATCTCCACTGGTACTGAACCTAATCAGAGATAGCTGGCCCAAGGCTATCACTAATTAAGCAGCACGCAGTGAAGAGAGATGGCTCAACAAGTGCCGCCATCTCGTGGTCCCTAACCCTAACATTCGTATTTAATGTCTGAAATAATGTGGGTTCTACGGTCGATTTTCTTCAGTTTACAGGACGAAAAACCCGAGTTTCAGGGAGGAAAAACCCACTTGCCCATGCCAGAGATCGACTAACGCGAGAACTGGTCAAAAAAAGGCTTAGAAAAATTTCTTCTAGTCGATGACTAGATTCGAAACCAAGAAGTCTTCCTTCGTGCAGTTAAGTGCCGTGGTGTGCAAACACCACATCCATCCACTGAACTACACAGGCTGCATGTGCACACACACCGATGCAAAGTAGTGCAAAGACCGATGTATTCAACTATTAACTAATCAGTATCTCAGAAGTGGTGGAGAACATTTTGGAAAAACGGTTACACCTTGCATTCAGAAATAGGTTGACAGTGAATCTCTACTTTCAATGAACAGCATGGGTTTACTAAGGGAAGGTCATGTTTTAGCAACTTGGTCACATTCTATAATAATGTTACCAATGAACTAGACAAAGGTAATAGATACCCATGATACTTTTGGATTTTGCTAAGCTTGTGACAGAATACATGGAAGAATGTTGCATAAACTGGAGAATATGGGTTTGGATTATAAAATATTAGCATGGATAAGAGGATGGCTGACTGACATATGAAAAAGTGGTACATGGAGGATGTGAGTCTGCATGTTGTAAGGCAACTAGTGTTATACCCCAAGGATCAGTCCTTGGTCCACTGTTATTCAGTCTGTACATTAATGATATTCGGAAGGATTTGATAGCGACATACAGCTATTTGCTGATTATGCAAAGATAGGTAGGGTGAGCAGGAATGCTAACGATATGCAGTACTTGCAGAATGATTTGAATAGGCTGGAATTGTGGGCATTGGAAAATGGATGTCAGTTCAATGTCAGTTAAATGCAAAGGCATGCACTTTGGTGTGATCAGATAACAAATGTCATATGATATTGGTGGGATTATGCTAGAATAAACTGATTAGGCTACGGAACTTGGAGTGTTAATAGACAGTAAGTTGAAGTTCAGGCCCCATCTAGCAAAGATTGGTGCCTGAACTTTCAGCATTGCAAATATAATTGCAATGCTGAAACAAACTTTCACATGTAAAGATAAGGATGTCATCTGCCTCTTTACGAGGCCTTGATAAGACCTCACTTGGACTACTGTACTCGGGTCTGGTCTCCTGTTTTCCATTGTGATTCTGATATATTGGAGAGAGTGCAAAGGAGAGTGTTAAAATGATGTTAAAAATTATCAGGATAATGGAATACTGATTATGAAGTCAGATTGAGAATTTGTAGACTGCAGACACTAGCAAACAAGAGAAAGAGGGTGATATGATTGAGACTTGCAAACTTCTGAAAGGATCATACAGGATTTCAATTGATGGAATTTTTCAATTTATGGAGGGTGGGGAAAGGACAAGAAGGTATTCTTGGAAGCTGAGAATGAATGCCGCAAAGAAGGGGGTGAGGGCTAGATTTTTCTCTGGTAAGTGATTGGAATGGATTGCCATTGGATGTTGTGTGTGCAAGTAATGTGAATGAATTAAATAATTATGATAGCATGTGTGTTTAATATGTGGCCTCCCTCGATGAGTCTCTGACTCCCTGGAGTTCTCTCTTAATAATAATAACAATAATAATAATATTTGAGCATTTCTGGTTGAATATCATCTACTCCAGCTGCCTTTGCTGATTTCAAGTTTTTGATGGCTTTTTCTATCTAAATCATTATTATGTACTTGTTTTGAAAGTTTTCTACTACTGTTCTGTCATTGATTATTTAATTTAACAATCTTTCAAAGTAATTACTCCGGGCATCTAGGATATTTTTATCTTTGATTTCATGTCAACTTTATAATTTCTGGTTCCCTTTCCTGATATTTATCTTCTGTATTCTTACCAAAGTCTTCCAATTGCTTTTGTTTCACTTCTTTTGTACATAGCTTAGCTCTCTCACATTTTCATCTGCATTATTTTAGGCCATCTGCTAACTTATTTGCTAGGAACTTGCAGTATGCTTTTTTCTTTTCAGAACTGCTTCTTTAACATTCTGTGTCCACCATGGCATTCTTATTTTTCTATTCTTGCAGAAAACTGCACAGAGCTGAATCAATCAAGGTTTTTTTTTTCATAGTCTGCATTGAAGTTTCATTATTTCTTGAATAATATTTGTGCATTTGAGTTTACAGTTCACCTGAACTTTGATATGTATTCCTGATTGCATGCCTAGTCAGTGTTTTTTTATCACTGTGCTGTCATCACTGCTAGTTTCATTTAGCAATTTTTTGAAGTAATTACTCCATACTTCAAGGATATCTTTTTCTCCAGTTTTCATATCACCTTTGTAATCTCTAATTCCTTTTACATCCTCCATTTCTGAGCTTCTTCAACAACCTCCAGAATATCTTGCCACCTTCTTGATATTTATTTTCTATGTTCTTACCAAAGTCTTCCCATGACTTTTCTTTAGCTAGTTTTACACAGTGTTTAGCTATCTTACATTTGTCTCTGTATTCTCTAAGAGCACAAACTAACTTATTTGCCAGGAACTTTTGATATGCTTTCTTCTTTCCCTTCACTGTTCTTATTTTTCTATCCTTGCAGACCCTCACCACATGTCTCTCTGGCAGAATCAATCAATGTTTTCTTCAGAGCTTGCCACTGAATCTCCGGTTTGATTCCTGTTCTCAAACTTTATCAATTTTCTTGGTTAATGTTTGTATATCTTAGTCTCCATTTAACATTCGAGAGCTGCTCAACTTTTATTCGTTTTAAAACTTTCTTATGTGTTCTTCTTTTCAATATGAAATTCAATTTTATCCTGCTTAAGACTAAATGGTGATCACTTCCAATTTCAAATCCTCTGTACACTCTAGTGTCCTTCACCAGAGAGAAAACATCACTATCAACAATAATATAGTCAATGAGACTTTTCTTATTCCTTGCCTCTTCTCTCCATGTGAATTTGAGCACATTTTTATGTTGGAACATGGTGTTAATAATAACCAGTCCATGTCCTGAGCAGAAATCCAACAGATATTTGCCATTATTATTAGCTTTGCTCTTTTCTCCAAATTTTCCCAATATATTTTTGTATGTCTGAAAATCATTTCCTACTCTGCTATTTAGATCCCCGACAAGGACCAATCTTTCATTTTTCATTGTATCAGTTGCTTTTTCTAAAGCCTCAAAAAATTCCTCCCCTTTTTTGTGCCTGTGGGACCATAGGCACAAATAAATCTCATTGTCCAGTTTCCCATTCTGATATTTGTCCACATCACTCTACGTGAGACTGCCTGCCATTGAAGAAGATTAGCCTCGTATTTAGTGTTGAATACCATGGCTACTCCTTCTTTTCCTTGATTGTCACTGCCTGAATATAACATTTTGTATTTATTGCCCAGAAAGATCTCACCAGTTTTGGTCTTTTTTGTTTCAGTCACCCCCTATTATGTCGATCTGGTACTTACCTAATTCCTCAGCTAGCTCCATTTCTTTGCCATTCAGGCTTCTTATGTTGATAAGAAGCCTCAATATCACCGATCTTCAATTCTGGTGATATTGAGTTGGGGTGTGTTTTAGGATTTGTTCCAGTAGCTGACTTTTCGCTGTTCGCCCTGATTCCCTGGCAAAAATAACGGAGGCTTGTTTAACTGGGCGACACCCTAGTCGGCATGAAATTCTATCATGTTGTATCATAATTTAATATTGTGGTTTAAGCTAATAAGAATACAATTTGGTCGGCTAAATCCCAAATTGCCAGCCCATCCTCGTTCGTTCAGTATCCAAGTAGATACCTAACAGGGTGCACCACGAGAAGGTGAGGATTGGACAATAGGTCAGAAGCCATGGTCGATTCTCACATTCCTTTAAAAGCTATGTGGAGGTCTCCTGTCAGTTATACAGCTTTGACCCTTTAGCACCCCAACAATAAAGTTAAATGGTGTAAATGAGACATTATATCAAGTAATACATAGTGTTTATTTAAACTGTAATTCAGCAGTTAAAACTGAAGGAAGTATAGGAAGATGGTTTGATGTTAAATCTGGTGTCAGACAAGGGTGCACATTATCTCTGCTGTTATTCGTTATCTATATGGATCATGTTATGAAGGAAAGTGATATTAAATTTGATATTAAAATTGGTAACATTAATCTTAACTCTACTTTATGCAGATTCCTGACTAAATTAAATAACTGTTGTAATAAATTTGGTATGAAAATCAACATTAAAAAGACAAAGACAATAAAAATAGGCAGAAATATTGAAAACATCAGCTACATCCTAAATGGAAAACTTATAGAAAAAGTAAAACATTTCAGCTCCTTAGGCACAATTTAGTGAAGATGGAAAATTAAATTTGGAAATAGACAGCAGAATTAGCAAAGCTGGTATGGTAATAAGTCAAGTGAATAAATTTATATGGAGTAAGGGACAAATTAGTGGAAACACTAAATTAGCTGTATACAATACAGTGTTCAAACCAATTTTAATTTATTGATCTGAGAGCTGGGTTAGAAATAAAACATTTGACCAAAGACTAGAGACCACTGATATGAGGTCCTGAGAAGATTAGGGACGTGAACAGATGGTATCAATAGCAATATCATATTAAAAATAAGGATATTAGGAAAGAACTTAGTATTTTTAGAATCCAGGAATGTGTTAGCAGAACTAATCTCAGGTGATATGGTCACTTAAACAGAATGGGAGAGGAAAGATTAGCAAAACAAGTGTTCTCTGCCAGGTTGGCAGATAAAAGACCCAGAAGAAGACCAAGATATATGTGGATTGATACAGTAAAAAGTGCCATAGAAGACAGAAATAGAAAATCTGATAATGTTGAAGATTTTCTATTTCTTGACGGGTAACAGATTGATTTGGAGGAAAATTGTAAATAGGAATTTAGTAATGATGTAAGTTTTTCATGTAATACTATCATATCCTGTACACCACTTGAGGATACATGTCAGGAATTTGATATTGATTATTATTATTATTATTCATTTCCAAAGCCAGTGACAAACTTGAATATTATGATGGGAAACATTTTCGCTTTCTTGTATAAAGGTTACAAGAAAATAAAAGATAAGACAGCATCTTTTGTGCCATCACGGGTATAACTGAAAAAATCTATAATACACATCGAAAGGTTTACATTAAAAAGATACTCCAATGTATTATGCCTTATTCTCGTGGAAAGGCTTAGACGTTGGTTATGCATTTTCACTATATAATTTAAGGAAATTACAACGTACTAGAATATACATTAAAATAAATTTTAACATACTTCAATATTTTAACATTTTCAAGAACTTAAGTAAAAGACACGTGCACGCAGGCACAACAAAACAGTAAGTGAGGAAGAAGAAGTAGGAAGCTATTATTTTTCCTAAAGTCATGATGGTGCCCCCTAGCGGGCAATGTTGGTATTTTTGAGAGATTGGGCTGAAGGTCTTCTGATGTAGGTTTCCCAAATTTGAGGCAGTCTCATGCAGCCAAATTTGTTGAGGTTTGGATCGTTTCTTAGAACTGAAGCTGATTCCATGAAAAGCCTTTCATATTTGTATTTGCTACGGTATATTATCCTGGCTTTCTTCCACCATATTCTATGGCAGGTATCCAGCACATGGTCAGCAAGACCAGAGTGGCTGTATTGGTGAAAACAGATGTAGTCCTTGTGTTCTGAAATTCTGATATTTGTTGTCCTGCCTGTTTGGTCAAAATAGGACAGCTTACAGCTGCAAGGGACCTGGTAAACACCAGGTAGGTCTGGGGGGGGGGTCTTTAGTAGAGCAGATAAGGGATGCCAATTTTTTATATGGTCTGAAACACGAAGTTACATTATGTTTTTTTAGGATTTTTGTGATTTTTTCCGAGGTGCCTCAGATATAGGGTATGGTGATGGATTTAGAATAATCCTTGTTGTGAGGGGGGGGTGGCGTACTGGTTTCAATTTTTTTTGGATTTTTTTTTTGGGGGGGGGGATAGCCATTGGCTGAGAAAGTGTTGAGAATGTGGTTTAGTTCTGTGGTTAGGGCACTGTCATTTGAACAGATAAGTTTAGCCCTGTTGTGTAGTGTCTTAATGACTCCATATTGTTGTGAGGAGGGGTGGTGGGATTGTTGGTGAATGTATCTGCCTGTATGGGTGGGTTTTCTATAGACTGAGAAAACCAAGGTTCCATCAGGTTGGCAGGGGTGACTAGTGTGTCTAAGAAAGGAAGGCAGTTGTTTTTTTCCTCTTCCAAGGTGAATTTGATTGTGGGGTGTTGGTTGTTTAAGTGTGTTAGGAAGGAGAGGAGTGCATCAGAGCCATGTGGCCAAATAGCGAACACATCATCAACACAGCGAAGCCAAACGGTTGGTTTTTGTGGGGCAGAGTTTAAGGCTTTCTCTTCAAAAGTCTCCATATAAAAGTTGGCCAAGGGTGGGGCCTGTGTCAAATTTAAGTACTGTTTCTCTTCGCAAAAGGCACTCCGTATTTATAACCGTGCCAGCCAAGCTTTACTCAGGGAACAAATTGCTACTACTTGCCGTTTCCAGAATGATGCTAACTTAGCTATCCAGGCACTCGAAGATGACCTTTCATGCACCTTAAGCCACGAAATTTGGTCTATGTTATACGACATCTCGTGCACTGCAGCGGAGAAAGAATTTAGAAAAGTATGAGATCAACACATAAAAAATTTGAAAAATTAAAAAAGGACTCGATCTCGAAACCGCAACTTCCTACCAAAACGGTAGTTAACCTTTCGTCATTTAGTGTGAAACCCGAAGCACTCGACGGCCTCACACGTGGACACAACTTCACCATTGCACCCAGAAGAATACCTGCTGAGGATATTATGATATGAATTGAACGCGGGATACGACACCTTCCAAGCTACATCGCCAACAATATTAGACTGGATGTAGCTTGTGTTCTGACCAAAGCTAAACCACCTAAAACCAACATGCCCAGTAAAGAAATTAAATCTCCATTAGAATTAAAGAAAAACATGAAAATAATAATCACCAAAGCTGATAAAGGGAATGCCACAGTATTGCTTAACCAAAAGGATTACACAGGTAAGCTGAAATCTCTATTGTTAGATCGGGGCTACTTACCTCCCTATCAAAACTACAATCCCACCAACTCACAAATTAGAAAACTCCACAGGCTCCTTAAGAAGGTCACTTCTTGGCCTGTGGAAATCACTAACAAATTAAAACCATTTAACTCCATAACCCCCCCCCCCCCGTATTTATGGACTCCCAAAAATTCACAAGGAAAATGTGCCATTATGTCCCATAGTGGATGGTATTGATTCCCCCACATACAAATTAGCTAAACATTTGGCCAAAGCGGTCTCACACTATACTGGCAACACACCTTCATACATAAAAAACTCAGCCCACTTCAAAGCCAGCATAGAAAACTTCACACTCAAACACACTGACAACATAATGGTCAGTTTTGATGTCTCCTCCTTATTCACAAATGTCCCACTCAAAGAATCCTTAGAGCTAATCCAAGCTAAATTTCCTCCCGATATCACAGCCCTATTTCAGTTCACAATGAACTCAGGCTATTTTGTTTGGCAAGGAAAATTCTACAAACAAATAGAGGGGACAGCCATGGGTTCTCCACTCTCCCCACCCTTGGCCAACTTTTATATGGAGACTTTTGAAGAGAAAGCCTTAAACTCTGCCCCACAAAAATCAACTGTTTGGCTTCGCTATGTTGATGATGTGTTCGCTATTTGGCCACATAGCTCTGATGCACTCCTCTCCTTCCTAACACACTTAAACAACCAACATCCCCAGAATCCAATTCACCTTGGAAGAGGAAGAAAAAACAACTGCCTTCCTTTCTTAGACACACTAGTCACTCGCCAACCTGATGGAACCTTGGTTTTCTCAGTCTATAGAAAACCCACCCATACAGGCAGATACATTCACCAACAATCCCACCACCCCTCCTCACAACAATATGGAATCATTAAGACACTACACAACAGGGCTAAACTTATCTGTTCAAATGACAATGCCCTAACCACAGAACTAAACCACATTCTCAACACTTTCTCAGCCAATGGCTATAACCCCCCCCTCCCAAAAAAAAATCCCAAAAAAATTTGAAACCAGTAACCCCCCCCCCCCACAACAAGGATTATTCTAAATCCATCACCATACCCTATATCTAAGGCACCTCGGAAAAAATCACAAGAATCCTAAAAAAACATAATGTAACTTCGTGTTTCAGACCATATAAAAAATTGGCATCCCTTATCTGCTCTACTAAAGACCCCCCCCCCCCCAGACCTACCTGGTGTTTACCAGGTCCCTTGCAGCTGTAAGCTGTCCTATTTTGGCCAAACAGGCAGGACAACAAATATCAGAATTTCAGAACACAAGGACTACATCCGTTTTCACCAATACAGCCACTCTGGTCTTGCTGACTATGTGCTGGATACCTGCCATAGAATACGGTGGAAGAAAGCCAGGATAATATAACGTAGCAAATACAAATATGAAAGGCTTTTCATGGAATCAGCTTCAGTTCTAAGAAACGATCCAAACCTCAACAAATTTGGCTGCATGAGACTGCCTCAAATTTGGGAAACCTACATCAGAAGACCTTCAGCCCAATCTCTCAAAAATACCAACATTGCCCGCTAGGGGGCACCATCATGACTTTAGGAAAAATAATAGCTTCCTACTTCTTCTTCCTCACTTACTGTTTTGTTGTGCCTGCGTGCACGTGTCTTTTACTTAAGTTCTTGAAAATGGCAACATGACGTTGCCGAAATATTGAAGTATATTAAAATTTATTTTAATGTATATCCTAGTACGTTGTAATTTCCTTAAATTATATACTGAAAAAAAAAAGTATTATGCCTTAATTGTGCATGTTTTTCTGAATGGTATGCCTGTCTTGCAAGATGATAAACCTAAATTTCCAGGACTTGACTTAACTGAAGCCATAGTGAATGATGCATTGGTCACAGACTGGTGCCCAAAATTTATTCTTTCCTTCATTTGTCTGTATAATCAAAATTATTTTACTTCGAGCTAGTTGCTTTAACAACTTTGTTAAATAAATGCTAATCACAAATCAAACTGACAGAAAGAGAACTAAAACATATATAGACATACCTGTGTATGTGTTCTTCCTATTTTAATTATATCATTAAATTCTTCACACTTTTTGTTTAGAGCTTCAAGCAAACAAGAGAGTGCTGGTAAAAGAGTTAATTCAATTTCCATAGCAACTGCTATATGCATAGCTGTTGGATATGTATCATTAGAGCTCTAAAATAAAACAAAACAAACAAAAAAAAATCAGAATATATTTATGTGCATAAAAGTGCATTATTTTAATAAATCATAAAAATTTAAAATACCAGGAATGTGAGATCACTTAACTTTTAACTGCTGAAATCTGAAAATCTGTAACACATACAAAATTAAGATAAAATCATATATGCCAAAAAAGTTATTTCCCTTCAACTTTATTTTTACAATTACATGAATTCAAACCAAATGCAGCTGTTAGCCATTAATTTATATGAATTAATAAATTTCATTTTTTGTTGATAGTGTTCACATATAAAAATATCATCATTTATGGAGAAAAACAGCTGTGCCATTATACATAAGAAAAAAGTGAATATTCTCATTTTAATATTGGACTTTTCTTTTGTCTTAATAAGCAAGTATAATGAATCTATTTAGAATTATAGCTGTAGTAATTAAAACTGAGGAGGTGTATCATGCTTGTTAACTACAAGCATTCTGTCTGATTAATGAAATGAAAAACCCTTTCACCTCAGTATGAGACAGCTTACTCACCTACACTGAAAAGCCCTTATAAAAGGTCTTCACATAGGAAAAATCTAGGTGCATGTTGCTTCAGGTGGATAGGTAAAATAAACCAAAAAAAATAATAATAATATATAAATAAAATAAGAACATGCAGAATATGCCAAATGGATCTTGTAAGTCTCATATTTACTCTTTCTTTTAAGGTTACACGGTGATCAGCCCTCATATTTAAGAATTTAGGGATACAAAACACACGTGTTGAAAAGATTATTTTACTGATTAATAATAAAATAATAACTTTACATTTCAACCCCTGTACTGAGGTCATCATCAGAAGGATACATGTGTATAAGAACCAAGCTACATGCTGTTGCACTCTATACAGGTAAATTACATCTACATTGTTAACTAATCTTTTTTCTTAGCCTACCCTCTAGTGATTAAAAAAAAAAAAAAACTACAATAAACTCTGCTAAAGTCCTCACGTATTAAGATTCTTCTGGAATTATACAGTTCATATTGTTATATTACGATTATCTTCTGGATTTGTACAGTAAGGTTGCTATTGAATGTTCAGGATTTTTTTTTTTCTTTAGAAATATGAGAATTCATAAATATGAATTCTCATATTTAGTTTGATACCTACCGGTCAGTTACCAGGGATATCCTACTCCACTGATGTTTTTCTTTCGTTTTCATCACTTTTATAGAAATAAATGTATAACTGAGCTAAAATATTAGAATAGTTTGGATTATTCCACAAAAAGTTATCATCTGAGTGGCTCATTATAAACTTATGCACCAAGTAATTACCAAAAAATTAACAATGACAGTTCAAGAAAAGTAAAAATATGTTATTAAATTCCTCTAGCAAGATAAATTATTAGAGACATCATGCTGATTAGATTCAAAGCTTTCCAGTTCCTTGTCAAAGAGCAAAGTGGGGGAGGGGAGGGAAATGCTTATAAAAATTAGCTGAATACCTAATATTTAAATTATTTTTGTTTTATTACCTTTTATCTTGCTTTACTTAAAAACCAACAAACTTAATTTTCTTTAAAACTAATCCCAAATGGTAGTTTTTAAGTAACTTAATTTTGAGGTAGGGATACCAACCCTAAAGTTTTTTTTCTTTGACTACGTCAAATCTAGGATGCTTCTTTATGTTAAATGTATTAGTATAATTTGTGAATTAACTTGTATGTTCACCAAAAAAACTCTCACTGATGTAAATTAAAAAAAAAAAGAAAAAAAGTAACATAACCCATTTCAGGTGTTGTTCAATATTCAGAGCATCTAACTAATATAATCGCACTACAACCTATGATCTCCTTCCATGTGATGCAGCAAGATGGCCTATGGTTAATGGCTGCTCCTCATATGTTCATTAAGGGATATTGAACAACAATATCCCTTATTGTGTAGACCCAGCACCTGGGGATATATTTGCACTGCCCTCTAACTGCAGGGGAGGGTTATAACTACAGACAACACTAGGGTTGAAGAGTGGACCAATAAACTACCACTAGTAGAAATTTTTCTGCTCAGCTACAAAGTACATTATACTTGACAAGAAATTATACTCTTGTTTTAATCCATATGTTAAGGCTTAAGTGATGGAAGAAACTCGTGTTAGAGTCTTAGTAGAGTGAAACAGCACTGAAAAGGATAAAAAATATTTAATTCTCCAATTTCATCTCAGTTACTGAGACATCATCAAGGAGTACAATATGAGACCTGTAACACATGTATACAAAGGCAACACAAGACATATGGTTGCATTAAACTTCCAAAAATATGAGAAACACTAATACTTTGAGATCCCAGTTTACATTCTAGGCTGCCAATGGGTTTTCACAGAGGGTGCTCCACCCTAGTTATGACTAGTCTTTCATCCACGTGTTTCACTTAGTTTTGTATTGTACTCCCTGATGATCATGTCTCAGTAACAGATGAAATATTGGAAGAATGAAATAATATTTTTAATCCTTTCTCAGTGTTGTTTCACTCCATTAAGCCTCTAATGGAGGCTTAATGAGGATCTTTTAATCCTTTATCCAAGTGTAAGCAATGTTTGTATGTAAAGTATCTTGTCTAGTTCACTTGTATACAGAGACTGGCGACTTGACATTAATTGCCTCAGTATCCCACAATGCCAAGCACACTTCCTCTAAGACATGAATATTACTTTTAATTTTGAAAAGGTCACCACCCAGACTGGTTCTAACCTTTCTTGAGGTTTCATCAGAGGGAGCTAGCCCCAGCAATCTACTAAGGTTAAATCAATGCAGAAGTCATATTTTCCATATATGACTGTTTCCTTATGCTTCAATAAAGGATTAAAACATACAATTTCTTGTCATGCATAATATACTTTATGACTCAGTGAAACCTTACTCTGTATCAGAGATAGCTGTAGAAAGTTTTTTTCACTTAGTTAAAAAGTATATTACACTTAACAAGAAACTGTATTCTTGTTTTAATCCTTTATCCAAGTATAAACAAACAAACATACACGTATGGAAAATATATGACTTCTGCACGATTTAACCTTGGTAGACTGCTGGGGCTAACTCCCTCTGATGAAACCTCAATAAAGATCAAACCAGTCTGGGTGGTGACCTTTCCATAATGAACAACATTATGGAAAGGAATACTTTAATACTTTAAGAAATACATCCAAAAGGAATACTTTAAGAAATACAGGAAACTAATGCAAAGTCATCCATCCATCTATTCACTGAACATCATCAGATGCGATATGGTCATTCAGATGCTTGACGATATGCTAAACCAGTCTTCTCCAGGTGGTCCTGTTATATGCTTTGCTGGAGGCTTCAATTCTCTGAAGATCAGTCACTCCAGACACACCATTCATCCATCTCACTAACGGTCTACGCCATTCTCTTTTTCCAGAAACTTTACAACTACTGTTCCGAGAAGTCCTCTTTCCATCCTTTCGATGTGTTCAAAGTATTTCAACTTTGTTATGTCGATATCCTTAAGCAGTCTTAAAGTTCTACTGATCCTTTCTAGCACCCATCTGTTTGCCTGCCTTTCAGTACATGAAATTCTCAAGAGCCTTCTGTTACACCACATCTCAAAAACAGCTATCCTTTTCCTATCAGACATCTTAGGTTCTGAGTTTCACATTCATAAGTCACTGTTGGAAAAACAGCTGCATCCAAAATCCTTAACTTTGTTCCCATGGAGACAGATCTATCCTTGCAGAATTTAGACGAGAATCTGATTGTTGTTTTAGCCATCCCTAATCTTCTTCTTCTGACATCTTCTGAACAGCAATTCTTCACATTAATAATGGATTTCAGGTACTTGAAATTTTTGATGTTCCTTAATTCTTTCTTCATTAAGGTACAACCGCTTCTCAGGAACTTCAATGTCAATATTTCCTTTGAGAGCCTAATCTTTGTCTAGCTAGGATTGAGCTGAAGTCCTCTGTTCTTACTGACCTCATTAAATTTGCTAAGAATTTGTCCTAGTTCTTCTTGTCATTACAAAGGAGTACTGCATCATCAGCGTACCTCAGATTACTGATCAATCTACCACCTGTCCTAACTCCTGTCTTAATCCAATGCTACATGCATGATATCCTCACCATAGATAATAAAAAAGTGATAATAAAGTAGACATGGACAATTTTCTTGAGTTCAGGGGATGAAAAACCAGTTTCTGGGACAATCTCCCTAAGAATTTTTCCTATCTCCCTAAGAATTAAAACTATTACACTGAAAATCAATAAGTGATTTGATTAAAGTGTAACACAAATATATGCACCCACTTCCAATTATTCAGCTGAAGAAATTGACAATTTGTATTAGGATCTCTCCATCACTTTCAGAGATAACACGTTATCAGAAAATTATAATAGAAGACTAACTGTAAAATAGGATAGAAACAACACTGAGAAAGTGCTTTTGGTGTGCAAACATGGACTAAGAAATAAAAGATGAAAAAAAGATTTATTTAATTTGAAGAGATGAAGATTTTACATAGATAATACGTGCTTCAAAAAATTAAGATAACAAAAATGGAAATGCAGATCACCAACATATATACTCCAGGAAGGTCTAGGGGAAGTGGCTGGTCTTTGGTGGAGCAGATAAGGGATGCCAATTTCTTATATGGTTTGTAACAGGTTGTGAGATCAAAATTTTTTAGGATTTTGGTTAACTTTTCAGAGGTGCCCTGGATGTAAGGAATCGTGATACATTTAGTGTAATCTTTGTTATGAAGGGGGGGGGGGTTAACTGGTTATCTGGATTTTTTTGGGGTTGTAGCCATTGGCTAAGAACGTGTTAAGGATGTGGTTCAGTTCAGTGGTTAGGGCACTGTCATCTGAACAGATTAATTTTGCCCTGTTATATAGGGTTTTTATAACCCCATATTGTTGTGAGGGGGGGGGGGATTACTGGTGAATGTATCTGTCTGTAAGGGTTGGTTCTCTGTAAACAGAGAAAGCCAAGGATCCATCAGGCTGGCATGTAATCAGAGTGTCTAGGAAAGGAAGACTGTTGTTTTTTAATTTTTCCAAGGTGAACTGGATTCTGGGTGTGTTGGTTGTTTAAAGTGTGTTAAGAAGATGTGGAATTTTTTTTAGTTTGTAAAATTTTGTAGAAGTTTGTAGAATTTTCCTTGCCAAACAAAATAGCCTGAGTTCATTGTGAACTGAAATAGCACAGAGATATCGGGAGGAAATTTGGTTTGGATGAGTTTAAAGGTATCTTTGAGTGGGACATTCATGAATAGGGAAGAGACATTAAACCTGACCATTATGTCAGTGTGTTGGAGAGAGGTTTTCTATACTGGCTTTGAAGTGAAATGAGTTTTTTTATGTGTGATAGTGTCTTGCCAGTATAGTGTGTGAGCGCTTTGGCTAAATGTTTGGCTAATTTGTATGTGGGGGAATCAATGCCATCCATAATGGGACGTAATGACAGATTTTGTTTATGGAGGTCTAGAGTTAAGAGGCTCTAGTTTGTTAGTAACTTCCAAGGCCTTCTTTTAATTAATATTTAGTATACATTGTAATTTCCTGAAATAATTTAATAGTCATGTGTTACCAACATATAAGCTTATCTACAAGAATTTCTATCATCCACGGAGATTGTATTGCATGCAAGGCTCGCCAATACAGCAACCTTCTTAAAACGCTGCCGATAATAAGGTAATCCCAAATTGTGAAATTAAAGCACCGCTTCTCTTCACAGAAGGCTCTCCGCATTTATAACCGTTATATTGGAAAATAATGCCAAAACGCACCTATGTTTCGAAAAATGAAAGATCAGCTCCTGGATTCAAAGTTTCCAAAGACAGAATTACTCTACTGTTTTGTAGTAATGCATCAGGTGATTATATCAACTGAACGGTTAATAAACTAATGTTTATTAACTGATCCTCAAATCCTTGTGCTATGAAAGATTAAAATATGCACTTATTTTTATTTTGCCTAAAACATTTATGCATTACATGCAATGAAGTTTAATCACAATTTGTAATTTTTATACTATGTATTTGTGTTATAGTTTATATGTTTTCTTAACTTACATGAATTACCTGAATTAAATAAAAATATATTTTTGTTGCATATGTCATTGTTGTTTATATAATTTTTTTTTAAAAACCGATTTCGGAACATAACCCTACTTTTTGTATGTAATCTGAGTCTCCATAACGCGATTTATATAATGCGCCATTTCTATGGAACCTAACATCCGTGTTATACGAGGGTTACCTGTAATTCATTATTCCAATAATCAGATTTCAATCACACCTCTCACTCCCTGAATGATAACAAAAGCAAGCGTGAATTTCAAGACCAACATTCGCCCCTGAATAAACCTAACGGGTAGTAAACAATTAATCAGGGTGACTAATTATTCAAACATTCATGGGAAGAAGTGAAATCTCTTGAAAAACATGAAGCTAAATTTACTGAACTACTGTGTAACAACCTCCTTAAGTAGTACATTACAGAAGAAACTTAAGATCAGAGGGAATGTCAGTAAAAGATGTGATTGTTATGTGTCTGGTTGGTGACAGTGATCATGCTGTACTGACATGGGAAGTAGCTAATTATATGGATATTCTACTTACAAAAAGTTACATGCTCAAAATTATGACCAACTGAGGAGAATACTAAGTTTGATCCTATGGTATTAGTTGCTAGTTGGGAAGGATATCAGCAGTGCATGGGAAGCATTTAAAAAATACATCATTGAAGCAATATCGGTGTATCCCTAGAGTTCAGAGAATAAACAGGGTGGGAGTGAAATGAATGTGCAATCTTATTAAGCAAGAGATTCTTAAGAAAAAGATGATGTGGAAGAAATACCATGTGCATAAGGATGATGTTAGTTATGAAAGTTATAAGGCACAGGTCAGAAAGGTTACAATTATTGTACAGAAAGCTAAGTATGAGTATGAAAAGAAACTGCCTGCAAGCTAAAGACCATTTAAAAGAATTCAGCATTATTTTGTAAGTAAAAGAAATAATGAATGTGAAAGAATAACTCATCAATGCAGATGTATGCAGGTGCAGAAAAAATCATTCAACTAATGAGTGCCCATTTTGCTAAAAGCTATCAAGCTAGTATATGCAACACTGAGCTCAATGCTAAATCTACAATGGGAGAAGAAACTCAAGTGTATGAGAAGGAGGTACTAGAGCTGTTGCACAAATTGAATATTAATTCAGTAATAGAACTGAACACTCTAAAGAGTGTTCAGCTGAACTTACTGTTGCTTTCACTTAGCTTTATAATGCGAGTATCAGCACAGGGAAGTTGCAAAGAATGATGTGTTTAATTATTGACCTATCAGTATCCATGGAGTGGTGAAGATTTTGGTAAAGTTGGTAAGAGATTGCATACAGAAATGGGTTAACAGAGAATCTATACTTTGCAATGAACAGCATGCATTTATTAAGGGAAGATCATGTTGGAGCAACTTGCTCACATTTTATAATAATGTCATAGTTGAGTTAGACCAGAAAAATGGATACACCATGATCCTCCTAGACTTTGCTAAAGCTTTTGACAGGATTCAGCATGGAAGGCTGTTGCATAAATTGTAGGATATGAGATTGGATTATAAATTACTAGTTTGGATAAGAAGATGACTCAGTGACATCAAAAGTAGTGTGTGGTTGAGTCTACAAGATTTAAGATGACCAGTGGAGGATCCCAAAGATCATTCCTTGGTGCATTGGTATTCAATCTTTACATTAATGATATTGAGAAGGATTTAACAGGGGTTACATTCAGCTTTTGCAGATGATGCAAAGATAGGCAGGGTAATCAAGAATGCAAATAACATGCAGCACTTGCAGAATAATTTGAACAGGCTGGAATTGTTGGCATGTGAAAACAGCTGTCAGTTCAATGTTAGTATTATATGTAAAGTTATGCACTTTGGTGTAACAAGATATCCAATTGTGTATTATACTGGTGGGATTATTCTAGAAGAAACTGACCAGGCTAGGGATATTGGAGTTTTAGTAGATAGAAAACTGAAGTTCAGACGTCATATAGCAAAAATTGCAAATACAACTCAGAAGATAATTACAATGCTGAAACAAACACTGACATATAAGAATAAGGAAGTTATTTTGCCTCTTTACAAGGCTTTAATGCTACCTCATCTTGACTACTGTGCACAAATCTTGTCTCCTGGTTTCCAAAGTGATGCAGATTATGGTGGAGAGGGTGCAAAGCAGAGCGAGAAAGATGATATCAGGATTATGGAATGTAGATTGTGAGGAAAGGGACACTAAGAATTTGTGGATTGCAAATACTAGCAGACAGGATAAAGAGAGAGAGATGATAGGATAGAGGCCTACATATTTCTAAGATAGTCATACAGGATACCAGTAGATGGAATTTTTCAATTTATGGAGGATGGGGAAAGGATGAGAGAGCATCCATGGAAGTTGAGAATGAATGCAGTCAAGAAAGGAGTGAGAGCTAGATATTTCTCTCATAGAACAGTGCACGACTGGAATGGCTTTCCTTTGGAGATTGTGAGTGCAGACAGCATGAATGAATTCAAGAGAATGTATGACGATGCAAGTGATACGTGGTCTCCCTCAATGAGTTCCCAACTCCCTGGAGGTCTCTAATAATAACGATAATCAATTACTGCCTGGCATATGATTATTATCATTATTATTATTGCCTTGTAAAGAGGCGAAATAACTTCCTTATTTTTTATGTCAGCATTGGATTTATCAACAAGGACAGCATTTGGTGCTATAGCTCCTGGGTATCAGGCAATAAATGGGCTACTACAGGGCTCAGACTTTTGCTGGGCAACCAGGGCAAAGAATGGAAATGCAAATAGAAGAGCAATCAAAAAAAGAGATGAACTTTGTTCTGAAAACAATATGATTATCCAAGCTTATTATGAATCAAATTGAGAATCAAGAGGATACCAAAAGTGAATGTATGAAATTTGGAAAGAGAAATTTCATATAGTAGAGTCACTGAGCAGCTATTCGTGGACCAATGAAGATTTATTGTAAGAAACAAAATTCTCAGTTGTTAAACTTGAAGAATTGCAAAGACAGATTACAATGGAATTCCAGAATTTCCAGAACTTGACAACTGTAGGGTCTATTAAGAAAGAGTTCAAGTAAATTTTTTGAATACAGATAAACCAAATAGTAACCAACAGCATCATTGAAATGCCAGACAACAAGAATTGAGACACCCAATTATAGAACAAATGCAGAGTACCAGAGAAAGACAATAACTGCCAATGCTGAAACAAAGCTAAAGATATCTAGCTGCAATACTGAACAACATCAACTTGGTAATAGAAACAATTCCCTCAAAAACAGTTGGAGAAACAAATCAGCTGATAGATAATGCTGTAGTTATAGTTACAAAAGAAATTGGCTATACAATAAAACAGGTGAATAAACCAAAAAGAGGCATTCCAAACTGGATTAACTGACTGATTTGTGTTTTTATGGTGCAAGGACATCAAAGGTCATACTGCTCTAGGATACAGGTTACAGCCATACATAAGGCTGTAACTTGTATCCTAATAAATAAATATTAATTAATAAATATTTATTTATTAATTAATAAATAAATGATAAATAAAAAGTTAAGTATCTACATATAACCAAATTTACAATTAAATGTGTTTGAATAAGTTAATTCTTTGTAAATATTTAAAAACATCATGAAATTTGTCCAAGTCATAGGCTCAGCCAGATAAGTAAATATGTCATTCCTCTCTCATGTGAAGCAATGGCACTCCACCAGAATATGATTAATTCTTTTTTTTTTAACTAAAACAAGAAGCCAAAAGGCTTCAGTTAGGCAATGCAAAAAATTATAAAACCCAAGTGGATATTCAATCCAGCATTATTTCAAAATCGAATACAGAAACTATAAAAGTTTTGTATGAAATTTGAACAGAGAGCTTACGGGATTTTTATAATTGATTTTTATAATATATAATTTTTGTATCGCCAAAATGAAGCCTTTTGGCTCTTTATTTTAGTAAATACTTTTACACACTGACCAAGAGTTCGCTTATGAAAAATACACCTCTCCAATGTTACAAGTTCTTTGGTATTGAAAGAGAGTTTTTGCTCTCTTAAGGTTTCTGCCTGGTCTCTGACGAAAACCAACCAGTTTGAAACAACTGTCAGGCTGGTGAAACCTTATCAAAATGGAGATGAATATATGGAGGTGAAAATAGAAGGTGAATATACAGACACTTGGGCATAGCGATCTTGTCTCCTATAAGGTATGACTAGGGCAACTCGTAAATGCCAACGAGTGTATTCCTGTAAGCTCTCTGGTTAAATTTCATAAGAAACTTTTATAGTTTCTGTATTCAGCTTTGAAATAATGCTGGATTTAATGAATAATTCTTATTTACTCAGTGCTGATGACCCACCTGTGTGTGTGTGTGTTGCATTTCTCACACACATAGGTGGGTCATCAGCCCTCAGTAAACAAGAATGTGTAAGATGATGTGACCTATGCAGAGCCTAGCAAGAACAACTTCCTCTCTTCTGTTTCTACATTGACTTGAGTGCCAATGCTTATTATAAGGCTTAAGCTAATGTAATTTCTCTCTTCCTCTCTTCTGTTTCTACATTGACTTGACTGTGAATTCTTAATGTAAGGCTTAACCTAATGCAATTTGTTCATCAGTGCTTCCTGCCAGGAGTATTGTTACTGGGCAATTAACTTCAATTTTATAACCTTGGTGTAGCTAGTATAAGGGACAGTTAGACAGTATGTCAAAAAAGTATGAGCTGATTTAGCAGCTACATTTGAGATGTCATTTTTCTTAATTCCAATGTGGCTGGGAATCTAATATAGCTATTCTACAAAAGTTGTAACATCTCACCAAGCACTGGATAGACCAGAGAGTAGATAGCTGTAAAGCCTGTAAAGAACTCAAAATAGTCTGTATAAATTACACACTTTTGGTAGGAGTTTTTCTTTTATATACACAAGTGTGAGCGGAATGGCATGCAACTCTGCTGTATAATTACTGCCATCGAGTGGGATCTGGTTGGAGATTGTAATGTCAGGAAACACAGCAGCACAGCCAACAGAGATCTCTGATCTTGAAGAATCAGTATAGATGGGTAAGCAAATCAGAGTGGGCTGCTCTGTCTGCATTGAACAATTTAAGAGACAGATGAGAGTATATGGGATTTCTGTAGATGACAAATGAAGAAGTTAGAGAATAGGATGAAAGCCTGCCATTTTGTTTGGTGCAGGTAATGTACCAATTCACGCCAGTGTAGATAAAATAGAGAAAAGGGACTAGCCCATGTAGGATGATCAGAAGGGACTTTATTTTTAAGGCATAATTAAGAAACAAATGTTTTCATCTAAATGATGGGAGAGGGGTCATTTGATTCAACATAAAGACTTTGAATGATGTGCAAAACTCACCAATAGCTATTTGAATACTAATAATGAATAGGGTCCAACCATTGGAGCATGCTCTCCTTTGCAGTAGACTGTAAACTGAGGATCCATAATCAAGTTTTGAACATATAAATGCAGGATAAATGCAGAGCAAGGAACAACGATCAGTATCCCATTCTGTAGAGGATAGCGTGCAGAGGATATTCGATGCTTTTTTTTTTTTGCACTTGTCCTGAAGATGCGGAATTTGTGTAACAGTTGTTAGCTTTCTATCAAAGATGAGTCCCAAAAACTTGGCCTCTGATATGAATGGAATAATAGTCTGTCCCATTCTTAATTCAGGATAGTGGTGGAGAGCATGTATCCAGCAAAAGTGTACAGAGTTTTTTCTGCAGATAATCTGAACCCATGACAAAGAGCCCATGAAGAAATGATCAATTGCTTGCTGAAGTTGTCTTTCAATAATCCTCATATTGCAGGAGTGAGTAAATTGAAGTCACTGTCATAAAGGCAACTGCCTACTGTGGGAAGAAGTTGTCAATAATTGAATTCACTTTAAAGAGTGTCACACTTAAGACAGAGCCTTGAACAACTCCATCTTTTTGATGATATGGCCAAGATAACGTGCTTCCAACTCCAAGTGGGAAGCACATTATCTTGTGCTTCAAAATAATCAAGAGGATAGGAAACTGGTAAAGTTTTCTCTCAAAATATCTGCAATAGCTTTGGGATCATCAACAATACATCCATTATATTCCAAGGTAGACAATCAATGTGTTTCTATTTTTCGGGCTTTATCAATTTTTGCACCGGCTGTTTGATTAATCAATGATGTAAATCGAATCCAGTATTGTTTCTGACTCTGATGTCTCATATAGTGTGCTTTGACCAGAGCACATTTAAATGCTATTAAATTTGTCGTGGAAGGGTCTACAAAATATAACCAATGCTCTACTAAATCTTTTTTGGCTGTTTGGCACTCTGGATTCCATTAAGGCTTTGGATAGAGTGGAAATTTGGATGATGTTTTTGGAATTGCTGCAGTTGCTGCATGAACAATACAATATGTGACATACTTCACTCCTTCAGTATTAAATTTTGCAAAATGAGAAAATGTATTTCAATCAGCCTGGTCCATTTTTCTCATGGGCATCCATGTAAGCATATATGGTTGAAGACATAGTGCTACTAAGGGGAAAATTATCATTTCCACATATGTTTTGTTCAACATCTCATATGAGTAGCAGAAACATGGCAAGGGACCAGATTGTAAGATCAACTGCAGAATAAGAGGGGTTAGGCATATTGAAGGTATTTACTTTGTCATGGTTGTCAAGCATTTGCTTGATGATATGACGTCGTCTATTCATGCTGGCACTATTGCACAGTGTTATGTCCATTAAAATCACTGATTACAAATATGGGCTGGGACATTGCATTATGAGATTATAGAGTTTGGTTTCATTTAATTCAGAACCTGGTGGTAAATATATTGAGTATACTGAGATAACAAACCCCACTGATAGGTGAATTGCTATTGCTTCCAGAACAGTATTAAGCTGAAATGAGGGAAAGGAGTATGACTGCCTACAAGAATAGCTACTCCACTATGAGCATGATCATCTCTAATTCTGTCCTTGTATAGAAGAGTGATATTCCTGCAGGTAGGGTCCTGATTAGTTTTTAAATAAGTTTCCTGTAGACTGAAACAAAAAGGTTTGTGTTTCTGCAGGAGCTTGATATCATCTATTCCAGCAAAACTCAAGACAGTTTCTAAACCACATTCTCAACACTTTCTCAGCCAATGGCTAACCCCCCCCCCCCAAAAAAAATCCAAAAAATATTGAAACCAGTAAACCACACCCCCACACCCCTTAAAACAAGGATTACTCTAAATCCATCACCATACCCTATACCCGAGGCACCTCGGAAAAAATTACAAAAATCCTAAAAAAACATTCCTTAACTTCTTGTTACAGACCATATAAAAAATTGGCATCCTTTTTCTGCTCTACTAAAGACCCCCCCCCCCAGACCTACCTGGTGTATACCAGGTCCCCTGTAGCTGTAAGCCGTCCTACTTTGGCCAAACAGGCAGGACAGCAAATATCAGAATTTCAGAACACAAGGACTACATCCGGTTTCACCAATACAGCCACTCTGGTCTTGCTGACCATGCGCTGGATACCTGCCATAGAATACAGTGTAAGAAAGCCACGATAATACACCGTAGTAAATACAAATATGAAAGGCTTTTCGTGGAATCAGCTTCAGCTCTAAGAAACAATCCAAACCTCAACAAATTTGACTGCATGAGACTGCCTCAAATTTAGGAAACCTGCATCAGAAGACCTTCAGCCCAATCGCCCAAGAATACCAACATTGCCTGCTAGGGGGCACCATCAGGACTTTAGGAGAAATAATAGCTTCCTGCTTCTTCCTCACTTACTGTTTGTTGTGCCTGCGTGCACGTGTCTTGTTCTTAAGTTTCTTGAAAATGGCAACGTGACGTTGCCAAAATATTGAAGTATATTAAAATTTATTTTAATGTATATCCTAGTTGACGTTGTAATTTCCTTAAATTATTTAGTAAAAAATGCATAACCGACATCTAAGCCTTTCCGCGAGAATCAAGACAGTTTCATTGTAAAAATTTTCCTATTGTTTAGGCTTCAGAGACTTGTCTGATTTCCAGGAGGTTGAGGATTTACCCTTGTCAGGTTTATATTTTTCATTAGATTTTGGGAAGTATTGATGACCAGTGTCCATCTTTTCTTCTGGAAAAACATCTACTACATCATCAGATGTTTCAGGATAACTGGGTATTTTCAGTGGAAACTGAAGTATCTGATGTTTCTACGGAAGAATTTGGTGGTTTGTCTTTAAGTGATAACCTTGCTATAATTTTTTTCACAAGTCAGTTCTCATCAAATGGAACCATTTTTGGAGTGGGACCGTGCATCATGTGATTGATGTACTCAACAGAGTGCATCAACCTCATAAAGTTCAGATCTGGTGAAATTATTAAATAGTGGAATAGACATAAGAGTTTGAGTGGCTGTTGACATTTTTTTGACTGCTACCTTCTCAGCATAAGAGGATCTGAGAACAGGTGTGGTAGTGGCTAACTTCCTTTTTGCATCCTTATACGATATATTTTGCTTTTTTTTTTTTTAGCTTTTGTGTTTCTGTTTCATCTTTCCACATCTGACATGCACAGGAGTAGGCTGAATGATCTCTCTGACAGTTTATGCATTTAGCTTTCTTTATAGAGCAAAACTGGTTATCATGTTATCAGGCACAGGTGGCAGAGCCATGATAGGCAGTTTGGGTATGCCTATATTTCTGGTACATAAGCATCTCAGTGGATTAGGGATGTACAGTCTAACACAACGATTGAGATACCCTACTTTAATACATGTTGGAGGCTTAGGAGTATCAAACGTAAGAATGATGTTTCCGATTACAACCAGGTGACCATCCCTACAGATTAGGAAGTGCCTCATACCTGTCACCCCCTCATCTTTCAGCTCTGAACATATCTCCTCATCAGGAACCCCCATTCTGAATCACTCCGCTACAGGAATTTAGTGTTTTATGCAGTGTAATTGTTACTGGTATTTCACCCATTGATGTTGCTTTGAGTAGTTTTTTGGAATGTTATTGACATGTTTCTATGAGGACATTTCCAGAATGTCCTCATAACTATTTATAGTTATGAGGACATTCTTAACTGAGGAACTTTCTTAACTGTTTTGGGAGAACCTGCCAGTCCTAAATCCTTTTGAATGAAAAAGGGTGACATTTTCCCTATTGGCTTTTCCCCCATTGCACAGATGATTAGAAAAACTGGTACATTTATATTTTTATCGCGTCTTTTGTTTTTTACTTCTGTTATCGAAAGGTGTATCAATTGAATCATTACTTGGTTGGAACTTTTTTTTAGGGCCCATGAAACAAATGAGGACCAAGGATTCATCCTTAAGTGTTTTTTGTTCAGCGCCAGAGCTCCCCACCCACAATGAAGCCACACATGGATGCCCACTCTCTGGCAAGCAATGACTGCACTCAGGACCGGAATGCCAGGATTACCCTGGACACTATACAAGCACCACAGCAAGCCTTGGAACATGTCCAAGGAGAAGTAGACTTACTGCAGCATACCCTTGCAGACAGGCCCACTAGCCAAATGGTCCAGTCAAGGACATCCAACAGACCACACATTTTGTCAAAGTAGTATAAAACCACCAGGCTCCACCCCTCCAGATGTCGACGGGTCATAACAAACATATTCACGAATTTAGGGACACAAAACACGCGTGTTAAAATTATTATTTTACTTATTATTAATAAAATAACACTTAACGTTTTGACCCCTGTATTGAGGTCATCATCAGAAAGATACATGTGTACAGGAAACCAAGCTACATGCTCGTGCACTCTATAAAAGTAAATTAAATCTACGCTGTTAATCTTTTTCTTAGCCTGATCTCTAGTGATAAAATAATAATAATAATAAATAAATAAAAATAAAATAAATTTAAAAAAAATTAAAATAAAAAAATAATTAATAAATAAAATAAATAAAAAACTACAATGAACTCTGCTAAAGTCCTCCTGTACTGTACAAATCCAGATTCTTCTGGATTTTACAGTTCAGATTGTTATAACTACGATTTTCTTCTAGACTTTTACAGTTCAAGTTGCTATTGAATGTTAAGGGGAAAAAAAACACTTCACCAAGAGTCTTCTTGTATTGAGATTTTTCTTTGGCTTGTTCTGGTTGCTATAAAGGTTGCAAATGGGTTCTCCACATTCTTGGAATGGTTAGACCATCATTTGTGTTCAGATTTGGATTATGTTTGAGCATTTCACATGCTTCTTTAAATTTCCTCTCGAACCAGGTTTTGGTGCAGTGTAGGGACTTGGTACCTTTCCAATCAATTCTGTGGTATGTTTGGAGTGTATGGTCAGAAAGGTCAGTTTTTCCAAAATGGAGGTATTTAATGTGTTGTTTGTGTTCATCCTTCCTAATTGGGATGGTTCGCCCTGTTTAACCTACCATACATAGGGGAAACAGGGCGTTGTACATGTGCATTGTATTTTGCGAACAACCCCTGGGTGAACTAGGCGTGGAAGAGGATCTTTGGAAGAACTGAGTAGGTGTCTTAATTTTGTCGGGGGTTTAAAGGTGGTTTTGATGTTGTATTTGTGTAGTTTTCTGTCTATTTTTTCGGAAATACCTCTGACATAGGGTATGGCAATAGCATCCTTGAAATCTTTTTTGTTTTTACTGGTATCTCTGTGGAGGGTCTTGTGAATAGTTTTTTTACTGTATCCATTTTTTATGAATGTATGGCTGATGATCTTGTATTCCTGGTTTAGAGCTTGTTTATTTGAACAAATAGTTTGAGCTCTGTGTTTAAGGGTGACCCCTAGTTTTTGTGTTGGGTGGTGATAAGAATTTTTGTGTATGTACTGGCCTATGTGTGTGTAGGTTTGCAGTAAACTGAGGAGAGACAGCCTGAGGGAAGACTTGTGACGAGTGTGTCTAGGAAGGAAGAGAGTTGTTTTTTTTCCATTGTAATGGTGAATTGGATACGTTTGTGTTGTTTGGTCAGGTGGCTAAGGAATGTATTTAGGACTTCATGGCTGTGGGGCCAAATGGCAAAAATATCGTCGACCTATCTGAGCCAGATTTTGGGCTATAGGCATACTGACTCTAGAGCTGGTTGCTCAAAGTCTTCCATGTAAAAGTTAGCTATTGGGGGGAGGGGGGGAGTGGTGAGCCCATGGCTGTACCCGCTTTTTGAAGGTAAAAACTGTTTTGCCACACGAAATATCCGGAGCAAAGTACATGGGCAAAGAGGGCCGTGATGTCATGTGGAAATATGTTCTGTAGGAGCAAGATAGTATCATTGATCAGGACATTGGTGAAAAGGGAAGTTATCTCAAAGCTGACTAATAAATCTTGGTCGTTGAGTGTAATGTTTTTAATTTTGTTTATGAAATGTTGTGCATTTTTTATGTAGGAAGAGAACTGACCTACCAATTCCTTGAGTGTGGCCACTAATTTTTTGACTAAGTGGTAATTTGGGCTGTCGATTCCTTCAACAATCGGATGGTGTGTCCGTTTTGTGTATTTTTGGCAGGCCATAAATTCTGGGCACGCGTGCATAATGAGGTATTAGTTTTTTTGTTGTTTCTTCTGGCCAAGTGTTAATGGATTTAATTAATTCAGTTGTTTTCTTTTTGATGCGTTTCGTGGTTTACCATTTGTTGGGTGTTGTGGTCCGATAACAAATGGTTCGTTTTTTCTATGTAAGTTGTCCGATGTAAAACGATCTAAAACAACAGTGGCATTCCCTTTATCTGCTTTTGTGATTATAATGTCCTGGTTATTTTTTTAGGGATTTGAGAGCCAGTTTTTCCGTTTTGTTTAGGTAGTTTTTTTGTTTGAATTTAGTATACAAGCTGTTTCCATCTGTATTTTGTCCGCTAGATTGGCGGGGAGGGTCTTTAACCTCTCTCGATATGATAAACAATATCAAATTTGTTTACTGACCTCAGCGCAATGGCATAGTTTAGACTTTTCTCTGGCAGCAAGAGTTCACCTCGGGTGACATTGTAGTTTGATTGGTTGATAACCAGGCCATGGTCCGATGGTGGTTGCTTCTAACTTTGTTTGCGGGTGATTGGCTGCTCCTTGTGTTGTCGGTTTGTGATTGGTTGCTCCTTTCGTTATGGCATCCTGATTGTCTTGTGCTTTCATGTTGTTCTACTGCTTGAAACATCATTATTAATTTTTCCTTGTTTTTGAGTAATAGTTGCTTGGCTGAGTTGTCTGTGATCCTATCTAAAACATCCCAAATTTCTGGATTAACGTAGCTAGATAGCTCTAATTTCAGTTGTAAAACTTTGGCTTGGGTAGATGCTAAGTTTTTTCATGCCTCGTGGATCTGTTCTCTTAACAACGCTTTTTCCAACCAGGCACAGATACGGAGCACTTTAGCTGATGTAAACTTCTTTAGTTTAATGCAGTTCAGTATTAAGTTGCTTCTCTACATCGTTTCAAAAAGACTAGTCGATTAATTAACAAGGAAACGTACTTTTAGCTTGCTGTAAAGGCTGCACTGCTTGTGGGTCAAATCTCCATGGATTATGATGACTCTTTCTTTTAAGGTTACACGGTGATCAGCATTCATATTCACGAATTTAGGGACACAAAACACACGTGTTGAAATGATTATTTTACTTATTATTAATAAAATAACACTTGACATTTAGACCTCTGTATTGAGGTCATCATCAGAAAGATACACGTGTATAGGAAACCAAGCTATTAATTAATCTTTTTCTTAGCCTGACCTCTAGTGATAAAAAATAATAATAATAAATAAATAAAAATAATAAAAAAATTAAAATAAAATAATAATAAATAAAATAAATAAAAAACTACAATAAACTCTGCTAAAGTCCTCCTGTACTGTACAAATCCAGAAGAATCTGGATTTGTATAGTTCAGATTGTTATACTATGATTTTCTTCTGGACTTGTACAGTTCAAGTTGCTATTGAATGTTAAGTAAAAAAAAAAAAAAACACTTCACTAAGTCTTCTTTGTATTGAGATTTTTCTTTGGCTTGTTCTGGTTGCTATAAAGGTTGCAAATTAGTCCTCCACATTCTTGGAATGGTTAGGCCATCATTTTTGTTCAGATTTTTGTTCACAACAAACAGCTGCAAAGTATTGAATCCCGGCATTAAATTTACTATCCTATGGTAGTAAATAGGATAGTAAAAAAGACTAGAGAAAAATAGAGCAAAGAAAAAAAGAGGAAAAATGAAAAAGACACCAGTATCATCACTAGGAGGTTGCCCCCAACCATGAACAGGTGCCTCACATGGAGAGGGCAACACTGGAAGTTTTTTATTCTAAACCCAAACTGGAAATTACATTTAGAATAAAAAAATAAACAAATTTTGAGCAGATGTTAGCAATTTAAATAATTTAAAAGAAGGAAAATTTAAACAGGAAAAGAGCACAAGCAATCTAGTAAAATAATATAGCCTTAAAACAAATTCAATAACCAAAGTATGAGAAGAATTAAAACAAAGAACTGTGGCCACTGCAAAAAAAGATAATTTGCTATGAAAGTAGAATGTCACAATACAGGCAAAACATTCAATTCAAGACTAACAACATCAGTTTCATCAAAATTTACTTTACATAATCCTCCCTCTTCTACCTTTTACGATGTTGAGATTTTTTCCAACTATTAACTGTAACTTGAGGATAAGGTGGTTAGCTCTATGCCTCCAAGTGTGTCCTATGGCTGTAGATTCATGTGGCCGGTTTGCCTGTTCTAAGGGATGAAAAACCCTAAAATCACTGTAGTTGAACAACATGTATGATTTATTGATGTGGCAATACCACGGGACAGTAAAGTAGAAGAATAAAGTCTCCCAGATGTAACACCATCTCAACTCCAAAAAAAACAATACTTTGGCAAATATCTCACATTTTACGATAATATCTAGTCACTTCCTAGGCCCAAATTGGACTCATTTGCCAGTCAAAGATTTCATTATGCTGTTTCATGTTTCTTGTTACTCTTTGACTGCAATTAAATGAATATAAAAATAATAATCAAAACAATGCTGACTGGCCAGAAATAAAGTATCAATATGTTAAGAATAATATGCAAAGTATTGTTATTCCACCTTCACAAAACAGTAAAGGCTGAAAACCAGTATCACCATTCAAAATGCTGATACCATATCATGGGAATAACATAAGCAGTTGACCAAATGAAGCTTAATAAAACACCAGGAGTTGAGAGTATCTCTTCAGAGCTGTTTAATATGGCAGATCAAATATCCAAAGTAAAGGAATACTATTTTTGATCCAAATTGAAAAACTACTGGAAAAAATAATCCCAGTTCATAATAAAAGTAGTAGACAGGAATGCAAGAATTATCAGCCAATAGCCCTACTCCGTCAAATATATAAAACTTTTATTAAGAAATTGAATAACCAAAATATACGAACAGTCTACTAGAGAAGAATAAGCTGGATTTAGAAAATCAGATATACTACTGACCATATCTTTACCTTGCACAGAATTGCAGAAATCATGGAAAAAGACACTGATCTCTTTATGTTTTTTTTTTTTTCTTGATATCAAGCAAGCATTTGACTCTGTTAATAGAGAAAAATAATAAAGATAAAGAGTATGAAATACTTAACATAATAACCATATATTATCAGAATGGTGCAATTGTTAATACAAAACTATTCAATGTGAACAGAGAAGTGATACAAGAATGCCCACTCTCACCCGTATTTTGATGTCTTTATCAATGATCATATTCATAACAATAGAGGAAAAGAAATAAATGAAAGATGCAAAGAAATTATATTCTTGGTTTAATCCTTTATCCGAGGTGTAAGCAAACAAAGTTTGCGAATGAAGTATCTTCACGACTGGGCTACTTGTACACAGAGGCCAATGACTGCACACATCAACTGCTGTAGTATCCCATAATGCAAAGTACACATACTTTAGGATGTGTACAATGCTGTGCATTATGGGATAACTGACTAGATATTATCATAAAATGTGAGATATTGCCAAAGTGTTGTTTTTTGGAGTTGAGATGGTGTTACATCTGGGAGGTTCCCCCCAAAGGTCAAAGTGCAGAGATATCACTCCAAAAACTCTGATTGATCAATAAGATAACTCAAAATCTTACTGAGTGACCCTGAAGGATCACTACTAAATTCATCATTCTTGATCTGAATCACTCCAGGACAGGAAATTCAACAGTGTGACAGGCAAAAACTAACCACACAGCAGAGACTCTATTCCCCAAGGAAGCAAGCAAATCCAAAGACAAACATTAATAAATGTCATCAGTGGGAGCCAAACCCAGAAGGGATACCAAGGTTGAAGTATCCCTGTGTCTGACTCCCACTGATGAGACCTCAATAAAGATTGAAACCAGTCTATAATGATGCACAGTATTTTAATTTTAATAATGCACAGTATTATACACACCCTACAGGATGTGCATTTTGCATTATGGGATACTAAGACAAGTGATTATGAAGTTATTGGCTTCTAAATAAATACAAGTGGCCCAGTAGTGAAGATATGTCACACACAAACTTTGTCTGCTTACACTTGAATAAAGGTGTTGAAAGTTTATTTTTCACTTGGTCAGACTATAATAAATTTAGTTTAATCCTTTATCCAAGTGTGTGCAAAGTTTACACCTGAAAGTATCTTCAGGACTGGGGTACAGTGGGAGCCAGGCCCAAGCCAGGCCTGGCTCCCACTGAAGCGGCCTCAATAAAGTTCGAAACTAGTCTGGGTAGTGGCCCTTCCCTTAATGCATAACATTATACATATCTGCAAGGAGATGTTTTACATCATGGGAGATACTGAGATAGGAGTGTTGGTAGCTTGCTCCGCCTTTGCAAGGAGTCACCCGGTGTGGTACCACTTTACCCCAGTCCTGAAGATACTTTCAGGTGCAAACTTTGTTTGCATACACTTGGATAAAGGATTAAACTAAATGTATTACTTGGATAAAGGATTAAACCAATATAATTTCTTGGCATTATTATTTTATACACCCTCTGTCCAAAAAGAAACCGATTTTTTCGAAAATAGAAGAAACTAGTGGCGCCATCTGTTGTATCTTTTTGTTGTCAAAAGCGACAAACTTCATTAGTGTTGTGTCAACTGTTTGTAATATTTGTTTCATTAGAAGCCGAGTTATAGTGCCAAGAGTGACAGTGTGTTTTGACGAATGGTCGGAAAATGAGTTTCAAACAGAGAGCTGCGATTGACTTTTGTATGTTAAACTTAGTAAATGTTTTACTGAAATGCATCAAATGCTTCAAAAAGCATAAGGCGACGAATGCTTATCCTGTACTAAAGTTTACGAGTGGTTTAAGAGGTTTCAAAGTGGTCATGAGATGCTTGAGGACGATGAAAAGCCGGGCAGTCCTAAAACAGTGAAAAAAAACTTCAAGGTGGTACTGCATGGTATTACAGGTTCCAGGTGGTACTGCATGGTATTACAAGCTCCATCACCACAGAGGAGTCACAAGAGACCTCCAAAACCACAGACTAAACCCTATTAAAGTTAGCCGTTTCTCCGAACAGATAAATGACCAATGCCTCTTGTTCTAGTGGAAATCAGCAAACAGTACAGAGAAATCTATGACCTAAAACCAGTTTGTGACGTGGCTATATAAAACAAGAACCATTACGATGGACGGTATCATCTGGTTAACATGTAGAAACTCTCTGCAGATTGTGTTCCAGAATGCCAATGGTCTAGGAAACAAAATGCATGAACTACAAGACTTCACAACATGCTATAATGCTGAAGTAATCTTTGTACACAAAATGCACCTTTAACCAGCTAAAACCCAAAGCTCAGGAACTATACCTCAATGAGCACACAGTCATATTTGTTAAGCTCAATATAGAACACAATGAAATTGCAAATAATGCCACTAACAACACAGAAATCACAGGAGTGGAGGTTCAAACTACAAATGCAGGTCTCCTGAAAATATACTCCATATATAACTTTCCAAACCACAGTTACTGAAGCAGACAACTGAAATTCTAGATACAAATGAAGCCGTGCTAGTAACAGGAGACCTAAATGCCAAGCACACAGCCTAGAACAGCAGAACTACAAATCAAAACAGCAGAATCCTCAATGATTTTATTGCTGCCAGGAACAGTGATCATACAACCTTCAGAACGCACATAACTACAATGTGGCAGAACTTCCTGATGCCCTCGACATAGCGATACTACAAAATATTGTGCACCAATACCAAATAAGTGAGACGGATGACCATAACCCAGTTTTACTCCAACTTGGTTTACACCATGAAAATATCCCAGGCTGGATCCCAACTGTCAACCGGATAAAACTAACAACCAATCTACGTGAATCTGTTGATCCAGCTCAAGCCATCAACTTAAAAGAAAAAATCGATGACTCAATTTCAAGCCTACAGAAACATTTGCCACCCACAAATGTGGCAAGCACAAAATCTGACTGACATCCAGATGTGATCAAAAATCTGATCCATGAAAAGAACAGAAAAAGTGCTCAACAGGGCTACAAAGGAAGTTCAATATGTGCTTAACAACTATCAAAATCAACAGTAGAACAAAACTTCAGTCCTTAAACACAGAAGACCAGCATAAGCTTTGGAAAATGACTAAAGCTATATACACACACACACACACACACACACACACACACACAAAAACATAAACCTCTCTCACCAATCCATAGCGAACATGGTCTGGTTTACTAAGACGTAGACAAAGTTGAAGCCTTTGCCAACAGCCTAGAGAAGCAGTGTAGTCCAAATTACACCCATGCAGATCTAGACTTCATCAGTAAAGTACACAGATGGATGTGTTGTATGCAAAAATGCACAGAGTACATAAACCTTATCCAACTGACATCACCTGCTGAGGTATAGGAAATCATCACCAAACTTCAGAATAGGAAAGCACCAAGCACAAATGTGATTTCTAGCAAAATCATCAAATGCCTGTCACAAGCTGTAATACACATTGTTGCTATTATTAGTGCAATATTAAGATATCACTAATTCCTTGCATGATGGAAAGTAGTAGATGTAATCTTAATCCCAAAACTAGGAAAAAACAGCACACCTTCCCCAAAACTATTGTCCCAATCAGCCTGCTTTCCTGACTAGGAAAAATAACTGAGAGGGTAATACTCATAAGACTGCAGAAAGTCACTAAAGAATTAAATCTCATTCCTAATGAGCAATTTGGATTCCAGGAGAACCACTCCACAGAGCAATAAGTTCTCAGAATTGTGGAAAACAGTGTAGTGTTCAACTGGAAGCAGCACACAGGGGCAATCTTCCTGGACATTGCCAAAGCATTCAACAAAATATGTCACAATGGGCTTCTTTTCAAATTCTTGCAGGCTGAATTCTCATTAGGCCTGGTCAAACTTACCAAATCATACCTCAGCAATAGTAAACTCTGAGTGAAGCTACAGGGAATTAGATCTTCTGAACACAACATCACTGCAGGTCCCTCAGGGCTCACAGCTATTACCTCTGCTGTTTGCTATCTATATGGTAGGCATCCCACACACACAATTGCCACTACAATGGCCCTATATGCTGATGATATTGCAACAATGGTCCACTCCTTGCAACATAGATTAACAACCGAAAACCTGCAAAATGCAGTCTCAATATTAGAACAATAGTTCAAAAAATGGCAAATTGATGTTAATGCTGATAAGGGCACAGCAGTGCTGTTCACAAGAAGATGAATGTCACCTGAGGGCAAAGTTATTATGTTTGGCACCCCCATCCCATGGCAAGCAGTAGAAAAATACTTAAGGATACAACTAGATAAACGACTGCACTTTACAACTCATATCAAACATGTCTGCTCAAAAGCAAACAGGGCAGCTATATGCATTACTGAATCGTCAAAGCTGGCTAAGCACAGAACTTAAACTGCTGCTATACAGGATTCTGATCAGGCTAGTCCTGGTGTATAACTTACCATTATGGAGTCACACAGTGGATTCAAATAACAGTAAACCCAAAACAAATTTTTATGAACAGCATTTAACACACCATAGTTTGTAGAAAACACACAGCTTCACTAAGAAACTGATATCCCTGAGATCAAAACTTTCCTGTGCAAAAAGGCTGCAAAATTCTTTGAAAATGCTGCTATTCACCTTAACTTTCTAATCTGTCAAGCAGCACACTCCAGTGAACACGATCCTGCAAAATGCAAACATCCCAAAACCAGACTGAACAGGTAAGATTTTTTTTAAAAAAATGATTCAATAATATTCCTTAATCCAGAAATAATTTTGTAGTAAATTTGACAAATGGATAAAGGACTACAGGTCCAATCAGTCCATCTTGACAGAACAGTTAACCTTGGTATCTCTTCTAGATCTGGCTACCACAGATGACATTTTAATAAATGTTCATTTTTGGGTTTGCTTGCTTCCTGGCAAGTAGAGAGACTTTACTCAGTGATGGGTTTTTGCTTATTACTAAGTGGAGCCACCACTGAGTTTCCTGTTCTAGAATGAAGAGTTCAGTAGTGATCCTTTAGGGTCAACTCAGTGAGGTTTAGAGCAATCTTCTAGATCACTCAGTTTTTGGAGAGATATCCCTGCACTTTAACGTACCTCAATAAAGGTCAAAACCAGTGGCCTTCCCATAATACATAGCATTATACACACCCTAAAGGATGTGTGCTTTGCATTATGAGATACTAAGGCAATTGAAGTCATCAGTTTCTATATACAAGTAGCCCAGATGTGAACACACTTCACATGCAAACTTTGTTTGCTTTCACTTGAATAAAGGTTAAACCAAGAATATGATTTCTTAGCATCTTTAATTTATGGTTTAATGAAGTGAAAAAAAACTATGAACAGAGGAAAAGAAAGGAATAGTGATAAGCAACAGATACATCAGATATATAAAATCTGCTGATGACATTGTCATAATTGCATGCGCTGAACATATTCCACAGTAATGAATATAAAATGATACCGTAGAATGATCCTTTCATTTATCCATCTAGCCTAATGCACTGGTCTCTCTGGATGCATTCTATGTGACAAAACCATCCCAACAGTTATTTTATTTTTATTTTTTCCTAATATCATTCCCACTCACTAAAGGTTGTAACTTATACTACATTAGTACTGTTAATGGGCTGATGATTTTTTTTTGTTTCCTTTTTTTAATGTAATCTGAACACCCTGCTCTAGAGAATAAACATTCAAACCATTTTAGACCTCCACTAAGTGTAGCAGTGTATTCTAACCAGGCTATGAGTTCAAATCCTGCAATGATAGATGTCTCTGATTATCCTTTTGGTAAGAGATGAAACAGCAAAATTAACTGTTCGAGTGGCCAGGACTAGAGCCAATTTGATATTATCTACAATTATACATGATCTCTTATTTGCCTATCTAAACATCTTCATTTGTTTCCAATTCTGTCCAATGTAATATATCACTTTTCTGGAGACATTTCATTTCAAAGACTAACAGTTTTCTTTCAGCATCATTTCCAGCTCTTTCTCTCTCTCTGTTATAAAGAGTCCTGGTAATAACTACTGAGTCATAATACTATAGTTTTATTTACTTTGATAATTTATTATTTAGCATAATTTTGATACTCATTATTCTCAATCCTATTTATATTCTGCTTAATTTTGGTACTATTATTTAAATTAACTGACATGTTTTAAATATATATTTTTTATAGGTTTTTTAGAGTATCATTTTACTATCCATTATTATAGAATATGTTCAGCATGTTCAATTATGACAGTATTTCAGCAGATTTTATATATGTGATGTATCTGATGCTTATCACTATTCTTTTCCTCTGTTGAGAGTTTTTTCACTTGGTTTAACCATAAATTAAAGATGCCAAGAAATCATTCTTGGTTTAATCCTTTGTCCAAGTGTAAGCAAACAAAGATAGCGCATAAAGTATCTTCACAAATGGGCTACTTGTATACAGAGGCCAATGATATATTGGGTTCATGAATATTTGGTAAACGTCACTAGCTCGTAATGGTGCGAAGACATAAGTGATTTTTTTTCAAAATGAATTTTTGCTAATAATAATCAGTGAATTTATTGTATCATAAGTGTGCGAGATAGACTAAGTTATTTAGACTACAGTAAAACATTATATTTCCTTAAATGAGATAAATATTGTTGGTATGACACCTATGTCTAGCAGAACAATGGCAATCCCAAGATGTCTTTATTGAGCAATCTAAATTTGTGTGATTTTGTGTAGGGTAAAATTTGTGAGATTTACTCATTCACAAAAGTTGAAGGATTTGTGGAAGGAGAGCGTAAGTGGTGAGAGTGTGTAATAAATGCTTTGAAATTGAATACAGAGAGAACAAATTACATGATAGTAGAGTGGAGAGCATTGATATAAGATTGAAAAATGTAAATATCAGTGATAATGATGAAAGTGGAAGAAAAGTTCAGGAGAACGTAGAATACCTGAATAAAGAAATTGTGTGCTTAGTCCTTCACAGGACAAAGTATGAGATTAAAAATCTGCAGGAACAGCACAAGAGATCAATCGAACTTAAAAATTGAAAAAAAAATAAGAGGTCTGAAGCCAAAAAGAAAATTTTAAGAATAATTGAGAGAATGAACATAAGCAAATAATTATTTATGCCGATTCTAATAAGGGAAATTCTTCATGAAAGCATTACAAAATCTTGTTTCCCTTGTGGGAAAATTACTAATATTAGTAATGGTGTCAGAATGTAAGAAGAGAAGGTGAAAGAATTAATTGTTTTGGCCAGAACCAATGATGACCTCAGAAGTGAGAAATATTGTATGAGGAAGGATGTCAGAGTTGTTGGAAGCAGCAAAAAAAAAAAAAAGCCACAGGGTGAAATTTGTGAGTCTGCTGCCATGCTATGATAGAGGTGAACTGAGAAGGAGAGTGATGATAACTAATGAATCAATACGCAGGTTGTGCAGAAAGAATGATGTAGAGTCGGTGGACCTATGGCCCGAGTTTGATAGATGGATAGATTTGTACAATGCTGATGGACGGTACTTAAATGGATTTGAAGTTAGGTGTCTAGAGAGTGAGATTTATTTGCTGAGAGTGTGGAAGTGCAAAGTCAGGAAAATTAAAAACATTAAGGCAGATACAAAAAAGTATGTGAAGGTACCCATGAAGCGAATGAGTGGGTGAATTAACAAAAAATTCAGAATCTAGTCTTTCAGGCAACAATATTTAATGGAGTAGTTAATTCAGAATGTAAAGGTGGCTGGGGGGGGCGCTAAGAGGATGCTACAGTTTCTCTATACTAATGCTAGAAGCATCAGGAATAAGAGAAAGGAGTTCTTGGTTTGATTAGTGCAATCTTGCAAAAGTTATAAGCATTAGTGAGACTTGGCTAACAGCAGATGACATAGCTACAGGGATAAAATATGATGGATTTAGTATTTTCACGGAGAACTGAGTAGACAGGATGAGGGATGAGGTATTTTTTGATGATAGCAGATGAATTGCAGCCAACAAGATTAGGAGTCAGTCAGTCAGATGCCACTCCTTTTGAGTCAATATGGTGTGAGATTGAGGCCAACAGGATAACATACAAAATTGGTTGCTGCTATAGGCCAGGGGATGTAAGGGATGATGTGAAATATATGCATCAGTAGATTAGTACAATGAGGGAGACTACAACTTCAGAGACATAGATTGCAAGGAAGAAAGATCACATAGCAGGAAGGAAATAGAATTTATATACTGACTGAGAGATAATTACTTGAAGAAGAATGTGACAGGGTGACTCAAGATATGAGAGTGTTGAATCTTGTTATAGGGTGAGAAGACCTATCCATAAAAAAAGGTGGACACACTGCCTCCAGTTGAAAAAAGTGATCATATGGTCTTGACTTTGGAGATAGCAAAACAGGTGTAAATTCCAGTAAAGAAGTATAAAGGTGGCTGGGGGCTACAGTTTAAGAGGATGCTACAGTTTCTCTATACTAATGCTAGAAGCATCAGGAATAAGAGAAAGTAGTTCTTGGCATTGATTAGTGTAATCTTGCAAAAGTTATAGGAATTAGCCAAGTCTAACAGCAGATAACATAGCTACAGGGATAGATTATGATGGATTTAGTATTTTCAGCGAGAACTGAATAGACATGATAAGGAGTGGTGTGGTGGTAGAAGTACTGGAAAAAGTGGTCAAAAAAGGAATTCAGGACAAATAAGAATATGATACTTATGAAGGGTAGGTCATGACCTAATAATCTATTAATTTTTTTTTATAATGTGACACCTGAGTTGGATAAAGTGAATGGCTACACAATGAAACTGCTGGATTTAACAAAGCGGTTTGACAAGATACCTCGTGGAACTTTATTAAGCAAAGTGTAACAAATGGGAAGGGATATGAAGCTGGTGATATGGATAAAAAGGAGGCTCATGGAGAGATACCAAAAAGTAATATATGGAGGAGCAGAAGGCAAGTGACTAGTGGTGTGCCACATGGCTATGTGCTTGGAGCACTGTGAAATTATAAAGTGGGTGATTATGATATGCTTAGGAGGCAGCTTGAAGCAGTACCATGACATGAAGATCCACAAGGGAAGAATGTTCACAGTACATGGGGGAATAGTCAAGGGATACTTGAAGCAATATCACACTGTATACCCAAGGTCAGAAGAGAAAATCTAGTAGGAGTTAAATAGATGTGTAGTATCATTAAGCACAAGCTGCAGAAAAAGATGTGGAAGGAGAAAGGAGAAAGTTGTCCAGCTAACTCATCATCAGTACAAAGGTAATGGTAATGAAACCAAATGGTAATGAAGTCAAAATCAGATTAGTAGAAGGAAGGAGGAAAGATAACTTTAATGAGTGCAGAATGCAGCAGGGTAACAGGGACAGACGAAATTGCTCAGCTACTGAGCGATCAAATTGTGAGGTATAAAGTGAAGATATTGTTATGGCAGAGGAGATGGAAACTGATGTGAAAACACAGGTTGAGGAATCAGAGGTATTTAGGATATTGCAGAGTTTGAATTCAAATACAGCTGTGGAATTAGATGGGATATCAGCTTGCATTTTAAGAGAACGTACAGGAGAAATGGTGATAACTTTCACTATTCTGTTTATTTTAAGTCTCAGCTCTGGCAAAGTTCCAAGAGAGTGGAAGGAGGACCAAATAATTCCTTTGCACAAAGGAGGATCTAAGTCTTTGGTAGCAAATTATAAACCGATCAGTATTTCAGGAATGGAGGTAGAATTCAGGGCAAATAAGAATATGATACTTATGAAGGGTAGGTCATGACTTAATAATCTTTTAATTTTTTTTTTATAGGGTGACACCTGAGTTGGATAAAGTGAATGGCTATACAATGAAACTGCTGGATTTAACAAAGAGGTTTGACAAGATACCTCGTGGAACTTTATTAAGCAAAGTGTAACAAATGGGAAAGGATATGAAGCTGGTGATATGGATAAAAAGGAAGTTCATGGACAGATACCAAAAAAAAAACTGAGGAGGAGGAGCAGAAGGCAGGTGACTAGTGGTGTGATGCATGGCTATGTGCTTGGAGCACTGCTGTTTTAATTTGTTCATAAATGATATAGGAAAAAAAATTTGCTAATGATGCAAAGTTGGGTAGGATAATAGTTAATCAAGGTGATGTAGAGAGCTTGCAGGATGATTTGAAAAGGCTGACAGTATAGACAAAACATAATGGATGTCAATTTAATGTGGAAAAGTGTAAAGTTATGCATTTTGGGATACAAAGATTACAATTTGTGTACAACATTGAGGGAACTATACTCAAAAATTGATGAAGCCAAGGATTTGGATGTAGTTGTAGAGAGAGAAGTTTAGAGGGCACATTGCTAAAGTAGTCAGGGCAGCTCACAGGATTACTTGGTTATTAAAGAACACTCTAACAAACAGACATAAGGGAGTTATCATTTCTCTTTATAAAGCCTTGATACGACCACATCTGGATTACTGAGCTCCAGTCTAGTTACCTGGGTTTCTTGGAGATGAGGAAGTAGTGGAGAGGATCTAGATGCAAGTGACTATGGGTGAGTGGCCTATAGAATGCTCCCTATGAGGATAGATTGAAGGTTTGTGGATTGAAAAGTTGGTTGACAGGCAAAGAAAAAAGAGGGGGGGGATATGATAGAAACACTGAAGTTACTTAAGGATTTTATATGATTGATACAGGGGAAATGTTTCAACACCTGGCTAGAGAGGCAGAACAAGAGATCTCTAGAAACTGGTTAAGTATGGTTAGCAAGGGCATGAGGACTAGATTTTTCACTTGTAGAGTGGTGAATGAATGGAATGCCTGAGTTAGTTATAAGTGCTTTGTCTATTAATGGCTTCTAGGAGAGGTACGAAAGATACTGTGTTGATAGTTTGGGTCTCCCATGATGATGAATCTTAGGACTCCATGATGGTATTCATGCAATACCTTCATGAAGGTATTCATGTAATAATAATAATAATAATAATACTAATAATGAAGGTAGACAAAGTTTAACAGCTACAGGACCTTTTTGTCTTTTACCATCAATAGTGAATATAATTGTGAATGATGCTACCTTTATAAATAAACATGTGAAAGGAACTGTCTCTCTTTAAATTGAATATAACAAAAGAAACATTCTGGTGCTATTTATGACATGAACAACTGTTTACTATGTGGGCTGAAGACCACCAAAAGTGTGTTCCCCCTAAGCTTATTGATGGTTCAGACAAAGGTATGTCTGAACCATCAGTAAGCATGTCAATCCTTTATGGCGAGTAATGGCTGGTTCACTGTTCAGTCATCTCTTGATAATTGTTCAGCTATTTAAAACTGATACAGTCTGGTCTGGTACTTGAAGAATATGATTAAACAGCAACGAGCTGCACTAGTAACTAGTTCAGTCAGTGCTTCAAGTATAGCATTCTGCATTTATTTCAAAGTTATACTTAGTGCAAACATAGGATAGCTATTATATATAAGACAAAATATATTAATATACCTGGCTTTTGTTTACATGATCATTAGGATGTACAGGGGTTTTGCTTCCTAATTTCCCACCTAATATTTCAATGGCCCTATTAGCTATCACCTCATTAACATTCATATTTGTTTGTGTACCAGAACCAGTTTGCCAAATGACTAATGGAAAATGATCCTTCAGAGTACCATCAATAACCTAAAAGGAAATAAATAAAAAATTATATATTGTTTAAGGTTACAAATATTTTTATCTAAAATTATCTCAGTCATGAAAGATAGTGAAAGAGACTAATGTCACAAAAACACAAACATACTTTTTCAAGTTTTTAAACATTCAATAGAGATATTTCCAACTAAATACAAAGGCTAAGATATGAAATCAAAAATATATCATTCAAACATTATCTTAAAAATTGCTTCTCTTTCAAAGGATAATTTATTGCCTCTTTTCATCTGAAGTCTCTGCTTGAATCACTTTGTTTTTTTTATTTTCTAAATGTGCATCCCATACATGAAAAGTTAGAAACATTGAAATTACAAATGTATAATGCATTTGTGCTGTGATTGAGATAAAAGTCAGATAATCTAGAATCCTTCCTTAAAACATTTTCAAACCACTTAAGGCCTCCAAAGCAAGCAGAGATGTGGTCTCCCAGTGAAGAAATTCAACTACCACATGAACTTATAAATAAACTAATAATTAACAATAATTCCATTAATTAATGTTTATTTATTACATACTTTCTGCTGAGATAAGAACTCATAACACCAGGGACTGGATCAAATTCTTGGAATATGATGAATATGACCTTTTTGGAATCAAGCCCAGATTCTGCATTCAAATAGATTTAAATACGCCTGTCTGTTCCTTGTGATTTGAAGCTATGACATTAAGCAAATCTCAAAACGTTTTGGGAAGCAATAATGTTTTAATGTTCATATTTTTCTTTCTTGAGTGAGTGATTCATGTAACCCTGTACTAAATTACACAAACTAACCACTGTTTCCCTTGAATTATAATAGTAATAACGGAAAAAACTCACGTACAAAGATTATTTAATAGTATAATTTTCGCCTGTGTGTCACAGGCATCTTCAGTGCATATTAAGCTCAAATTAAACTATAACTGACAATTCCAAAAAGCGCCACCTAAGTAGTTGGTGTACGATAACTAAAAAGGTCAATAAATTTCCTAAAAAAATAAAAAAAATCAATACAATAAAAAGTTAGGAAAGATTAGCTGATTTGTAAAGTACTATCTCCATAAAGGGGACAGATGTAAGCCGTCGGATCTGTTTAAGTTAAGAGAATGAAGTAGAGTTTCACATGTTTCTTTATAAAGGCGTTCCATGAGAAACTGACTTTTGTGAAGAACTCTTGTCTTTCTCCAATGAACTCTGTGTCTAGTGAAGATGGCATGTTCTGCAAGTTCAGACTTTTCAGGTTTAAAGTATTCAATATAAGATTGGTGTTCTTCTAGCCGAATAGAGGCAGATCTTCCCATTTGTCCGAAATAAGATAATCCACAAGAGCACGGAATCTGGTAGACACGTGGATGATTAAGATGTGGAAGCTTGTCCTTAGGAGAAGTGAAAAAGGTGGAGATTTTTCTAAACGGTCGAAAGGCAACAAAAATATTCAGTGGTTTTAAAACTTTTGCTATACGTTCACTGATGCCTTGTACATAAGGAATAGTAATGCGCGTTATTTCTTCTGTGTTTGAAGAGGAAGACATATTAAAACTACTCGAAGTTCTTTTAATGAAGCAATTCTTATAATCATTAGATAGAAAGGAAGAAGTTATATATTGTAGTTCTTTCTGTAAAAGATCATCTGAAGAACAAAAGGAGGTTAAATTAAAATTAAAAAAATAATAATAATAAAAAAATAATAAAATAAAAATTAAAAAATAATAATAATAAAAAAATAATAAAATAAAAATAAAAATAAATAAAAAAAAATCAATACAATAAAAAGTTAGGAAAGATTAGCTGATTTGTAAAGTACTACTCCCATAAAGGGGATAGACGTAAATAATACGGGAACTATTAAAACACTGGTTCACCGGGCCCACTCCTTTTGTTCTTCAGAAGATCTTTTACAGAAAGAACTACAATATATAACTTCTTCCTTTCTATCTAATGGTTAAGAATTGTTTCATTAAAAGAACTTCAAATAGTTTTAATATGTCTTCCTCTTCAAACACAGAAGAAATAACGTGCATTCCTATCCCTTATGTACAAGGCATCAGTGAACGTATAGCAAAAGTGTTTTAAAACCACTGAATATTTTTGTTGCCTTTCGACCATTTAGAAAAATCTCCACCTTTCTCACTTCTCCTAAGGACAAGCTTCCACATCTTAATCATCCAGGTGTCTACCAGATTCCATGCTCTTGTGGATTATCTTATTTCAGACAAACGGGAAGATCTGCCTCTATTCGGCTAGAAGAACACCAATCTTATATTGAATACTTTAAACCTGAAAAGTCTGGACTTGCAGAACATGCCATCTTCACTAGACATAGAGTTCATTGGAGAAAGACGAGTTCTTCACAAAAGTCGGTTTCTCATGGAACGCCTTTATAAAGAAACATGTGAAACTCTGCTTCATTCTCCTAACTTAAACACATCTGACGGCTTACATCTGTCTCCTTTATGGAGATAGTACTTAGCCGTTGTGAAAGATTAGCTGATTTGTATATTACAAATCAGCTAATCTTTCCTAACTTTTTATTGTATTGATTTTTTTTTTTTTTTTTTAAGGAAATTTATTGACCTTTTTAGTTATCGTACACCAACTACTTAGGTGACGCTTTTTGGAATTGTCAGTTATTGTTTAATTTGAGCTTAATATGTACTGAAGATGCCTGTGACACACAGGCAAAAATTATACTATTACATAATCTTTGTACATGAGTTTTTTCTGTTATTAATTTTGTATTGATATGTCTACTCACGGTATACCTCTTTTAAAACTTAATTATAATAGTATGTTCTCCTGTTTACTCAGCTGCGACTGAGACATGACCAGTAAACATGCACTACATGATACACATCGATTTTGAATGTTGTTAACCGATCTTTTATTCTCTTCCTCAAGATGTCCTTGTAAAAAAAATTGAAAGTAATAAATTCTATATTTTGTACATGTGCAATTCATTTCATAGTGATGTCTACAAATGCATGTTTCCTCAAAATGTTTAATTCAGTAGAAACCGTTATCTGGAACTATTCAAAAAAAGGAAATAGAAGAAAGAGTACCATAAACAGAATCGGAAGCGACAAAGGTGACATTTAACATTAAAATGAAGATAAGAATATCCTGGATTTCTGGAGTAGTAGGGAGGGGGGGGGGACTACCAAAAATTTGTAGATGATACTTGCAGTTTAATTTCCAATAGAAAAAAGAAAATAAGATATTTATTTAGCTGTTAATATTTTGCTAGTTTTATATAAAACAGCTTTAGATAATCGGTAATTAGTGAGAATGGTTTAAAATTGTACCCTACAAGGTAAAGAAATCTTAATTTGGTGCCATCTATTGTGGAATAAAAAAAAAGTTTACAAGTAGTAAGTCAATACTAAAATGTTTTTTTTTTTTCAGCTAGGTAGAAAAACCTAGGTTTTTGGATAGACATCACAGTGATGCACAGAAGTCAATTACAACTCAAAGGGAATGTTTTTGGAATTGGCAGAAGCTATGAAACATTCCACAGATCTCAACAAATATGGCCGTATTATTATGCCAAAAATATGGGACACTGTCATTTTAAATTTGACTTAATACTTGTAAACATCTCTTTATCCAACAATAGATGACACCAAATTAGGATTTTAATCCTCTTTGTTGTCTATTACAATTTTAAACCATTTCCACTTATAACTGATTGCTGTTGCTTGCATACTGTTGTTTGTTTGTAACACTGTTCTCGAGATGTCAAGTACAAAAAGTATTAGAAGCTGAATAAATAAATCTTATTTTATTTTTGTGCTGAAAATTAAATTGCAAAAAATTACACACTCAAAATCTGACATATGAAAAGGTAGCTGAAATAGGTGATATTTGACCATAAATACTCAAATATATTGATATAAAGGCTGCACAATAGTACTGCATAATTCAGATGCTTGGTCAGAAGGTCAAACCCTAAATAACAAGAATAGAGCTCTTACAGTATCCATGTATAAAAAAGAAATGAGACTAGACAAGATTTATACAAACATTCTTGCATGAAAAGAAAAAAGTATTGAAGAGAAACTTGGAAAAGAATAAAATGATTTAGACCAATAAGGGTTCGTTCAAGACTAGAAACTCGAAAAATCATGAATATAAAAAAAAATTTATTTAGGTTTTGTAGATATGGAAAATGCACATCATAAGATGTGGCCTGGGAAAGGAGCTGTTCAACATACTACCATTATATGGTGTAAGTGGGACATTGTATAGAACAATATGTTGCCTGTACTTAAGTTATTAAGTCAGCAATCCATATTCAACAATGTACAGAAAGGTGGCATGTGTTGTAAAATCAGGTGTAAGACAAGGATATATGCTATCTTCACTAAATTCATAATCATCTATGTGGATCATATTATGAAGGAAAATGGCAAATCTAATATCAAAATTGGAGATGTTAAACTCAGCACTTCATGCAGATGATGTTATGCTTGTAAATAATCGAATCTAAATAAATCCACTACACATATTTAAGAATTTTAACTGAACTAAAATTATGCTGTAACAAATTCTGCAATAAAACTGAAAATAGATAGGAACATGGAAGCGATCAACTTCGTTCCGGATAGACCTACAGAACAAGCAAAACATTTTGATCATTTAGTCAGTTTTTAGTGAAACTCTGACTAAATGAATATTTAGTCAGAGTTTATGACTAAATATAAAAAGAGATAACAGAATAAACAAACCTGGTTTTATAGAAAGGTAGATGAATATTTTGACACATTGGAGTATTATTATTATTATTATCTGAGACCTCCAGGGAGTCAAGGACTCATCGAGGGAGGCTGTAAATTACCCAACCCAGCTATCATACCTTCCCTTAAAGTCATTTACACTAGATGCAGTCACTACCCTAAGGGCAAATTATTCCACTCACTCACTGCTCTCTGAGAGAAAACCTAGCTCTTACCCCTTCCTTGACTCAGAACAACCTTAACTTCCATGGATGCCCCCATGTTCTCTCCCTGCCTTCCATATAATGAAAAATTTCATCATTTGAAATGCTATAACACCCATTCAAAAGTTTATAGCCCTCTATCATTTCACCCTTCTTTCTCCTGCTAACTAGAGTCTGCAATCCACATACTCGCAATCTGTCCTCATAATCTAAATCCCATAAACCGGGTATAATCTTTGTAACTCTTCTTTGCACCCTTTCCACAGCTTCTTTATCCCCTTGGAACATTAAACCCGGGAAACCTAATCTGAGCACAGTAATCCAAGTGTGGTCTTATCAAAGCCTTATAATGAGGTAAAATTACATCCTTATCCTTACATGTCAAGGTTTGCTTCAGCATAGAAATTATCCTCTGAGTTGTATTTGCAACTTTTGCTATGTGACCTTTGAACTTTAAATTCCTATCCACCAATACACCAAGATCCCTTGCCTCTTCAGTTTCTTGTAGCATAACCCCGCTAATATAATATGCTGCTGGATCTCTAATCATGCCAAAGTGCATAACTTTACACTTACTAACATTAAACTGACAGCCATTTTCGTTTGCCCAGATTTCCAGTCTATTCAAATCATTTTGTAATTGCTGAATATCAGTAGAATCCCCGATTGCTCTGCCTATCTTCGCATCATCAGCAAACAATTGCAAATCTGATGATAGACCCTGCTTGAAGTCATTAATATATAGATTGAACAATAATGGCCCAAAGACTGAACCCTAAGGTACACCACTGGTTACCTTAAATCTGGCAGATTCACACCCACTGTATACCACTTTTTGATATCTGTCTGTTAACCATCCCCTGATCCAAGTCAATAGATTATGTTCCAATCCCATATTCTCCAGTTTACGCAACAGCCTATCATGTGGTATCCTATCAAATGCCTTAGAAAAATCCAACATTATCACAGTGTATCCATTTCCTTTATCCAACTCGGCCATAACATTGTTATAAAATATGAGCAAATTGCTAAAACATGACCTTCCTTTAGTAAACCCATGCTGTTCCCTGCAGAGTATAGAATGATTGTCTACCCGTTTCTGTATGCGAGTTCTTACTAACTTCTCTAAAATCTTCACTACCACACCAGAAATACTAATAGGTTGGTAATTAGACACATATGTTTTTGCACCACCCTTGTGCAATGGAACTATATTACATTCCTTCCATTCCTTTGGGTATCATTCCTGAGCTGAGACTCGAGTTATACAAATGTGTGAAAGGCCTAACCAATTCAGCTGAACATTCCTTTAACAAACGAGCAGATATTCCATCGGTCCCTATTGACAAATTTTTATCCAGGTTATGCAAAAGCTCTTCAACCTCATTTTCATGAACCTCTAACTCTTCATCCAACGTAACAGTAGCACTGTGCACCATACTACATACACCTGGTTGATATATCTTAGCAAAGTGAACACTCATTAACTGAACAATCTCCTTAGCTTCCGACACTCATGTACCATCAGAATTCAATAAAGTTATTTTTCCACATTCATTCTTTCTTTTACTTGTGGCATAACCATAAAATTCTTTTGGATTGCCTTTAGCTTGCATGGCCAATTTCTTTTCATACTCCGTTTTAGCTTTTCTCATAATACTCGTTACTTTTCTGGCCTGAGCTTTATATATTTCATAACTCCTCTCACTCTTATTCTCACGATACTCTTTCCACATCATCATCTTCTTGTGGATTTCTAGCTTAATAAGTATAATTATAAAAGATTATGGACTCTGCTCATCAAGATCCACAACCAATCTCTAACTCTCAACATGTGTCATGTAAAAGTTTGAAGAAACCTGTGCTATTATATTTGACATTTTCAAGAGATTTCCTAAGGTCTGCATAGAATGCTTCTTAGCAAATTACCATCAGATGGTAATTTGCTAGGTATATTACCCCTTCGTTCTTGGGTTTCAAGTTTTCTCTCAGGCAGTTTACTGTGTGTGTTAGTGTGGGTGTTTCCTATCTTCAGATTTCTCTACTAATACAAATATTTCTCAGGACTTCCTGACACTGATCTATGCTGGAGTGATGACAACCTCGTCGACTCTGATTAATAATACTCAGCTCAACAGACAATACCATGCCTTTTTTGGACTGACATTTACCTTTAGCATGTGCACAAACACATAACCTCTATAGCACTGTCAGCCTCCAAAACATATGGCATCCTCCTTCTCTGAAGACTTTTCACCTGTCCATCTTTCTAATTGTATAAATTTCAAATCTGTCCATACTGCTCTAACATTTTGTGCAACAAATTCTTCAGGATTCTTCAATCTCTGGATCATCAAAAAGAACATAAATTTATTTTCTCTTGACCCCTTACTCACAGAAAAGCATCAATTAGGTATAGATTTTTGTAACTCCCATGTCTGGGAATGATATTAAAAAAAGTGGTCAACTTGTCTTTAAAAATAAAAATGGTCAACCTATAATTTCCACTCCTCAGATCTAGAGACTCGTTGTGATTGTGATGCCTTATACCATAACAAAAAGTTAAAAAAACACTGCTTTGGAAATGAAGAAATCTTATGAAAAGTTCTTAAACAAGTAAATTTGTATGTGTACTGAGAGTACATAGTGAAAAGCAAAGTTGGCACCTCTCTTGCATTATTATTGTTGATCCATATCTCAAAGAATTCATTGGAAAAGAAGTGGAAATCATGTCAACATAACTGGCAGAAAGATTCTTTTAAGAAACAATAAACTTAAGATGTTATATTCAGGAAACAGTAATCTACGAAAGGAAGAAGCAGCTATAATATTCTACACTAAACATTAGGATAATCTTATCAAATAGCATGCAATATCAAGTAGTGACATGGGCATACATCAAAATGGGGGAATTGAACAAAAACTTATTTGTGCCTGAAACACCAGAAAAGATTCTTCTAAGGAAGAAAACCTTCCATGTCATTGAGAAGGAAGCCTACAAACAAAAAGAAAGAGTTGGTCCTTGTTAGATATCTAAACAGTAGAGGTGGAAATGAATACCAGACATACAGAAATGTTTTGAAAAAACTGAAAAAGAGAGCCAAAAGGCTTCACTTCAGCGATGCAAAATTATTCAAATTAAGTGGATATTGAATCCAACATTATTTCAAAGCCGAATAGAGAACCCACAAGAGTTTCATGCTGAAGATAGAAACTATAAAAGTTTCGGCAGATCCAAGCATAAGCAAACCTTACATGACAGGGGCACTCGTAGTAAAGGTGGAGTAAGCTCCGATCACTATTCTTAGTATTGCCGATAATGTAAAACACATCCATCCCCTAGCGGACATGTATGATGTTATACAGTATGGGGGGGGTCACTACCCAGACCAGTTTCGACCTTTTTTGAGGTCTCATCAGTGGGAGCCAGATCAAGAATACTCAGGTTGAAGTGATGCAGAACTTATACTTTACCATACGAGTTGCTAAAAAAGGTGTCACATCACAAAAGGCACCAAGAATTATTGAAAAAGAGAGCCAAAAGGCTTCACTTTGGCAATGCAAAATTATTCAAATTAAGTGGATATTGAATCCAACATTATTTCAAAGCCGAATAGAGAAACTACAAGAGTTTCATGCTGAATATAGAAACTATAAAAGTTTCGGCAGATCCAAGCATAAGCAAACCTTTCATGACAGGTTTTCATGACCAAGAATACTCAACCTGAGTATTCTTGGTCTAGTTCCCACTGACGAGACCTCAAAAAAAGGTCTAAACCAGTCTGGGGAGGAGTCACATAATGTCCACTAGGAGATGTGTCTTACATTATGGGCAATACTAAAGATAGTGATGGGATCTTACTCCACCTTTACTACGAGTTGTCCCTGTCATGAAAGGTTTGCTTATGCTTGGATCTGCCGAAACTTTTATAGTTTCTATATTTGGCATGAAACTCCTGTAGTTTCTCTATTCGGCTTTGATATAATGTTGGATTCAATATCCACTTAATTTGAATAGTTTTGAAAAAATTTGCAGAAAAGCTAATACCTGCTTATTTTCTGTTCAAGACATGAACTATTCATTATTAACATTATGTTCCAACAGAAAGATGCAAACAAAATTACATAGAAGACACAAGAAATAACAAGTGGCTCAATGACTATATTTATCGTTGATAGAGATATGCTTGTGCTGGATAATTAAAGAGGATAACACTGAATATCATATTGAAAAAAAAAAGTGTGCAAGACAGTTTTCAAAATCAAGTTGAGGCAACTTTCAGGGATGAACTGTAGCCTCAAATATACAAATATTATTCAAGAAAAAAATGAAAGAGTTTGAAAGTAAGAACCAAATATCAGAGATTCATTGGCAGATACTGAAGAAAACATTGATAAATTCAGCCAGGAAGAATGTGACAAAGTTGTCTGCAAGGACAGAAAAATCGCAACTCCATGGTGAACTAAGGAAGTTAAAGGGCCAGTCACTAAAAAGAAGAAAGGATATATTGAAAGTTCCAAGCATGTGAGTCAGAATATGATCTGAAAACACAGGGAAAAAATGTAAAGAAGCAATGCTTAAAAGCAGCTAAACAGAAGTCATGGGAAAATTTCAGTAAGCATATAAGATACATATATCAGAACAATGGCAAAATGCTCTGGAGGATGCTATTGAAAAGCTTTGAAATGGAAGAAATAAGTACTGTAAAAGGAATCAGAGGTTATAAAAGTAACATGAAAACTGAATATAAAAATACTCTAGATTTATGGAGTAATTACTTTGAAAGGCCGTTAAATGAAATAAAAGGTGACAACAGTGAATACAAAATATTCAAGAGGAATGCAATTATGTATATATATCAATACCAGGGGCATATATTCAAGGTGAGCTAAGTGTGCATTGTACACTCAGCAAGTTCATGAAGTAATAATTTTTGAGCACTTATTTATTTATGTCAGTTATTTATTTGAAATAGTCATGAACTGTTGCAAATATCAAGACATTCACAGTGTGGCTGAAAATTAGGCAAGCATTGCTATCAAGGCATGCCTTAACTAGTCATATGTGAAAATAATAATGCAATTCTTTACACAGGAGATGAGGTGTCTGCAATCGTTTTTATGGATGCAGTGAGTGGAAACGATTGCAGACACCTCACATACTGAAATTTGCATTGGAATTAAAGGAATGTGGAAGATCAATAACACATTTAGCTTAGTTCTACTCAACAGATTACCTGAAGTCAGGAAGGAAGTGCAGTTAATTATTCCTAGTAGTTTCCTGTTAGATAACTGTGTATTTTTTTAAAGTGAATTATGTTATCTTTCTTAACAACTCAAAACAGTGTTGAAGATATTTTCTTAACAATTTTTTTTAAATCAAGAACACAAGGTCAAGTTAAACATTGTTAAAAACGTAAATGCCTGCCTCTTCCAAAATTTATGTAGTGTTTACATCTCGAAAATGAAGGATTAAACAGATTATTAAAAAAAAAAAACTTTTTATTTATAAAGTAAGTCTGTCTTTTATACAAATTTAATGATTTTTTAAAAAAGCTGGGTTCAGACTAAACATGCATAATCAGGATTAGATTTTCAATTTAAGACAAACAGTTAAGAACTCATGGAAATATAGCAAATATCTGTGTTTTGTAGATTTGGAAAAGGCATATAATAAAGTATTAAGAGAAAAACTGTTGAAAACACTATATGGTGTAAATGGGACGTTATATTCAGCAATATCTGTAAGTTTAAGTTGTTCACAGTTAGAATCAAAGAAAGTACTGGAACATGGTCTGATGTTAAATCAAGTACAAGATACCAAGAGTAATCATGGTTATTTCCTACCAGTCATCGAGTTCTTGTTTAAAACTGCACATACTTTTTTTTCAAGTAATTATTTTCCCATAAAATCTGCTTTATAACTTTCTAACTCCTGCAGGTACTTTCATATCTTAGGTATATTTGTAAGTTTTATTCATTTTTTATATCACTGGCTTTATACATTACTTTATACAATCGATTTTACCTATCACTTTTTTCTAACTTAGATTAATTCATTATCTTGGGTTTATTCAAATTTTATTTATTTTTACATCTTGGGTTTTATTTTTTCTCTCTTTATATTTTGGATTTTATCTACTATAATTTGGGTTTTAATATATTACTTTTACATCTTGAGTTTAATGAAGAATTTTTTTTTATGTAAGGTTTTCATTTAGCATCCTGTTTTTTATGCATTACTCTTTCATCTTACTTTTTATCCCAAATTTTATTCATTACTCTTTTATATTTCTAGTTTTATTTATTATTTCTCAAACAATTTATCCTTAATTTAAAGATTTACCTTACAGTTAATTTAGTTTTCATACTGCTTCCATACACATAGAAGTTTGCAATACCAAGTGGGTCACTGATATGGCCATTTTTTACTAAATCAACTATAGAATTCACATTATTTCAGACAATAATATGGCAGCAGTTGTCTGCTATATTCTCTTCCCTTCCCAGGTGCAAATTAAAATCATTACCAGTCTTGGGTCATCTATCTATATTGATTAAGGGTGGAAATGGCTGACCTCACCTATTCCCTTTGGAGAACCAATGCATTAATGGATTTATTTTATTTATTTTACACTAATAAAAATGGACAAACAAAGTTCATTCTATATAAATTATACAAATCAAATTACTGAACATAAAAGAATGGATAATTCAAATTTTTATTTACAAAAATGAGGAGCTCAAATTCACTGGATATAATAATTTGGTATAAAATATTTACATCTTGCTTTCATGAAAATAAAATTCTTTATGACAGTTTCAATACCCACTCCATCTTGTTTTCTACAGAAATGGTCACTAGACTTGACAGTCTCTCTTCTAACAGTGTAGAGCTTAAGTAGTTTTAAATAAATTTTAATTTTGAGAAACTATGCTCTCCACTGATGACCAATGTTGGCAAAGTTAAATATATCATGAGAGCTAAGAAAGTATTCAGAAATTTATCCAGTATTGTGCATAGAAAACAACTCAAGCTCCCCAGATTTCTCATCAATATTCACATTTCTTACTATGGTTATCAGTCAATTTCAACTGTAAACACCTCAAATTTATTGTAATTCTTCAAATGATGTCATCTAGAGCAGTGCTTCCCAAACTTGTGGATGCCAGGGTCCCCTTTGGAAAAATTAAAATATCTCACGCCCCCCCCCTCGAAAAAAAATCGTAATATAGACATATATTATTATAATATTTATTGTATTTATATTCAATACAAAACATACACAGTGTTAAATTGTGAATGAAGATATTTATAATAATAATACTTCATTCATAATTAACATTATCTACCATATCATAAGCAGGACTTATTAAAATTTATTCTGTTAGTTTCTTGCTTATAAAATATTATTCATGTAATTCCTTTTAAGTTTTGTTAGTAATTTTATTTATGTGATTTTAAAACATATTATAGATATGAAAAGGCTCTGTATTAAAGTGTCAATTATTTTATTTACTTTATTCCTTTGATAATAATATAAGAAACTGTAATATATGTAATTTTAATATATCCAGAAGGTTCTTTGTGGTATCATTTGAATGGTTTTTATGAGAAAATGAGAAAACAAGGAAATTTCTCCTAGTGCGTGCTGGAGCGTGAACTACTATATACGAAGGGAAAGGCAAGTTTAATGTGAGCTAAACCGGTGAGAACCAGTTTTTGGCGGGAAAAAGGAAGGAGTGGATATGAAAACGAAAGTAAAAACAGAATTGAGTAGGGGAGTATAGAGAATAGTAGCTGGAGACTGGAGAGGAATTTTGACGTGCCAAAAACGGAATTTAAAGGACCGAGAATCGCTTGGCAATTTAACTTATCTGAGTTGGATTTTTACCAAAACTTCCTAATGCCTAACAGTGAAATAGTGCTAGAAATAGAAATAGGTTAATACGTATAAGAAAAGAAGAAATAGGTGGATAATTTAAACCAAGTGCATAAAGATTATATTCTCCCGAGTCTATAAATCAGTCGCGGAAATGGAAGATTCTTTTAAGTTTGTGTTACTACAAAGTAAAAGTCAGCAAGGACTTTAAAAATTGTTGTTCGATCTCCTTAAGATGTGATGAAGCTATATTCTGGTAAGATTACCTATACTATACTTGGTGAGAAGTAACGAAAATTAATTCCGCCGAAAGTAAATTGTTCCTAGTTGTTGCATTCAGCAAGTCAAGATTTAATATGTGATGTGCTAAGACTTTTCCCTCTTCAAATGATAAATGCTATGTTATTGAATTAAGTGTTCATTAACTGAATGAGAATACTGTGAAGCCTATTTGTTGTAATTTAGGAATCTCGAACTTACATGAACTAAAACTGATTAACTGAGCCTAGAGAATTACAAATGAATGTCTGAATGTTCATGAGTTGTATTCTTCTGAATATCTTGAAGTGATCTGATATTTATAAATGTTTTGAAATGTAACCTTAATCAGAGTAGAGTTATGATATAAGTTCTTTGTAATAAGAACTGTTAAATATAATCTTTAATTATAAAGTTTAAGCTCGGCTGAGTAGTATACTAGAATCTTAATGAGAGCTTTATATTCATTTTATTATAATGTCCCTGTTGGAATACTGTGTTATGATGTAATTTATGTGACACTGCATTAAATAATTTTATTTGCATTGAATCTTGTATTTGCCTGATTGTTTCATTGCACCGCTCAATAAAATAATATGAATCTTAGCGGGAACCCTATGTAGTAAGAATAAAAACCTCGGCCTAAAATCAGCTTATGATAACCTAATACAGTTGAAGGTCGATTTATCTAAATTGCTCTTGCAATTCAGATATGGAGTGGTGCAGTATAATATAAATTTTCTTCATATTCAATTGATATATCAGCCTACAACTAGTTAAATACTAAAGAGAAAGAATTGTAAGACGATAAAACGTGATTGAGAAGAAATTATGATCTAACAACAGCGAATATTGCAAAAATCAAATGCTAATATTATCTCATATTTTTATATAGACAGATATATTGTTATTACATTTGCCATACAAGCACATGAAACGTAAAACAATTAGTAATAAAGAAAGAATTAAAAACATAAAAGAAGTTTAATAACAATTTAATGTGATGGATGTGTTTCAATACTGCTACGCAAAAAGTCAATATCAGGTGAAATATTTGGAACTGCAATTCTTAGATTTCTGCTTTGAAATGAAACTTATATAAGCATATATTTACTAATATTCATTAAGCGCCAAAATACGCAGGAAGCAAAATTTGTGAACTGACACCAATGTGTGATTTTTTTCAATTAAAATATAAAAAATAAGAAAAAATAAAAAATAAATAAAAATTAAATACGTTTCTTTTAAGATAAAAAAAATCAACTTAGTCTTAAAACATTTTAAATTGATTTTCATTATTTCACAGCCCCCAAGGGGGCCAAGGCCCACAGTTTGAGAAGCACTGATCTAGAACATTGAAAATGCCTATTCCTTCAGTACCACACAACTTTCTTTTAAAGGTGATATTGTTGTATCCAACACAGAAAAAAATTAATTGATTTTGAAATTTAGTTTCGAATCACAGATGGGCTGATTGTGGAATTTGCAGATGAAATGATTCTTTACCCTCCCTTTCTGGCATTTTATGCATTGTAGAAGTTGGCATCAATGTCAAGAGACTACAATTTTTTTAGCATCAATAATGTACTTCCTGTAAATATCATCCCTCTGTTTATCCATGAAGAATTTCTTAATCTGTTAGATGCTTTCAGGGGTTACATATATTGAATTTTGCTTCCTGCATCAATTTGCTTATTCTATATTTTACTTAAAACAGCATGTCAAAGTAGTACTGTGCAAATACATTTAAAATTGGATATTTTCAAAAGTATAAGTTTTAAAAGAGGTATACCGTGAGTAGACATATCGATACAAAATTAATAACGGAAAAACTCACGTACAAAGATTATTTAATAGTATAATTTTCAGCTGCGTGTCACAGGCATCTTCAGTACATTAAGCTCAAATTAAACAATAACTGATAATTCCAAAAAGCGCCACCTAAGTAGCTGGTGTAAGATAACTAAAAAGGTCAATAACTTTCCTAAAAATAAATTTAAAAAAAAAAAAATTTTCAAAAAAATAATAATAAAATAAAAATAAAAATAAATAAAAAAAAATCAATACAATAAAAAGTTAGGAAAAGAAAAGAAAGATCTTCCCGTTTATCCGAAATAAGATAATCCACAAGAGCACGGAATCTGGTAGACACCTGGATGATTAAGATGTGGAAGCTTGTCCTTAGGAGAAGTGAGAAAGGTGGAGATTTTTCTAAACGGTCGAAAGGCAACAAAAATATTCAGTGGTTTTAAAACTTTTGCTATACGTTCACTGATGCCTTGTACATAAGGGATAGTAATGCGCGTTATTTCTTCTGTGTTTGAAGAGGAAGACATATTAAAACTACTCGAAGTTCTTTCAATGAAGCAATTCTTATAATCATTAGATAGAAAGGAAGAAGTTATATATTGTAGTTCTTTCTGTAAAAGATCGTCTGAAGAACAAAAGGAGGTTAAATTAAAATTTAAAAAAAAATAATAATAAAAAAATAATAAAATAAAAAAAAAAATAAATAAAAAAAAAAAATCAATACAATAAAAAGTTAGGAAAGATTAGCTGATTTGTAAAGTACTACTCCCATAATGGGGATAGACGTAAATAATACGGGAACTATTAAAACACTGGTTCATTGTTCTTCAGACGATCTTTTACAGAAAGAACTACAATATATAACTTCTTCCTTTCTATCTAATGGTTATAAGAATTGCTTCATTAAAAGAACTTTGAGTAGTTTTAATATGTCTTCCTCTTCAAACACAGAAGAAATAATGTGCATTCCTATCCCTTATGTACAAGGCATCAGTGAACATATAGCAAAAGTTTTAAAACCACTGAATATTTTTGTTGCCTTTCGACCGTTTAGAAAAATCTCCACCTTTCTCACTTCTCCTAAGGACAAGCTTCCACATCTTAATCATCCAGGTGTCTACCAGATTCCGTGCTCTTGTGGATTATCTTATTTCGGACAAACGGGAAGATATGCCTCTATTCGGCTAGAAGAACACCAATCTTATATTGAATACTTTAAACCTGAAAAGTCTGGACTTGCAGAACATGCCATCTTCACTAGACACAGAGTTCATTGGAGAAAGACGAGTTCTTCACAAAAGTCAGTTTCTCATGGAATGCCTTTACAAAGAAACATGTGAAACTCTACTTCATTCTCCTAACTTAAACAGATCCGACGCCTTACGTCTATCCCCTTTATGGGAGATAGTACTTTACAAATCAGCTAATCTTTCCTAACTTTTAATTGTATTGATTTTTTTTTAATTTATTTTTATTTTTAGGAAAGTTATTGACCTTTTTAGTTATCTTACACCAGCTACTTAGGTGGCGCTTTTTGGAATTGTCAGTTATTGTTTAATTTGAGCTTAATGTACTGAAGATGTCTGTGACATACAGGTGAAAATTTATACTATTCAATAATCTTTGTATGCGAGTTTTTTCCGTTATTAATTTTGTTTCAAAAGTATGCCTCTGCCTTGTGTACTAGAATCCATATCCTTATTAATATCCTCAATAATTTTTAATAGAGCATTGTATACCTGCTGCTAATTGAGTATTTTGTGTATGATGTGTGAGTGGAATATTAATGGGAGTGGATAGTTTCAGAAGCCCTATTTTGTTCCATTGTTTGAACTATACTATAATAGAGACACAAGCTAGTGAGCACATATATGATAGAGACCTTCAAGTTAATTAAGGGTCTATCAGATTAATATGGAAGGAATTATAAAAATTGTGGATGTTACGATGGGAAGAATGAGAGACCATTCCTTCAAGTTGTGTAAAGATGTAGTGAAAAAGGGTGCGAGGAGTAGATTTTTTACATGAAGAGCTGTTAATGAGTGTAATGCATTGCCAGAATGCATTGTGAATGCGGGTAGTGTAAATAACTTCGCAGTTCATTATGATAGACATGTTGTTGATTAAGTGGGACTCCTACGATGAGTCTGCCGATTCCGTGGATGTTACCAAAATAATACCTTGTGTTTCATATTCTAAATGTAGTTAAAAAATCTTCTCTTCTCTTCCTGACAATGTTCATACAACACTACATGAACTATATTGGAGTTTTAACAAATTCAGTTTTTCTATACATGTTATTCGTCTTAAAACAGATATATGGATAGTTTGCTATAGTGAATTTCCCTTAAAATAGCACTGTGCCAATGGAAATTTTGGCCCGTCTGTTGTAGAGAGTGGGTGAATTTGTTATAAACTCACTGTAACAAATGTGTTTGCCTGGAGGCTGTTTTTTTTTTTTTTTTTTTTTGTACATCCAATTCAAACATTCTCCAAATTCTTGATCATTAGTGATTCTTGTAAGAATACCATGGCTATTTGCTTGTCCTCTAAGCAATTCACACCACATTCTAGTGTTGACTTCTCACACAGAGCAAAGCTCACACCACCACTCTCATCCATGTTGTATAGCATTATATATTTGAGACAACATAGACCATCCCATTTTTACATGGTCTGTGTCTTTGGAGGTTGCAGTAGTTATGATTCAGAAAGCCTGGTTAGAAGGCTGAATAATTCTAGAAGAGAATACATACAGATTTCAGGTGTGGCTATTCACAGCAGTGCTTCACAATATAAATCATAGAAGAAAATAATTTATTGAGCAAAAATTTCAGTGGATTTCTAAGAAGTATCTTTAAAAGATTATGGAGGTCATCTCCTAGTTACCTGGCTATGATCCTTAAGTGATATACTATAACAAGTTCAGTACAAAAATCTGCAATAAAAAAAAATTACAAAATATGCAATTACATCGGAACATTAACTTCTCAATGGAGAACACCTACAGAGCAGGTAAAACATTTTTGCTATTCAGACAAAATTCAAACTTTGTGCCTAAATAGCAAAAGTGTTTTATCTGTTCTACAGGTCCACCATCAAGAACAGAGTTGATGTTTATCAAGTTCCTAGCTATTTCATGAGTCTCCATAACTTGGTATAGATGATGCACTTTGGTCGGAAAGACCTGGGTTCGATTCCTATCCATGATGTGAGGAACCTTTATCTGGTCTCTTTCGACTAAAGGTGAGTTAGCTGGTCTCATACAAAGGTAGAGAGTTTTTTCACACAGATACTGGGATTTTTTTGTTCCTCAAAACAGGCAAACCAGCCCCCATGAATACACATAGATTACAGCCATGAATACTTACAATCCAAACCTAGGCACGATATGTCAGCTATATGCCAGTTCCAAGCCCAGATAAAAAATAGAGAGGGTTGAGGAAAAGCAATGGTAAACTACCCTGTAAAAAGAATATCACCAGAACACTTTGTAGCAAGAAATACTCGCCTACAAAGTAACAAAGGATCGGACATGAATGAATGGTTAAATTAAATCAGCTATTTCAGGAGAAAAATTAATACAGAAATAAAAGTATGAGGGAGCCAACTGAACCAACTTATGTGGAATAAGAGATAATTTGTCAAAACACGACACTATCAGCATACAAGATGGTGTTCAAACCAATTTTAACTTATGGATCTGAAAGTTGGTTTAGAAATAAAACAGTTGATAAGATTGAAGACTTACAGGTCTTCAGTCTAATCAACTGTTTTATTACACAGATCCTTGAAGTGCACTGACTTCAAGGAGATCAACATGTTGTGTTTCCTAAAGAATGAAACTCAAGCATAAAAAAATTTAAATATTTACTGTACGCATATATAAATATACACATATACACAACAGATACAATTCTATATATTAACTTATTCACTTTATCGCTCTAAGTGATCTGACATATTCTCTGCAGAATTATAATTAGTAAATAATTTCTAATATTAGCCAGCCTGGTTGGCCAAGTGGTTAGCATATCTGCTCTCCAGCCAAAAGGCTGCAGATTCGAATCCTACCATGGGCATGGATGTTTGTGATTGTCTGTGAAAATATTAGTGGTGGTGAGCAGTAGAAGGCATTGGTGTAGATGATGTGGTGGAGACGGAGAGTGAAAAGTAGGTGCCCTCCCTCGGTGAGTCTTTGGACTCCCTGGAGGTGTCACGTAATAATAATAATATTCTATATATTAGAGGGGACTAGGGATGGGAAAGTATTGGCCCTGGTCATAGGATCAGAAGAGCTATCCATAACCAAAAGTGATCACATTGTCTCCGACTGATGACAGTGACCATGCGGTCTTGACTTGGGAGATTGTAAAACATGAGGAATATTCTGTCGAGAAGGAGCACATGTGAAACTACAAGGCAGGTGATTATGACAAGCTTAGGAAGAAGCTTAAATCTGATAAATCATAAAATACTTTTATGCTGATAAAAATCAGCATAAAACACTGCAGGGTAAGAATGAGTAGTGCATGGGATAGAGTTAAGGGTCATCTAGAGGATGCAATATTAAATTGAATACCTAAGGTAAGGAGGATTAATCAGATAGGATTTAGATGAATGAGTAATATCATTAGGTATGAGCTGCAGAAGAAGAAGAAAATACTGTGGAGGGTATATAAAGACAAAGGTGACCAGGAAACTCATGAACAGGCAAGAAATGTGACCAACATGGCAAGGAAGGCAAAATTAGATTATGAAAAGAATCTAGCCAAGCTGGCCAAAGGAAATCCCAAAGAGTTCTTTCGTTATGTGGCAAGTAAGAGGAAAAATGACTATGGAAGATTAACCTCAATGAGTGATGAGGGTCACAAGGAGACAGAAGCAGATAAAATAGTTGAGTGACTCCTTTGCAAGGGTATATCATCCTAGATGAGGTTACTACTTTAACCTATGTTCCAACATCAGTGTCTGTCACATAAATTAAAGCAGAGGTGAATGAATTGGATGTTCTTAGGATATTGAAAAATCTCAATGTAAATACAACTGTGGGATTAGAATGTGGGATATCAGCTAGGATTTTGCAAGAAAGTGCAAGGGAACTAACAATGCCTCTGATTAGGCTCTTTAAGACTCAGCTCTGGTCAAGTTCCAAAGGAGTAGAAAGAGAGAAAAATAATTCCCTTGCATAAGGGGGAGGGGATTCGAGGAATGCAGTAGCAAATTATAGACCAATCAGTATCTCAGGCATGATGGTAAAAGTACTAGAAAATTGGTAATTGGTCAAAAAGAGAAAGAAAAATAAGGTACTGTATGGGAATCAGCATGGCTTTGTAAAGGATCGGTCATGCTTTAGTAATTTACTAACTTTTTACAATAGAGTAACAGATGACTTGGATAAAGGAAATGGCTACACAATAATTTTGCTGGATTTTGCAAAGCCGTTTAACAGAATGCCACTTGGAACTCTGCTATACAAATTAGAACAAGTTGGATGGACAAGACACTGATTAAGTGGATAAGATGGTGGTTGTTGGCCAGATATCAAAAAGTGGTATATGGAGGGGCAGAATTGAGGTAAAAACAGGTGACCAGTGGTGTGCTGCAAAGTTCAGTGCTGGGACCATTGTTGTTTAGTTTGTACATAAATGATATAGGAAATAACCTGAAAGGAAATATTCAGTTGTTTGCTGATGATGCAAAATTAGGTAGAGTAATAGTTAATCAAGGTGATGTGGCGATGATTTAAATAGGTTGTTAGTATGGGCAAAAGATAATGATATCAGTTTAATGTGAGAGAAAGTAAAGTTATGCATTTTGGGAAAAATAGATTACAAGCCATGTATTATATTGATAGCACCATACTCCAGGAAACAGATGAAGCTAGAGATTTAGGGGTAGCAATAGAGAGAGAGTTAAGTTTAGAGGACATATTGCTAAGGTTGCTAAGGTAGCCCATAAGATTAGTTATTGGTTATAGACTTGGTAAACACATGAACATGTACAGATAAAGAAGTTATTCCTCTTCATAAAGCCTTGATACACATCTGGATTACTGTGCTCAAGTTTGATCCTCTGGAATGAGGGAGCAGTGGAGAGGATTTAGAGGAAAGTGACAAAGATGGTGGGTGGTCTGTGGAATGTTCCTTTATGAGGATAGATTGAGGGTGTGTGGATAGTAGCAGCTGGTTGATAGTAGGAAAAGAGGAGATATGACAAAAACATTTAAGTTGCTTAAAGGGTTTTATGGGATTGATGCAAGAGAAATGTTTCGGCACTTGGCTAGCAGAACCAGAACAAGGGGCCATTCTAATTAAAATTATAATAATGGAATTAACTCACTTAAAATATTATTTATTAGTAGAATTTTTGCCTGAGTATCACAGGCATCTTCAGTACATGTATAAAGCTAATTAAACAATAACTGACAATTCCAAAAGGTGCCACCTAAGTAGCTAATATAAGATAATTAAAAAAGGTCAATAAATTTCCTAACTTATTTAAAAAAAAAAAAAGATAAATAAATAAATAAAATATATATATATATATATATATATATATATATATATATATATATATACACAATTAAAAAAAAAGTTAGGAAAGATTAGCTGATTTATAAATCAGCTAATCTATCTCCCACAAAAGGGATAGACGTAACCATCGGATCTGTTTAAGTTAGGAGAGTGAATTAAAGTTTCACATGTTTCTTTATAAAGCCGCTCCATGAGGAACCGACTTTTGTGAAGGACTCTTGTCTTGTTCCAATGAACTCTATGTCTAGTGTTGATGGCATGTTCTGCAAGTCCAGACTATTCAGGTTCAAGGTATTGAATATAAGACTGGTGTTCTTCTAGCCAAATGAAGGCAGATCTTCCGAAATAAGAATCTTCCTGTTTGTCCGAAATAAGATAATCCACAAGAGCAAGGATCTGGTAGACACCTGGATAACTGAGATGTGGAAGCTTGTCCTTTGGAGAAATGAGAAAGGTGGAGATTTTTCTGAATGGTCGAAAGGCAACAAAAATATTTAGTGGTTTTAAAACTTTTGTTATGCGTTCACTAATGCCTTGCACATAAGGGATAGAAATATGCATTATTTCTTCTGTATTTGAAGAGGAAGACATATCAAAACTACTCAAAGCTCTTTTGCTGAAGGAATTTTTATATCCATTAGATAAAAAAGAGGAAATATTATATTGCAATTCTTTCTGTAATAGATCGTCTGAAGAACAAAAGGAGTGGGCCCAATGAACCAGTGTTTTAATAGTTCCTGCCTTTTGACTGGGATGGTGATGAGATTCAGCATGGATATAATGGCCTGTATGAGTCTTCTTCCTATAGACTGAGAAATGTAGGTTACCATGGTTGGCAAAGAATTAAAAGATCTAAAAAGGCTAACTGCTTATTTAATTCTACTTCTAGAATGGATCCTTGGATGAAGTGCATTTAATTTAGAGAAAAACTGTTGTAGTTCATCAGAAGAGCCATTCCAGATAGCAAAAATGTCATCTACATATCTGAACCAATGAGTAGATCTAGGAGAAATGTTGTCAAAAATACATTGTTCAATGTGCTCCATAAAGAAGCTGGTAACGGCAGGAGAAAGAGGATTGCCCATTGCTGTTCCTTCGATTTGTTGATATAACTTGTTTTTAAAGGAAAAATAACCAGAATGTATTACAAAATCAAATATTTTTACAATGTCTGAAAGAAATTCTTGTTGCAGTAATTCAATGCTCTCAGATAAAGGAACATTAGTAAATAATGAAACAACATCTAAACTAATCATAATATCCGAAACGTCCAAATGAAGATCCGAAATTTTATTTTTTAAATCCAAAGTATTTTTTATATAAGTATCAGTTCTTCTAGTTGAAGAAGTGAGTAAATTTGATAAAAATCATTTGTGAATGAGTGGAATGGGTTGCCAGAGTCAGTTGTGAGTGCTTTGTCTGTTAATGATTTCAAGGAGAGGCAGCAGTTGTGTCTTATGGCCTTAGCAAGGAATCAGAATGCACAGCTTCCATTTGGAGAGGAGGCAGGTTTTCTGCTACTGGCCATTATGAAGTTGAGTTTAGATTTGCTGATAACTTTTGAGTTTACTGCATGCCTCAGAAGAAGCTGAGCATGAAGTTAGCATTCTTGATGCAACCCAGGTACATTAGTTTGAGTTTTTTTATTCAACTATTTTGTCATATTTTGTGTTGAACCAGAGTATGACTTTGATATGACTACATCTGGACTATTGTGCAGAGATGTGACTTTTTCATGAAGCTCTCTCTCTCTCTGAGAATAAATGGGATGCAAAATTCAACTGATATACTAAAAAAGAGGGATATGACAAAAACATACATCATTAAAGGGGTTTTATAAAAGCTGAAGGAATTTTTCAATAAGTGACTGAAACAAATAACAAAGGGTCACCTGGAAATTCTGTAAAATAATGGTTATGAAGGGTTAAAGAAAAGATTTTTTCACCTAGATAGATAGATAGATAGATAGATAGAGAGAGAGAGAGAGAGAGATGATTGAAATGAGTTGCCATAGGAATTCATAAGTGCTTTGTTGACAAACGAGTAATGAGTTTAAGGAAAATTATGGCAGGCATTGTGCCAATGGTTAGTGTGAGCTTCATGGTGATCTTTGGACTTCATAAGATACTGATGTTTTCATAATAATAATGCAATCAAGACAGATCTTTTGGTATATAAAAATAGATATCAAGAATGTGATGTATGTTTATTGCCTAACTGGAAGTTATTTGCATTAGTCATCTATAGCAGTGCTTCCCAAACTTCTGGATGTCAGGGCTCCCTTTATAAAAATTAAAATATTTCAAGTCCCCCCCCCCTCGAAAAAAATCGTAATTGAGACATATATTATTATACTATTTATTGTATTTATATTCAATACTAGCTTATAATTTATATCCAAAAATATATGCAGCGAATATTGCAAAAATCAAATGCAAATATTACATTTTTAGCATCTTACATACACATTTGACATGGCACATTATCTCAGATTTTTATATAGATAGATATATTGTTATTGTACATTGCATATTGTACACAAGCACATGAAACGTAAGATGATTAGTAATAAAGAAAGAATTAAAAACATAAAAGAAGTTTAATAACAATTTAATGTGATGGATGTGTTTCAATACTGCTACACAAATAGTCAATATCAGGTGAAATATTTGAAATGGCTATTCTTAGATTTCTTTCCAATTCTTCCATTGATAAGCAGGACCTATGTTTACTTTTAATTACCAATAACGATGAAATGCTGTTTCACAAAGGTATGTAGATGCGAAAGGAATTAACATATTTAAGGCTGCTTTTGCTAACGAAGAACATTATTTTTGTCATCGAATCCAAAATTCGGATAAATCACTGTTAAGAAATTCTGATTCGAGGGTTGAATCTGCTCTCATATCAATTAGTTCTTCTTGGGATGACCATGGAAGATTGCTAAATTGTAGGGAAGGAGCAAATGGTGTTCTTATCCAATCATATTCTTTATCTTCATTCAAATTAGGAAAATATTTTTCAAAAAAAAAAACAACATAGAATTTGTGAGGTGGTTAATTATTATCCTTTTATTTTCTGTTGATAGTAAAATATTATTTTCTTTAACATATTTATGAAGAGAAGTAAACATTTCCGTTTTATTATCCTTAAAACTTTTTAACAATGCAGAAAGTTTACTTTGAAATGCTTGCAATTTAATGTTTAGTGTTAATATATTGGTGCTTTTTCCTTGCAGAGAAAGATTCAATTCATTAACTTTTTCAAAAAAATCCGACAGATAAGAAATGAAACACAACCAATTTTGATCACAAAAATGAGATGCTAACATGGGATTCTTATCAAGAAGAAAACTTCGTAGTTCATCTTTCAATATTAAAACTCGTTTTAGAACTTTTCCGCGGGACAACCACCTTACTTCTGTGTGATATAAAAGAGTGTCGTAATTGGAATCCATCTCTTGGCATAAAATACGAAACAGTCTTGAATTAGTAGCATTACTTTTTATATAATTAACTACAGTAGAAACTTCTGATAACACTTTACTCAGCGATTCTTCCATTTGTCGAAATACTAAGTTTTCTCTATGGATAAGGCAATGAACATGTCTTGCATTCGGATAAACGTTTTTTACTTTTGCTACAAAACCTGAAATTCTCCCCATCATAGCTGCGGCACCATCAGTGCAAATCCCGATGCACTTTTGCCAATCAAGTTCATATTCTTTAAAAAAATTATTCACTTTTTCAAATATATCTTTTCCTTTGGTTGTACCGGAAAGATTTCTGCAAAACAGTAGATCTTCATGAATTCAAAAATTATAGAGGTATCTAACAAAAACCATTAAATTAGCGTCCTTTGTATTATCCGTAGATTCATCAAGCTGAATGGCAAATGCATTACTTTGTTTGATTCGTGAAATTAATGTAGACATGATATTATCGGCAATGCAATCTATTCTTCTTTTAATTGTGTTATTAGACACCGGAATTTTTTTTAAAGGTTCTGATATTTCGGAACCATAGATAGTTTCGCAAATTTTTATTGCTGCTGGTAAGACGAGGTCTTCACCAATTGTATGAGGTTTCTTTGTTTTTGCAATTAACAACGCAATTTCGAAAGATACTTTTACTAATTTGTCATTCAGTTTAACATGCTTTGAAAAACATTTAGTTTGTCGTTTAAATTCTTCAGCCTTTCTTTGAAAAAACTCAATTGTCTTACTCTTATATTCCTCATGAACAGTATCTAAATGGCGACAAAGTTTTCCGGGTCGCATGCAATCAATTGATAACTGTATACAACAGATTACACACATAAGTTTTTGGATTATTATATGATGGTACAAACCCATATTTCAAATAAGAAGGATCATATTTTCAAATTTTTTCATACGACATCTTACCGTTTGGTGCTGAAGACGACGCGGACTGTTCTGGTAAAATATGAAATATTGTCCTTTTTTTTGAGTCTGTTTCTGCTTCTTCTGATTGTTTGCTGGATTTTTTTTTTATATCAGCCACTTATCCATCTCAGGATTAAATTTTTAACGTAGAATAGATCAAATAATATCACCACTTACCGATACTGGCACACCACAGACTAACAACATGAAATTAGTGAATATTACCTGAATAAGGGAATCCCCGGACCAGGAACATTTTTCTCTTTTTTGACTTTTCTCCCTTTACGGTAATTAAGCCTAACGCGAAACAGACAGCAAAGGCAGGTTATTAAAATGTGCATATGATTGGAGTGGTATTAACAAAAGATCGTGCGACCGAAAGATAAAAGCATAGCTGACAATTGAATTGAAATGCTAACTCTCTTCAACCAAATTCCATATGTGAAACTGCCATAACATTCGTTATATATATATTACTTAGTTTTAACACTTTTACGAATTTTAACACGTTCGGTTGAATTTTATTACTGCCTTGCGAAATCAAACTCGCACACATCTAATTAATAACTATAGTTTTCAGTTAGATAGTGTGTTTGTTCATGCAATATATGGTTTTGTTTCAGTCTACATAGCATAGTTTCTGTATGAGGGGATATGTGATTCGTTAATTAGTGTGTTTTTATCCCAGTTGTCTCTAATTGCACTATTTGCTGAGAAATATATTACACAGACTGCTCATGCCTTATTCACTGGCATAATAAAAGTACTTGTTTTATTGCCTCTGCAATATAGTGGCTTTTAGAGAGGGCGTGTTGTTTACCACTGCAAGCAAGTTACTATCTCCCCACATGAACTTGTTTAAGCTTTTTTTCATGTGTGAAGTATATGCGAAACTTTTATTGGTAACAGAAAACTAGCTCGGATGACAGTGATAATATAAAACGAGTTTTGATATGTATATAGTCAATATCAACAGTCCCTGATTCCGAGCGCGATGAAAGGGACAGGAAGATTTGGAGCTTCCCCGGAGAGCATTCAAAGTAAATACAATTAACCACTGCTTTGAAATGAAACTTATATGAATAAGCATACATTTACTAATATTCATAAAGCGCTGAAATACGCAGGAAGCAAAGTTTGTGAACCAACACACCAATGTGTGAATTTTTCCATTAAAATATAAAAAATAACAAAAAAAAATAATAAAAGTTAAATACGTTTCTTTTAAGATAAGAAAAATCTACTTAGTCTTAAAACATTTTAAATTTGTTTTCATTATTTCACTGCCCCCAAGGGGGCCGCGGCCCACAGTTTGGGAAGCGCTGATCTATAGATGACTAATTTATGCAAATTTAGATATTATGATGGTGCCATCTGTGTGTGAGAGTATAGATGGATTCATTCTTTGAAACAATGTTGTCTGGAACTAAACTGTCAATTAAATCAAGACATTACATTTAATTTTTTTTTAATTTATCAAAAAAATACAGTATAAAAATAAGAGACATAAAAATATTCCTTCTGATTTCAGAATATCTTAAGAAAAAATTTATTAATTTACCAACCAGCAGTTCTTTTTCTCAGTGAACAAGATAATAACAGAGACTTCTTGTTTTGTTAATGGAGTTGTTCTGTTGAAGCAAGATGTATAAATTTGTATACTGTCTGTCAAATAAGAACTAGTATCAGATCCCTGCCTCCCTTCCCCCCAACCTAGAATAAATTTCACACACACATATATATATATATACATACATAAATATTTAATTAAACTTTATAAGGCAGAACACCGGAAAAAGTTGGTAACATTTATATACTTAGTAACATATATATATATATATATAATCATGTACTTCCACTCGGCTGTTGCGATACATTTTTGAAAAATAGATTTAATGACTCAAACCGAGATAACTAATAAAGTTTTAATGAGAATAATACAACTAGTTTCGGCTTATAACAGCCTTCATCAGATATTCATTAAAGGAAGAGAATAGTAATAAACATTGAAGTATCTAAAAAACTGGGAATTACAGGTAAAAATTGCAACACATAATTGAAACAAAAAATGTTGTATTTTTTAAGTTGTTCTAACTGGTGTGCTATTGTTTACTGCGTGTATGCGTGCAGGCTCTCATGAACGCCAATAATGAATAACTGCAGTATGGCTATCTGGGATGTTATAACTTAAATTGCTGTTTAAGTGTTCAGGATTCAGGATGATTTCCCTGGATTCTACAATTTTTCTTTCGAACTCATCACCACAGCAAAAAATATTTTCTGATTTATCCCAGCAAACAGAGTGACTGTGGAGATCATCATTAGGATTGTTTGAAAAAAAGAACATGACTGGACAACGCAGTTGCACGTGATCTTTTATAGGAGATATCTCTTTCTTATGCTCCTCTATACGTTGTTCAATAGATTTGTTGGTTTGTCCAAAATAAGGGATATTGCAATCGCACCATAATTTATATACACCTAGATATTTTAAGTTGTGATGAATAGGTTTTGGATGGCTGACAAGAGAACGGATTTTTGGAAGTGTAGTGAAGAACGTCCTGATGTTGTATTTTTTAAGGACCTTAGCCAATTTGTTAGAGACTGTGCTAATGTATGGGATGGAGATGCTACCTTTAAAATTATTATTAGTTTCTGTGGTGCACTGCCTAGGAGGATCTAGAAGAAATTTCGTAATCGTTTTTTCGGAGTATCCATTTTGTTTAAAGATAAGAGAGAGGTGGTTTATTTCTTTTTGGAGTTCATCCGGTTCATTCAAAAGAGAGCATGCTCTGTGTCCTAAGGTAGATATAGTTCCAAGCTTCTGTGGTGGGAAATGATGAGAATGACTATGTAGATATCTATTGGTATGAGTAGGTTTCCTGTATGTACAGATTTTTAATCTTCCAGAGCATCGTGTAATCATTACATCCAGGAATGGTAAGGAGTTATTTTGTTTCTAGATCAGCAGTAAATTTTATATTAGGATGTTGGTTGTTAAGACGATGAAGAAAATCCATGAGAGATGTGCGTCCGTGACTTCATATAATGAAAATATCATCAACATAACGTTTCCAAAGTTTTGGTTTAAATGAGAAGGAAGATATAGCTTTCATTTCAAAATCTTCTAGGAAAATGTTAGCTAGAACTGGGGACAATGGGTTGCCCATTGCCAGGCCTTGTTTTTGTTGGTAAATGGAGTCCTGATATCCAAAGTAACCAGAATGAATGCAATGTTTTAATAAAGAAAACATTTTTTGGATAATTTTTCCTTTAGTAATGTAAGTACTTCGTCTGTAGGAACGTTAGTAAATAAAGAGATAATGTCAAAACTTGCTATAATGTCATTTTCATTAATGGAAATATCTTTGATATGAGAAACAAAATCTGTGGTGTTTTTGATGAATGATGAGGATTTATTGGAGAAACATTTGAGGTGCTTTGCTAGATATTTTGAAAGATTGTAAGTAGGTGAATCAATTCCTTCCACAATTGGGTGAAGAGGGGTGTTTTCCTTATGTATCTTAGGAACTCCATAGATGCATGGTATAAGAGGATGTAGAGAGCATAAAGAGAGGCGAACATTATGAGGAAGTTCATTCGTAGTCTTTAATAAGTTGTTTGTACAGTTTTGTAATTCTCTTGTAGGATCTTTCTGAAGAATTGAATAAGTCATGTTGTCTTCAAGTAATTGGAGCATTTTGCTGTGATAATCTTCAGAGTTGAGGACGACTATGGAATTGCCTTTATCTGCAGATAAAATAACAATGTTATTATTCTTTTTAAGTTTTTTTAGGGCTTGTCTTTCAGCAGGAGAAATATTATCTGTTGGAAGTTTAGCATTATTGATAATGAAAATCGATTCAATACGGAGAAGTTTCACTAAATGATTAGGAATGAGTGAACTTGCTTTTTCTATTTTTGTAAGAAGAGATTCTTTAGGGATAAATTTTGGTGAGGGAATGAAATTGAGACCTTTTGCTTAGAATATCTTTTTCTGCATCTGTTAAAATATGAGAAGATTTGTTCACAACAACTTTGTCTGAATTAATACGGGTTGTAGTACGATCAGATGTATTTTGTATTCTCTTCAGAGTATCAAATTTCTTGATAAGGGTATACTTATTATTGTTTTGTATTCGAGTAGCTTGTGCTTCACTGTTAATGATAAAATCATGTAAGCTATCATTATCCATAATTTCTTCAAGTTTTTGAGTTAAAGATCTTTTTATGCTGAACAAAGAGGCTAAACAACGTTTTGTATCTGATATTCTTTTGCTGAGAAGATCCATTTTAGCTTTACGATAAATTCTTTTTGCGCGTTCCATTGTTATCTTTTCTTGAAATGAGATGAAATTAGGAAAAACTGTATTGAACTTACAATGTTTGAGGAAGATTAACCTGTTCATTTTCATTCCTATTTTCTTCAATGAATTTTTTTTAAAATTCCTTTTGATGTTAATTACAGACACCTCGTCATTTAGGCTATAAATGTAATCATGGCCTTCTACTGGGTTGTTGTGATACATTTTTTAAAAATGTATCACAACAACTAATGTGAGCAAGGAATTAATGGATCTGGAGGGATGTGATATATGCAGATTGAGTGATTCATTGCATGTAGAAAAGAATTAGAGTGCTGCTAGGATCAACAATAGAGAGAATATGACTAAGGCAAGGAAGCAAGATGAGAATGTGAATGGGATGATAGTGATGGTTGGTATAAATGTCCTGAGAGGTAGTGTGAATTGGATAGCAAGGGATCTGAGTTATGTTAGAAACTGTGTAACATAAGTATGTGAGAGAAGATAGTCAGCATATTACCCAGATATGATAATGAAGATCTGATGACAAGAGGTCTGGATGCTTGGAGCATTGCATTTGATGTGATAGGAGAGAGGTAAGCAAGAGTGGGCTGCACTTGAACATGGAAGGATGCAGGCATCTGGAGATACTATGATTCTCTGGGCATGTGAGTTTTTTTAGGATAGGAAAAGTTCATAGGGTGGATGGTAACAGGGGTGGCCTTTGTGTTTGGGGGGGGGGGATAGCACTTGGGAGAATGCAAGATACTACATATTCAAATGGAGCCTGGATGGAAAGAGAGAGAATAATAATAGGTATAATATAGAGAATATCAGCAGTATGAAATATCAGTATACTGATAATGCACTGATATTTCTCGATACAAAAGTCAGGATAGCAGGAATAAAGGGAATGAACCAGTGGCATTGACAACCATAGCATGTCCAAAAATCATTGGAATGCATGAAACATGGTTGACAGAAAATATATTCTGACAGGAATAAAAGGGTATAGCAAATTTCAGCAGGATAGGGAGGGCAAGCAGAGCAGTGAAATGTTATTTCTGAAAAGTTATGAGTTGTGTCCTGTAACAGTAGAGAATTTAGAAGGAAATAGCACTAATGGTTTTGAGAATATGGTGTGTAAAGTATATGCAGACAGAACAGAATATTTAGTAGGATGTTGATATAGGCCAGAGAACACAGAGAGTGATAAGCAGGAAATATTTAGAGACATTAGTTTGGCAAGTGCAAAATAAGTAGTCATTACTGGAGATTTTAACTATTGCAGTATAAATTGGGCAGAGGAAACAACACACAGTAGTAATGGAATGGAATTTCTGGAATTCTTGAGGGTTAAGTTTTAGGCAACAATGATCAACAGTTTGAGTGCTAGCATTATACAATTTGATTGTAACTGAGATGTCAGTCTTCCTCCTCCCCTCCTCCAACTGGTGAGAGTGATCATGTAGTCTTGACTTGCAACATGAAGACATCAAGTATCAAGTATGAAGTATCAAGGAAAAAGAAATTTATGTAGAATTATAAGGCAGGTAATTATAATAATCTTAGAAATCAGCTTGGGGCAGTTCCATGGATGGAGGAATTGGGAGAGATTATCAGCAGTGCATGGGAGCTAGTTAAGAAATATTTACAAGCAGCAATGGCAAAATGCATACCTCAAGCAAAAATTAATAAAATCAAACAGGACCTGCAGAAGAAAAAAGGGTTATGGAAAAAGAGACAGAGAGAGGCAAAGAGCAATTGCATGAGGAATGCAAGACAAGCCAAGTTACTTGTATAAGTAATAAAGACAAAATTAATGCAAGAAGAGACTTGCAAGAAAAAATTGTAAGAAATTCTTTCCTTATGTGACCAGTAGAAAGAGAAATGACTGAGGATGAATGACCTTGTTAGATGGAAATGGGGTTAAGTGACCAATCCACAGGTCTTGACAAATTATGCAACAAATCTTACTTGCCACAAAAAATGTACTCAGCCAACCTCCTCCCATTTTTTAATGATATGTCCCAATAAGTCAGTACAAGTTCCACAAATTGAATTAGCGGTACTGTATTGTTTTTTTGAAGACATTTCTTTGGTGCGAGAACCATTCCAAGAAGGAGAAGTCAATAAATAGGAAGAACAGTAAAAATGATTTCTTTGAAAACAGAATTTGTTCCATTAATTTTTGCTACTAAAATAGCCCTTCTTATGCATATGCTTCTGTTTTCTTAAAGTTAAAAATATTTTGTTTAGAAAGGTTTCTTTATTACATAAAAAAAAATAAAAGTAAATGAAAAAAAAAGCCATTCTATTTTGCATAGTCTGCAGTAAGTTCCAGTATTTTCCAGCTGGCAAAATCTACTTGCCATAGGTGAGTGAGCAAGTGTATTTGTTGAGCCCTACCAATACAGATGACATACTGGAGTCAAATGATCAGTTTATTGGGGTATTTCATCCTGGATAACCACTTTTATTCCTAGAAGGATGGAGAGAGTTGAAGGTTTAGAAGCATATGAGGAAAATGTACTATGAAAATTTTTAGGAATCTGTGAACATTTTATGAATATATTTAAAAAAATAAAATAAATATATACATTTAATGAAACTAAAGCAATATAAACACTCTAAATATAATTACATAACTACAAAATAACTGGATCCAAGGCTTCCTAAAATAAATCTGCAGTTTAGAGATTTTTTTATACAAAAATATAAAAATCATTCATTCTCTGACTCATTCTATTATTGGATTGTTTGACATATACATCTACCAGCCTAATGTTTTTCACAAATAAAAATGTTCACAGTCATCTTCCTTTTTAGGCCCTTTCCAAAAATATAGTTTTCTTCTTCTTTTCCATGGGATCCTTTTTTTATTTCCCTTATGTAATATACAATATTATTCCTCCTATCTCATCTGATTGAAGTATAAATATTCTTACCTCTTGCAGTTCTATTCAATACACGATTTACTAAATTTTGTACCAGAGAAAGAAGTCTCTTCTACTACTTATGAACAACATATCCAAGTTTAGCTCTTCATGTTAAGCCGCTTTACAGTTTCAAATTTCACCAATTTGTTTTTTCCATAGTAATCCAGTGTCCTTAAGACAGAAAATTTCATTTTCTGTCTTAAGGACACTGGATTATTGGAATGGAAATTTTCCATTCAGCATTTCCTCAAACATTCAATTAGAATGCCAACTGCAATATCTTCTTTTATTTACTAAATACTTGTTGACAGTCTCAACTCTTTCAGTTTAAAATCTCACAGTTCTACAATTCCTTTTTGAAATATTCTATTAATATTCTCCTGACTATAACAAGACAGGAGAATATTAATAACGTAAAATAACGTAAGAATAAAAAACGTAAGACAGAAAATTTCATTTTCTGTCTTACGTTATCCAGTGTCCTTAAGACAGAAAATTTCATTTTCTGTCTTAAGGACACTGGATTATTGGAATGGAAATTTTCCATTCAGCATTTCCTCAAACATTCAATTAGAATGCCAACTGCAATATCTTCTTTTATTTACTAAATACTTGTTGACAGTCTCAACTCTTTCAGTTTAAAATCTCACAGGTCTACAATTCCTTTTTGAAATATTCTATTAATATTCTCCTGACTATAACGTAAAACTTAAAAACTTCCTAAGAACAAAATTCTCCAGTTGCCATTCTCAAATTTCGATTCGCTCTCTCTACTTGTTTTCCTTGTTACTCCAAAACCAAATGTTCTTTCAGCTGTCAATCACCCATCAATCTCCTTGGCGAGCATGCACACTCCATGTAAATGGCAAGCGAGAAGTTACCTATAATGGTTGACACTTTTTATGCTATTAACATAAAAAGAATGTCTTGAATGTCTTTACAAAACACAACAAATACCTCAATGCTTAGCAATGTCAAATTACAATTAAAAAAAAGTTTGAAAGTAACATAGCTATCAGAATCCAGTAAGTACATCAATTTAAAATGCTTTACATTTCATTTTTACAATAATAATATCAATAACGGCACATCACAAGTGCCAATATACATGTTACGAAACCAAACTTCTGCATCAAAATTAATGATATATTAGAATATAGAAACAATTGTAAAAAGATTTATAATTGCAAATTATGATTATTTTTACATCCCAACAGGAGTGCTCAAATGAATGAAAGCAAAAAAAAATTGCAGTAGAGACCATAAAATCATAAATTACCACTGTTTAGAGATAGAATGAATATACAAAACTAAAAACAAGACACCTTTTAAATACAGCATGATCCTGATTAGTTATTTACCTTTCTACTTTCTTGCTCAATCAAATGCTGATTAAAAATTAAAATATGAAATATAAAGAATATAAAGAAAGAATATAATCAAACCTCATTAGCAGCTTGACAAATAGCATCAGCTAATTTGGGGTTTAAGCCAAACTCTTTATTAACTTCTGCGGCAGCTTTTTTCAATATGCCAAAAGCTTTGATAACAGGCATCTAAAACAGAATTTTAAAGCAGTTATCTTTAAACAATGAAGCAGCTAAGAGAAAAATGTACATTTATCTGACAACCAAAAATATAAATTAATTAATTAAACTAGTTTTTAAACCATCAATTTGAAAACTGACAAAATATGTTGCATAACTTATTATTTATAAGCAGTATTCAGATTAAATTCCTGCTTGAATATAATCAAACAGGAATTTAGATCTTGAAAAATTAAAAGCACCAGCTATTTAATTTTGATAAATCTATTTTCATACAAGTCTATTATATAATAGTAAAAAAAAATTAATATTAAATTTTCTTACTGTAACTTCACAGTTCTAGCCAAAACTGTAATGTTCTCCCACATGTAGAACCAAACAGTTTGGCTGAGGAAACTAACAACCAAGCCTTGAACTGCAAAATATCTCAGTTTTTACAGTCATCTCAGTGAAGGTCTGTAAAATATCTTCACTAACGTTTTACAGAACTTCACTGAGATGGGCTGTAAAATAATCATTATTATTAATTATTATACAGACATCTCAATGAAGTCTCTTCATGCAGGGGAGAGGCACACAACTTATCACAATTCCTCTTGAACTTATTCACTTACGAAATATTTGAAGACCAATTCTGGCAATCCATTCCATTCATTCACTCTTCAAGCAAAAAAAAAAATCCAGTCCTCCTATCCTTATTAACCAGACTCCTGCATAATTTTTTATGGGAGTGACCATTCATTCTCTCCCTTTTTGTCATGTATTGAAAAATTTCTTTTTATAATTTTGTAATTCTGCTTTCTGAAAATGGCATCCAAAAGAAGCACATGTCTGTGACATGAAAAGTTTCGGCATGAAGATCAAATTCTGCTCTGGATTTTTCTCAGCACATTCATTGCAAGAATTGTTTTATGTATGGTGTGAGAGATTTATGGAGTGTTAGGGTGTACCAAAAAGGAATGTGTAATGACAGGCTAGAGCATTTTGAAACGGGAGATAGTATCACTGGCAGTAAACAGAAATTAGATGGAGGCCGAAACAGTTGATGAAAATGAAAAGTGAAATGAAGCATCTGGAAGATGAGATTAAACATCTAAAGAAGAATTCTGCTGACTGATGTGAATGAAGAGAAGGAAGTTAGTATTATGAAAAAAGAATCAAAGGCTAATCATATAGCATTATATGGGGACTCAGTCATTAGAGATGTGATGAATAACAAAGTAGGACAAAGCATGCTTTCCTAGTAACATTGAAGCAAATAACTTATGCTTTGCTGAGAAGAAAAAGAATAGGCATCAGAATTAGTGGTGATTTTGGGCACAAATGACAGATGGTGAAAAAAAAAAAAGTAATATTGATAGGGACTACTGAAAAGTCAGTGTTGCCAAATATGATAATAGTGAGTAGAGAAGGAGAGTAGAGATAATGAATAACAAGATGATTGAGTTTGTGAAGCAAAAGGAGTTGGAGTTCAGTTGTGAATCTGTGAAATGAATTTAAAGGGAAGTTAAAATAGTTTAAGGTTGATGGATTACATTTGAATGGGTTTGGCACTGAACAATTAGAAAAGATATTGTTTGCTGAGAAGGCACAAAATCAAGAAGTTAATGTAGCTAATAATCAGAAGGTGAAGCAGAATACACAGTCAAACAGGTTGTAGGACAGGAGGAAGATGGATAGGAAGATGAAAAAAAAAAGGCATATTGATAGGGACTATAAAAAAGTCAGTGTGTTGAATATAATAATAAAATATATAGGAAATCAAAGTAAAAATATTGGAAAACTTGGGAAAAAAATCATCATTCGTGAAGATTTTTTCAATCATGTTTCACTTATTTATTACTGTTTTTGTTATTCCTCAACAATAGGGGTGCCATATGCCCTTATCTCCTGAATATCCTCGAAGGCAAGTAATTGCACAGTTGAAAAGGAGAAGTAACCAGCCTTAAATCACTGCATGTGTTTTTCAGCAAGAAAAATCCAAGTTTCAGAGAGGAAAACCTCTTCCATCCCCATACGATGCAGGCTAACTTGCCTTCAGGTGAAAAGCCCTGATAAAGGCTCTTGGCAACCAAGATAAAAAGTAGGATGCTGAAGTCCTTTTCAGCAGTTTCATTAAATGAAGTGAAGAATGTTTCTCTACTCAGTTTCTGTAGTTTTGTAGAAAAGAAGTTTAGAATAGAGTGTTTTTTTGTATACATTAGTGAATAAACAAACAGAATGGTTTATGTATCACACCTAGGTTTTTTTTGTAGTTTTCTGTTTTCTAGATGAGATGTTTCTTAAAGCTGATTTTTCTGTTTTGGAGTTTGAGAAAAGGGTTTTATATCATTTGACCAGAAGTTCAATGTCTTTCCATATGTAAATATTTGTTACGTAAATATGCTTCAACCGAATCAACTTTTTTCTATCTCATACCTTCCTTTCAAAAATAACATTTGGGTTGAAAAACATACATTTCACATAATAATTGATGTTTAAGTATTATATTTAAATGAGGGAAGTGAAAAGTAACTAAAATAACACCTGATGTGAAATGTAATGGAAGAAAATTCATGAGCTTGCAGATAAACAATTTCACAAAACTACATTTTCCCCACTTCTGAATAACATCAATTAGATGCTAACATATGGCAGTTAACACTAATGTAAAATTTCACAAAAGGAGTTACCTTTTGTGAAATTGACCTAGATTTACTTCTTGATATACTGTATTTGTTTAAATGCAAGCACAAGCACCGTGAATTTTGGCAAATGCCATTATTAAGTGTGAAATACAAGCCTTCAGAAATGTATTGGTGACAACTGATGCAATTTTTCCACAAGTGGTGCCAATATTAATTACAGTCCACTTATATCAAATTCAGACTTTTACAAGAAAATGTTGTTCCATTCCATCAAACAGTGCTATTGGCACACTGAATTTACTTCACCACCACCTCCTCCCATGGTTTACCTTGTATAAACAATGTAGATATCTTTTAAACACCTATACTCTAATTAATTTCTGAGCTGCAATCATTCTTTTGGAGAACATAAACAACTTGCTCTGCCCTTTGATTTTACAGACCTCCAACCTGGGAATAAAAGATTTATTCCCATGCTAGTAGCTGTAATGTAACACTATGGGGTTATAAGAAGCCAAAAGGCTATTTTACCGGTGACATGAGTTAATTTTAAGGGAGATGGTAAATCCCGTATTGTTCTACAGCCAGGTACGAAACTCGGATCGAAATCCATCGAATCCTAGGGTTTCATGCCGAAAAAAACTATCGGCGAGCCTAAGTGTAAGTAATCACTTGGGTAGTACAACACCAGGGCAACTCGGAGCAAAGGTGGAGCAAGATCCATCAGTCCTTAATATTCTCTCATAATGTAAAACGCAGCTGCTAGGCAATGTATTACTGTTTTACATTATGTGACATAATAGACATGAGACAGGATATTCCAGGTCTACCTACTACTTTCAAGTCTCAAGTCCAGTTGCTGTTTTTTTCCCAAGATCGAGAGCCTGAAGATCCTGTGCGAGCCCTGCTGCATGATACCTGCAAGTCAACTTGGTAAGACCCCTATCTTGTTATTTTCCTTGTTCTTTTTTCTGGTATTTTTGATCTTGCCTGGTGCCTGTCTGTCAGTCTTCCACCTGTTAGTAGGAGCTTTCTGCAGACAGGGAACACTTGCCGTTTCTCTTTTTTCCTGGAAGGCCCACTGGTTCCTTCCTTTTGGGGGGGGGGGGGGGAATTATAACAAGGATATTCTTAACTTTCTGATATGACTTCCTTCTTACCTAGAGTGAAAACCCTCAGTTTCAAGGTAAAATCTAACATCGAAATGCGAATGTTCACAAAAGCTTTAATAGATACTGTAGGAATTAATAATATAGTCGTATTTACCCCAAACAGGGGGAGGGAGGTTCCGGGTCGTTGTAAAAGATGAAGCAACAAGGGAAAACTCTCTTTAGGAATTCAATGCGAAGGACAAAAATACCTCCCTGCTATAATAGGAAGTATGTTAAAAACGATCAGAATAGACAGGTTCCCAGTAGAATATTTAGAAAGCGGGGATGCTCTAATTAAGAATCTCTTTTCCAAATGGGGGAACAGTTAAAGAAGTTAGAATAATGCAGGACAGTGACTTCCCAGAGTGGTATACATCTCTGTTCCCAACTTCATCTTTATTGGTTCAGCCAGGGTAATGATCACCTACCCTGGTGTCAAGAAACAGTGCTTCAGATGTGGATACTTTGAACATATGGGAGCAGACTGCCCCAAAGGCAAAAGCCAAAACTGCTTGACAGCAGGACACGGCCTGGATAAATGTAATCAAGCATGTTTAAAATGCGGAGACACAAAGTAAATGCATGCCCGCATAGAACACATGCGGAAAGAACAAGAGGTGATATTACCTCCGCAATACCGCTGTACGGATGGAGCAAGAAGCAGCTCCATCCGTACAGCCACCACCTGACATGATGTTGACTGCAGATCACAAAGTGTTTAAACAAACCATACCAAGAAAAACAGAAAAGAAGAAGCGCTCCACAAAGGTAGAAACCTCTACTAGTAAAACAGAAACAGGAGAAGAAAAAATGGAAGCAAACAGTGCCGCAAAACGCACGAGAGACTCAGACACAGAAGAAAATAAAAGGACAAAAGCCAGCAGCCCAAATCCAGCAGAAAATAATAGTGAAACCCCCAAACCAGCAGAAAATAACAGTGAAACCCCAACACCAGCAGAGGAAAAGCAAACAACAATGAAGGAACCAGGGGAACTGGAATTCCAGATCTCTAATGAAAACGATTCTGACGATGATATGAAATTCTAGGACGGCAACATGGAGGATAGCAATACAACCGTTTCCCCCCCCCCCCCCAGAATGCAGGAAGTTCATAAAAGAAATAACATACCCTCTCCCCCCAATCTCTAAAATGAACCAAAGTTTAAAAATTGCACACATTAAACATAAGCGGTCTGTGCAATCCTCAGGCTCAAAGCGCTGTCTGGAGACTGATGCTAATGCATAATATCAACATTTTATTCCTACAAGAAACCCACTTTTACAAACACTGGGACGTGGAGAACTTTTCGAGATATGACAAAATAGGCAGAAACGCTAATAACGGAACTGACAGGTTTGCAGCACTAAAACGTTGCTGCGAAAACTTCGACCTAGTTGATATCTGGAGACGGCAGAATCCACTAAAAGTCGGAACAACGTGGTGCCGTGGTCAGATATCAACAAGCTTGACAGGTTCTATGTATCCCAGTTTTTAGACCACATGTTCTTGGGATACATCATATCGCTGTGTGACGTCTTGAAAGTTTATTTTTCACTTGGTTAGAGTATAATAAAATTAGTTTAATCCTTTATCCAAGTGTGAGCAAACAAAGTTTGCGCCTGAAAGTATCTTCAGGACTGGGGTAAGGTGGTACAACACCAGGGCAACTTGTTGCAAAGGTGGAGCAAGCTACCAACACTCCTATCTCAGTATATCCTATAATGCAAAACACATCTCCTTGTGGATATGTCTAATGTTATGCATTAAGGGATGGGCCACTACCCAGACTAGTTTCGACCTTTATTGAGGTCTCTTCAGTGCAAAACACAGAGTATAATGCAAAACACAGAGATGTGTTTTGCATTATAGGATATACTGAGATAAGAGTGTTGGTAGCTTGCTCCACCTTTGCAACAAGTTGCCCTGGTGTTGTACCACCTTACCCCAGTCCTGAAGATACTTTCAGGCGCAAACTTTGTTTGCTCACACTTGGATAAAGGATTAAACTAATTTTATTATACTCTAACCAAGTGAAAAATAAACTTTCAACATCTTTCTCTAAATCCAGAGTAATTTATTAAAAAAGGGTGGCACACCATTTGGCAACTCCTATAGGTAGAGATGACCTGCTAATGCTTCTGCCTGGTATCTCCACTTGGGCCTGGCTCCAACTGAAGAGACCTCAATAAAGGTCGAAACTAGTCTGGGTAGTAGCCCATCCCTTAATGCATAACATTAGACATATCCACAAGGAGATGTGTTTTGCATTATAGGATTTGTGAGGTCTGCTAACAGACCACAAAATGGTCCTATTAAAAATAAGGATACCAGAAATAACAGAAACAGCCAGAGGTCCTTGGAGGTTCCCTCCCAATTTCCCCAGTCTTTTTAGCGATAAGCTACAGAACTGCTGTAACAAATGGAGACACACCAACTGGGACTGGGAAACCTGGCTACAGTTCAAGTCGCAGGCAAAGGAATTCTTTCAGCGGTGTGGGCTTGAAAGGGCACACCAATAGAGACAATGTCTGAGGGATCTCTACAGGGAGCTCGGCTGGTACCACACCAACGAGCGGAGAGGAATTCCCTCTAGTGATCTTATCAGACAGGTAGAAATCGAGCTACAGCAGGAGCGGCAGAGTAGAGTTGAGGACCTTGATTTCCGAGCAAGACTCTATCTCAGATATTTGGAAAACCTTCCGCCGCTTTCTTTCTTTCGGAACTAGTTCCTATTAAAAAGGGGGTAAGACAGGGCTGCCCACTAAGCCCTCTACTCTTCTCACTCACGTTAGAACCCCTCATAAGAAAAATAGATAACTCCCCTGCAGTTAGAGGAATACCGTTACCTCTAGTCTCCAGACAGAGCAAAATTGTAGCATATGCCGATGATGTAGTGGCGACGCTCAGCGACTCTGAGTCCATCTACATTTATTTCGGCATTTTGCAAAAATTCAGTCTTTGCTTTAATACTTCAAAGACAAAAATTAAAATTTTTGAAAATTTCCATAGAAATAACCTTCCCTGTGGTTTAGTCCCGCAAACTCAGCCCCTAACAGTACTAGGAGTCCCATTCACAGCGCGCCCAGTACTGCCTGTTAAGAAATTGCGGGAAGAGTGTGAAAAGAAACTAAAACCATTTAAACCCAATTATTTCTCCTTCTACGGAAGAATAGTAATAATAAAAACAGTAATAATCCCCATGCTAATGCATACAATAAATATAACTAATATAAAAAAAAACCAAGAGAATCAACTTTACAAAATACTAATAGATTTTTTTTGGAATGGAAGAAAGCATGAGGTTAAAAAAGAATATCTAAAACTCAAAATCAATCAAGGGGGTTTCTCACTTCCGAAATTAAACTGCCTATTCTATGCAAACACTCTCAAAACCAAAGGGAAGGCCTTAAAATCTAACCATATTTTAGGATCCCTAATTAAATACTTTCTAGGGCATTTTCTCCCCTACTTCGGGACCACGGGACATGCTGATCCCAGTGCAGAGGTTGTGCCAGAATGGTATTTTCCATTATGCCAACAGCTTAAAAAATTTAAAACTGAAGGGAGGGAAATCTTAAAATTAAAGCCACAAGCAAGATATTGGGAGTTCTTTCAACTTTCCAGATGTGATATGCCAAATATAGAAACTAACATGGAAACGCTATTTCAAAATATCAGAAATAGCTGGGGACAGCCTTTTCACCAGGATCTGGCATGGCAAATAGCCTATGGTCAGCTACCGGTGAAACTGGTTATGTTGCCCATAACTTTTAGGCTCTAATTCACGCAGAAATTCTTTCATTCCCAAAGTAATTTTACCTTTTGACTCCCGTAGTTAAGTGTTCTTTTTTTTTTGGAAAAAATAAAAAATAAAAATCTGGCTTAAGTTTTATACTAAAACAGGTGTTAGGAGATGACCTCCATAGACACCTGGTGAGTTAAATTGTTAATTTAAAAGTTTTTTTTACGAGCGCATATAAGAAAAGTTTATTTCAAAGTTTTTTTTAGAACAGGTGCAAGGAGATGATGTTTTACAGACCTTTTAGCCACAACCTCTGAGTTATACAGCTAAACAGGTTGACTGAGGCCTCTTTTTACCTCCTGCTATCCTACTCTACCTTTCTTTAACTTCCTCTATTACTACCTGCTGACCCTCAGCAATCTTTATACTCCAAAGGCCAATGATGAAAGACATGAACTCCCATTCTACCTACTTACTAATGAGACCTCAAAAAAGGTTGAAACTGGTCTGGGTAGTGACCTCTTCTCATAATGTTAAACAGTAATACATCTCCTAGGAGCTGCGATTTACATTATGAGAGAATATTAAGGACAGTGATGGAGCTTGCTCCACCTTTGCTCCGAGCTGCCCTGGTGTTGTACTACCCAAGTGATTACTTACACTTGGGCTCGCCAATAGTTTTTTTCGGCATGAAACTCTAGGATTCGATGGATTTCAATCCGAGTTTCGTACCCGGCTGTAGAACAATACAGGATTTACCATCTCCCTTAAAATTAACTATGGTGTTATGTTGTTTACTTGTAAGATCATAACAGTACATGTGCCACTATGACCAACTTTAAAGTTGTTTTATCAAATACTCTCAGTAACATAAGCTGAACGTACATGTTTGAATCATTTATCAATATCACAGTTTTTGTTTCTTGAAAATATTTTTAAATTCCTGATTAGATTACTTTTTAAGTTAAATTAGTTTAGAAAGAAAATTCTTTCTGAGAATTTCCACCACCTATGGTTTCAATCTTATTTAGAAAACTGATGGCAAGCAGTTCAAAGAAACAGCAGCTTGAGTTAATATCAACTCATCAAAACTGGTGTTCCTCAAAACTCAGTTCTAGATAAAAGGAAGGAGTCTTGGGACATTTTTTTATTATTATTAACTATATAAACGACCTCTGTTCAATGGAATTGAAAGAGAACCTAATCAGCTATGCTGATAATAGGGCAATAGTTTTCTCATCAACATACTTGACTTGCTGATACCTATCAGACAGCTATTCTCCAATCCAGTGTGCTAATCTACTATTTAACATATCTGTTCCAGTTTAATTACTTGCTTGTGATGTAGCAATCTATCAAAGGATACTTACTCCTTTGGAATATGGGTAAATCTGACTTGTATTAAAAAAGGAAAGATGAAACTGTTGTGAACTCCTTGGAACATTCCCTCAAGATGGTGATATACTATCAAGTCCTACAGCTTTCTTAACATCGAGCTTGCTCCATTCCTCATATATCTCCTGCTCATTCACTATCAGTGGCGCTTTTTCCCACTTTGGTCTCGCCAAAAGATTTTTTCCATAATCTTTTCCAGATTCTGTCAAATACACATAAATTACAGAAACGCATATACTGACTGAATAAAATATCCCCTCCTTCCAAAAAAAAAAAAAAAAAAAAAAAAAAAAAAAAAATTCAGAACCATAGCTCACAACATGGGTTTCCATGGTAGGACACAATATGCAAGCCCCACATTATCCAAACCAACATGCAGTGTTGTCTTCAGTTGTGCAAAGAGCATGTATGTACAGTGGAATATGGATGCTTGGAAAGCCTCTAATGAGCAGATGGACGGGTGTGGGGGTGTGACAGATATCCAGTGAATATCCTTTACCAAAGTGTGTAAATCCAACTATGAAATTCAGAGATGGTGATCTGATGGTATGGTCCTGTTTTTCCTGGTTTGGCCTTGGACCTCTGTTTGTGGTGCCATGAATGTACTGTGTGGTTTGTGGACATGAACATTGGCACCTTGACTGGCCTCCACAGAGACATGATCTCAATCCTATTGATCATGTGTGGAATGAACTGGAATGTTCATTCCACACATGTGGAATGAGCTTCAGGGGTGAGGTCAAGGGATGTCCATCCCACAACATTCCAGGATCTCGTTACATGCCCACAGGAAGAATAGTCGAAAATTCCCATTGATTGCTATCGTATGCTTCTGGAAAGTATGCCCTGTAGAATTGCTGCAGTCATCGCAGCAAAAAGAGGTCATAAGTTGGGCTCCCCATGGCTGTATGTTCCTCATACTATGGTCTCCACTGACCTCTTTCCAAACAGTGTATAAAGGGAATAACATGATTCAGCATCACAAGTTAATCCAATAAAAACTGCAGTTCTTTTTGCTAAATACACTTCGCTGCACTTCACTTCTTATAATGATTTTTCTGTGAATTGTTCATTTGATGATTTGTGGTTTCAATGAATTGTTGGCTTTCGAAGAACTGCTTTTCGATAAATTGTGTTTTCGATTAATTGCTTTTTCGAGGAACTGTCTTTCAATTAATTACTTTTTTTTGATTAAGTGTTGTTCAATCAACTGTTTTTCGCTTAACTGCCTTTTGGTAAATTGTCTTTCAATAAATTGTTTTCAGTGAACTTTCTGGATACTGCCTGGTATTGCTTTATAGAGCAAATGAGGACGTGTATGTAAACAATAATGATCCCCATTGGTCTTGTGTCCAGTCTATGTGGAGCCTGGCTCATTTCTAATGTTCTATCCTGTAGCATGGGGATAGGAACATGCATACTGGTCATCTGGCATACAGACCACCTTAATGAAGCTTTTCTGTATACAGTGGAAGCAGATACCAATGTTACTGTAGCTGACATGAGGTCAGTTCATAGCTGAGGGTAACACTCCTGTTTCAGCGAACAGATAATCTGAGATATCAGTTACTCACTACAGTTGTACCTTTGGCTTTCCTTCAGTGTATCTCCAGGATGCTGCACATGAGTGCTGGAATTGGTTCTACAGTCTGTGAACCATGGAACAACTCGCATGCAGCTATCTGGCTACCTCAACCTGACTTTTGCGAGCCTCTAATCTTATGATGGCTCACTATCTGAATTCATCTGTTAAATTATGCCTTCCAGACACATCCAAGAATTCTGCTATCACAAAATGTCTTGTTCTCAACTCCATACATGAAATGAAAAACCACTTCAAAATGCCCATTTTTATGCTGCATCTCATTTGCAGTAGCTATACTGCTGACCGGACCACTTATTTGTATATGATAACCAGACTTAGTGTCCCTTTTTTACAAAATGTACTGACTTTCATTTTGTTTTTCCTTTTTCCTTGAAAATGCAGAAATTTAAGGAAAGCAGTGTGTGTGTGTGTATGACAATTCCATCTCAATAGGCAGTAAACTTATTATGCATTTTCATACTATAGACATGCTAGGATTTAGATATGGTGATCTGATGGTATGGTCCTGTTTTTCCTGGTTTGGCCTTGGACCTCTGTTTGTGGTGCCATGAATGTACTGTGTGGTTTGTGGACATGAACATTGGCATGGACATGAACATTGGTTTTGCTGTTCTAAAAACCAAATAGTACTTTTTTTTTTTTTTCAAGCTGCTTTGGGCCTCTAAATAAGCAGGATGGTTGGTTGTCTTACACCAGGTATTGAAAGTTGTCTGACAACTAAACTTTCACAAACAGCCATTCTACAGCAGGATTTCAACCTGGAGCCTTAGATGTATCTGTTCTCTTAGATCGAGAATAGATACTATGCCAAGGCTAACTAAAAGTGCTTATCAATGTTCTTCTTGTACTGCAATTAAAATGAAACTCATTTCTTTGCAACAAGGGAATCAGTACTACCCATTAAGCTATAAACACTCTTCGCCACCACTCCCAAAGAATCATCACAATTATTTTTCGCAGGTTTATTGGCTAATACAGCCTTAAAACATTACAAAACTTTACAAAAAGGGAACATAGCAAGCATTCCCAGACTGCACACCAAAATGGTGTGCAATATGAGAATGTTAGATCATAAATGATTAGAAAGTGAACTGCAATTGTGTACCATCAGGAAAGCAACACACAATAACAAAAATATTAATGTAGAATATAACAATTACTTACTGGCATTCTTTCTGGTTCTCCACCAATATTAAAGTTCATCATAGATCTCATAGTTTGAGCTCCATAGTACCTATCTGCAGGAACATTAAGTTCTCCAAATGTATCGTTTTCTGTTCTAAATTCCTCCTAAAATTTCAAAAAACTCATGATAAACTGTAATTTCAACAGCAAACTAAAACATTTATCATTTTTACATGTAACTGTATGAAGTTTATCAATAACATATTACATGTTTCAGAGGTTATATGTACTCTTTGTGAAACAATATTATTTAAAAACAAAAAGATTCATTCAGAATGAATGAATCTTTTAACCACGCTACCGGCCAAGATGTCTATAGACATCAAGGTTATCATGAATGCGAAGTGCATATTAAAATTGTAATACCATTGATATTACATTGAAATATATGATGGATATGAAGTGTATGAGAATGCGTATTGGATCCATAATTGCCGGTATGCTGGTTAATGTTGCATAGTGCTCAACATTCAGTATGGTAAAATTATGCAGACTATTACAGTGTCAAGAGTAATAACTCTAATTTCCCAAACATTTTGAACCTTCATGCTAAGGTCATCATCATCTGGAGCATGCATGCACACAGGTGCATATGCACGCACACACACGCACACACACACACACACAAAGAAAAACAAGTTATATTACAATTATTCATATAACATACCAAAGAATCATTAATTTGGTTAATCATTACCCTACTAGTCTGACCTCTGGTGGGAGAAAATATCAAATAAAACATACAGTCCTATTTTATATGGCCAGAGATCAAATTCAGTCATATTATTTGTATTAGTATTACTTCCAAACCTCCTGGAATCTGAAGGCTCCTTATAGGAAGGTCGTACACTCTCACAGATCGCAATAACTATCATATCTTGCCTTGAATAAATACATTCAATGTTGGAGCACTCACTCCAACAATGCATTTCACTCATTCACCACCTGCCAAGTAAAAAACTTTTCACTTCCTTACTCACATGAGCTTTGTACAGATTCCAGGTTATGACCTCTCATTCTTGTTACCCATTATTCTATGCAATAATTCCCCTGTATCTATTTGATAGGCTCCTCTCACCAACTTATATATCTTCATCATATCATCCCTCCTCCTATCCACCAAGCTCCAAAGACCATATTACCTCAATATGTCCCCTCCATGTGGGGCACCTGTTCACGGTGGAGGGGGGGACCTCCCAGTGATGGTACTGGCCCTTTTCATTCTTCCTCTTTTCCTTTGCTTTTCTTTCCGAATTCTTTGCTCTACTTCTCCTGAGTCTTTTTCACTATCCTTTTTCCAGACCACCATCACTGGGATCCAACGCCCTGTTGCGACCCGTGGACATCTGGAAAGGGAGATCCTGGTAGTCTTGCACTGCTTTGGCCCCTGCTTCAGCAAGACGGGTGGTCCTGGATGGCCCAACCAGGATCATTCGGCTAATGGGCTTGCCTGCAAGGGTCAACAGTGTTGCAGTAAGTCTTCACCTCATGGTCCAGGGTCAAGATCCTAGGCTTGCTGTAGTGCTGGTATAGCATTGAGGGTAGCCCTGGTGTTCCACTCCTGAGTGCAGTCATTGCTTGCCAGGCAGTGGGCATCCATGTGTGGTTCCGTGGTGGGTGGGGAGCTCTGGCGCCGAACCAAAAACTCCTTGAGCATGAATCCTTCATCCTCAAATGTTTCAGGGGGATATAACAAAGTCCCAACCAAGTACTGATACCGTAGATACAGCATATGGAAACAGAAGTAAGAAACAAAAGGTACACGATACCAGTATAAATGTACCAACATTTTTAATCATCCATGCTACAGGTGAAAAACCAATACGGAAAATGTCGCCCTTCTTTATTCAAAAGGGTTTAGAAGAACTGGCAGGACCTCCCAAAACTGTTAAGAAATTGCATTCTCAAGATGTCCTTGTGGAAACATTATGTCAGCAACATTCCGAGAAACTAATGAGAGCAACAACAATGGGTGGAATAGAAATTACAGTAACACCTCATAAAACACTCGATTCATGTAGAGGAGTGATATCAGAATGGGATCTCCTTGATGTTCCTGATAAGGAGATGTTCAAAACTTACAGATCAAGGAGTGACAGGTGTGAGGTGCATCCTGATATGTAGGGATGGTAGCCTGATTCCAACCAAGAACATCATACTTACTTTTGATACACCTAAACCTCCAACATCTGTAAAAGCAGGGTATCTCAGTTGTCCTGTTAGAATGTACATCCCTAACCCACTGAGATGCTTTAAATGTCAGAGATATGGACATGCCTAAAATGTCTGTCATGGTTCTACTACCTGTGACCGATGTGGTAGTAAAGAACATGATAACAAATCTTGCTGTGCAAATAAAGCTAAATGTGTCAACTGTCAGGGAGATCAACCAGCTTACTCTCGTGCAAGTCAGAAATGGAAAGATGAAAAAGAAATGCAAAGAATGAAAACAGAGCAAAACAACATATCAGGATGCAAAAAGAAAGCTAGTCACTATCACATCTGCTCTGAGATCCTCTTATGCTGAGAAGGTAACAATTAAGAAAGTACCAACAGCAACTCAAACTTGTATGTCTGTTCCACCATTCAATAATTTCACCATACTTGCACCTTATGATCGGGAGTGCTTATCTGTTGAGCATATCAAAGAAAAGTTATATCCCAAAGTTATATGGAATGAATAAGTGCCATCATATCCTTCAGATTTTTTGATAATCATTACTTATTGCTGAGAATTGAGTGTTTGATCAAACTTTCACAGGCTTCTTTAAATTTTCACTCATACGAGATGTTGATATGATATGATGTGGGTTATAAATTATTAGTGTAAATAAGAGGATGATTGACTGATATATATATATATATATATATATATATCAGAAAGTGATATATGGGGATGCAAGATTTAAGGTGACTGGTGGTGTATCACAGGGATCAATCCTTGGTCCAATATTAATGCCAATGGGAAGGATTTGACAGGAGATATACAGCTATTTACTGAAGATGCAAAGAGAGGAAGGATCATCAGGGATGTGACTAACATGCAATTGTGAGCATGTGAAATTGTGGGCATGTGAAAATGGCTGTCAGTTCAATGTTAGTAAATCAGAAGTTATGAACTTTTGTGTAATGAGATATCCAATGTCATATCACATTGGCAGATTTATTATCATCATCACATCACACTCTTCATGAGTGTGGGCAGACTCATCATGGGAGATTGATTCAAATGACAACATATTTATCATAGTGAATCTTAAAATCCTTAACACTCCATGCATTAACAACATATTTCAGTAATGTGTTCCATTCACTCAAAACTCCAAAATTTGCTTCTCACACCCCTCTTCACCACACTCTTATACAACTTCCAGGGATGGCCTCTAGTTCTTTCCTCCCTCACTTTCTACCCTTTTTTATAATCTCCTCTGGATTATTATGCTAGAAAAAACTGATCAGGTTAGAGATTTTGGAGTTTTAGCAGACAAAGTTCATGGATCATATAGTAATGATTGTAAATCAGAAGATAACTACAATGCTGAGTTGAAGCCTGACATGTTCACATGAGATAAAGTCATTTTGCTTCTTTGCGAGGTCCTATGACCTCACTTGAACTATTGCGCACAAGTCTAATCCCCTAGCTTCTGTGATGATGCTGATATAGTGAAGAGAGAGGAAGTGCAAAGGATAGTGCTAAAAATGCTATCACGACTGTGGAATACAGATTATGAAGACAGGAGAAAGAGAACTGGTATGATTAAGACTTAAAAACTTATGGATAAGAGCGGATGGAAATTTTTCATTTCATGATGGATGGGGAGACAAGGCATCCACAGAAGTTGAGAAGGCCATTAAAAAGGAAGTGAGAGCTAGAATTTTCTGTCATAGAGTGACGTGATTAGAATGGATTACTTTTAGAAGGTGCGAGTACAGGTATGAGACAGTGACTACCTGTAGGTCTCTCTCTTAATAATAACATAAGGAGCAGATGCCTTTCCAGTCAATTCTAAATGGAATATCCAAGGTATGATCAGAAAGACCAGATTTTTCATAGTTATGACATCTGATATGTCATCTGTGTTCCTTTTTACGGAGTTTTCATGTCAGCCTCTGCTGGAAAAAACAATGATCTTAGATTTCACTAATTCATAATAATACTAAACACTAAAGAAAATATTTATGAATGATAACAAGTTACTACCTATAATTAATAAACTATGAAATAGCAATAGTGGTCAACTTATGTATACTAAAAGGCCAATTTGTTTTTATCAACCCAGGAAATGTTTAAGAACCTCCATAGTGCAGTTGGATGGATGATGTACCATATATACTCTTTGGCTGGAAAAAGACCTGGGCTCAGTTCTCAATGCTGAAATATTCAAGGAATATTTCTTTGAAATACAAGTTCCTTCAAGAGAAAGTGATTCAGTTAGTCTTATATGAGGATGACAGGAGGGCTTTTCTTCCTAGATATTTCAGGTTTTTCATTCCCATAAACAACAGACAACTGGACCTAAGAACATAGTCTTGTCAGACATGTAGATCAGAATGTATAATTGACTGAATGCAGAATACTGGGGCTTGGGTAAGAGTGGTTTAAGAGTTATCTGTCTAGATGTGTATGTACTGGAAGTTGCTTAGATAGGACCTGAATTTGGAACTAAAATATTGAAAGAAGAGTACTTAGCAAGCCAACTAGGAAATGTATCAGTTACCAGTTTTCTTGAATGTCCTGCCTAATACTATCTAATCTCAATAATCTTTTGGTTGTGGAGATGCCTGAAACAAAGGGCCAATATCTCTATCTCCAACTCCTCCCCCCCCCAAAGAAAAGTGAAATATTATTATTATTATTATGGGCCACTCCATGGCATTCTTGGGCTCACTGAGTGAAGCCCTAAATATCATGCCAAGCACTATCCAACATCTGTACAATATCTATCATACTTTGCATTTGAACTCCTTCACAGTCATGGCACCCACAACAACAACAAACTCTGGAAACCTATTTCATTCACCACTCTCCGAGCAAAAAATCTAGTTCTAATGCTCTTACCAACTACACTTATGCTAATTTTCCAAGGATGGCACCTAGTTCTCTCACCACCAGACCTGTTCTGAAAAATTTCCTCTGTATTAATCTTGTAAAAACCCTGTAATTTGCATCTCTGAATCATATCACCTCTTTTCCACCTATCAACCAATTTCTGCAACACTCAAATCTTCAACCTGTTCTCATAAAGTTCATTCCATAGGCTTGCTACCATCTTGGTCACTCACCTCTGGATCCTCTTCGCCTCCTCATCACCACCACCACCACACCAAGAAACTCTGGTGCCCAAATCTGCATGCAGTAATCAAGAAGTCTTATTCAAGGGGTCTTAACAACTCCTAATATGCTGATCAGTCAGTAATTTGCTACATCAGTCTTGGGTATGAAATGGAACCATTTTCACCTCTTTCCATCCCCTTGGGACTAACCCAGATCTGTGACTTATATTAAACAATGTGGTCAAAGCCACTGATAATTCCCTACTTTCATGTATAACTCAAGATAGTATATCATCTAATTCCATAGCTGTATTCACATTACATTTCTATAATATGCTATACACCCCCATTTCATTTACCTCAGTTTCCATATAAATCTTTGCCTCTCTTCTTACTGCAATATCTCCACATGGTTGATATATTCTTGCAAAGTGTTCACTCAGTAATTCTACTATTTCTACTTATTCAGTTACCTCCCTTCCATCAGCATTCATTAAAATCATTCTGCCATAAACATTTTTCCTTTTACTTGCAGCATATTGAAAGAACTGTTTGGGATTATCTTTGGCATGCACTGCTAATTTCCTTTCATACTCTGCTTTTGCCTTATTTTTTATTTTTTAACAGGATGGTTACCCTCTATACTGCTCATGTGCCTGCTGGTTACAATTCTCCTTGAATTCCTCTACAATTTTTTGTTTTAATTTCTTTGCAGCTCCAGCTTAATGATGATATTTATCCATTTAACTCCCTCGTAATTTACTCTGACTCTAGGCCTGCCATTACTTTCCTCAAACACTCCTTTACCACTTCCCATGCACTATTAACATAAAGCCTTTGCAGTTTCACATATCACGACACTGAATCAAACAATCTCCTAAGCTTGTCATACTTACTAGCTGTATAATTCCACACAAATCCCTCTTAACTAACTAAAAATTCTAAAGGCCACCAATTGGAAGCAACGTGGTCATATTGGACATAGACAAATTCTCAGATGTAGTTACTAGATCAAGTATTCTCGAACCCCTAATATATTTCATCACATGCTGTCTCAGGTAATTATTCCTTAATAACTGTATAAATTCCATTTCCTTCCTCCCGTGTATCCTTTCCTCCTTCCAATCTATGTTCCCAAAGTTGCAATCCCTCCATAATAATTACCCACCCTTCACTCATTGAGCCTATTTGCCAATGCATACTATCTCCATCATCTTTTCCATTCCCTGGTTTATTATTATTATGGTCGACTTCAAGGAGTCCTTAGACTCATTGAGGGAAGCCCTAAACATCATGTCCACACAGCTATTCAACATTCTCACAGTATCTATCATACCTTGCCTTGAACTCATTCACTGTCATAGCACCCACAATAGACTCTGGCAGCTTATTCCACTCATTTACCACTCTAAAAGTAAAGAACCCAGCTCTAACACTCTTACTAACCACACTCTTGCCCAGCTTCCATAGATGTCCCCTAGTCCTCCCACATCTGATCTCAAAAATATCCTCTGAATTAATCCTATAGAATCCCTTTAGCAATTTGAATGTATTAATCATATCTTCTCTTTTCTGCCTATCAACTAATTTCTGCAATCCACAAATCTTCAACCTGTTCTCATAAGGTTCATTCCATAGACCTGCTATCATTTGGTCATTCACCTCTGGATCCTCTCAACCTCCTCCCCATCAAGAAGAAACCTAGGTGACCAAATCTAGGCACAGTAGTCGAGATGAGGTCTTATCAAGACTCAGTACAGAGGAACAATAACTTGCTTATCTCTGCTCGTCAAAGTATTCTTCAGCAACCAAGTGATTTGATGAGCTGATTTAGCCACTTTTGCAATGTGCCCCCTAAACTTCATCTCCCTATCCACCAACACTCCTCATCAATCTCCTGGAGTACAGTTCCACCAATGTAGTATACTGATTGCTGCTAATCTTTTCACCCCAAAATGCATAGCCTTACATTTTGTCACATTAAATTGACATCCATTCTCCTTAGCCCAGACTTCCAATCTATCCAAATCATCCTGCAAGATTTTGACATCTTCTGCATTCACTATTGCCCTACACAACTTTGCATCATCAACAAACAAATGAATGTTTCCTCTTAGATCCTTCCCTATATCATTAATGAACAAATTAAACAGCAATGGTCCAAGAACAGAACCCTGCGGCACACCACTAGTCACAGGCCGTCTTTTGGACTCTACTCCTGAATATACTACTCTTTGATATTTCTCCATCAACCAACCACCTATCCACCTCACCAACTCTATATCCATTCCCATATGCTGTAGTTTACGTGTTAGTATTCCATGTGGTATCCTGTCAAACGCCTTTGCCAGGTCCAGCAGTATCACTGTAAACCCATTACCCTTATCCAGTTCAGCCGTCACTATGTCATAAAACTTGAGCAAGTTATTAAGGCATGACCTACCCTTCACAAAGCTATGCTGTTCCCCCATACAGTATCTCATTTTCATCAATCCATTCCTGTATTTTTCCCTTGATGACTTTCTCCAAGACCTTGACAGCGACTCCTGATCGGATGGTAATTTGAAACAGTAGTCTTGGATCCTCCTTTAAGCAGTGGAACTATTTTCCCTCTTTCCACACCTTCGGGACTAAACCAGACCCGAGACTCAGATTAAACAACATGGTCAAGGGCACTGATAATTCTTTAGCCACTTCATGTAAGACCCATGCCAGTATACCATCCAATCCCACAGATGTATTCACATTAAGGTTCTGTAATAGACTATTCACCTCCACTTCATTCACCACAATTCCCATATAAACTAATGGTTCCTTCAATCTTTCAATGTCACCTTTGGATGATATACTCTTGCAAAGTGCTCACTCAGTAATTCCACTATATCGACTGATTCAGTAACCTCCTTGCCATCGAAATTCCTTAAAATTATTCTGCCATGTACAGTTTTTCTTTTACTTGCAGCATACTGAAAAAACTGTGTGGGATTCTCTTTAGCTTGCATAGTTAGTTTTCTTTCATAATCCGCTTTTGCTTTTCTTACCACACTTATTACCCTTCTTGCCTGCGCTTTATACCGTTCATGTGCCTGCAGGTCACCTTTCTCTTTAAATTTCCTCCTCAGTTGTTTCTTTTTTTTGCAGCTCAAGCTTAATGGTGTTATTCATCCATTTAACCCCTACTTGTTTTACTATTCGGACTCTAGGTATACAATCAGCCATAACCTCCTGCAAATGCTCCGTGACCATTTCCCATGCTCTATCGACATCCAGCCCTTGCAGTTTAATGTGCCATGGCACTGAACCAAAGCAATATCCTAAGCTTGTCATACTTGCCAGCACATGGTAATTCCGCAATATATCCTGTCTTAATCGAGAATTCTACACCTTTTAGTCACCTCCCAGGTCAAGACCTTATGATCACTCTGACCAATAGGTAGCAACATGGTCATATTCATTACAGTCAAATTCTCAGATGCTATTACAAGGTCAAGCACTCTTAAACCCCTAGTATTTTCTATTACATGCTGTCTCAGATAGTTATCCCTTAGTAACTGAATAAAATCCAGTTCCTTCCTCACATGTGTCTCTCCTCCTTCCAGTCAATGTTACCATAGTTGAAATCCCCTAAAATAATTACCCTCCTTCCACTCATTTCATCAATTTGTTTATGCATACTATCTCCACCATGTATTCCATCACCTGGTCTATAGCAGCACCCAACTGTATATTTTGTTCTGCTAGTCTCAACCTCACACCAAATAGCCTCAAATGAGCTCTTTTCATTATCCTGCAATACAACTTCTATTCTCCTTGGCTGCAGCTATCATCAATAACACTCCTCCCCCCATTTTATTCTCTCTGTCCCTCCTAAACACACTATAACCTACACATTCTATCCCACTAACTATCATCTTCCGTCTAATGCCAATAACCTGTGGCCAGGAAGAGCTAACCAAGGCCAAAAATTCTTCCTTCTTGTTCCTAATACTCCTGGCATTAGTATACATGAAATGCAGAGGTCCCTTTGCCCCACCCCTATCTTGATGCATTATTCTAACTATTCCATTCTGATTTCTTGCCCTTAGTACTGGCTCGAGTACATTATATACATTCTTACACTCAACTGTCTCACTGATGTCTGCATATCCACTTCTCCCCCTCCTTGATAGTTCTAGTTTCCCTGGTTCTGCACATCCATTTTCACTTCATTCAGCAACACTTTTTCCAGTCTCCACCCACCAAATCCATTCAAATGCAGGCCATCCTGCTTGTACAAATCCTTTCACCCATCAAACTCGTGCCACACGTCCACAAATTCCACACCACACCATCTGCATAACCTGCACATCAAGTCATTTGCGATTATGGCCCTCCTCCTAAATTCCTCTCTATCATACCGTGGCAACAGACTCACCATCGTAACTCTGTCACTCTTTTCTTTCGCTACCTTTTACAATACTTTCAAGTCCTCTCTCATAAAAAATTTATCTCCTTTCAATTCATTCATACCCGCCACAACTATCAATTCTTTCACCCTCTGTTTTTGCACTCTAATACTCTCACTTACATCCTTAAATTTCGCACCCGGTAAGTATGATTTAGTTAAACTTTCATCTATCACACCTCTTACTAACAAGTCACCATAACAGCATCCAACTATATATTTTGTTCTGCTGGCCTTTTTCCTCACCAGATAGCCTCAAATGTGCTATTTTCACTAGCCTGCAGTTGAATTTCTACTCTCTTTGGTTGTAGTTCATCGGCTATCATCAATAACACCCCCCCCCCCCACCTCTAATGTAATATAAATAGAATGAGCTTCTGGGAATGTGTTCTATATTAATGTGAGATGCTTATTGTCATTTCTACTTAATTTTTTTTTTATTATTTTAAAAATTGCAATGAGAACAGCACAAAAAAGCCATTATCACAAAACTGGAAATCCCACTTCTGATATAGCAAGAATGGTTAATTTATGTATACATACTAAAATCCACTTCATTTGCATCAAAATGGCTCAGAACCTCACGCACACATATATGTTGTCCAGATGCATGCTTTAAGTTTCTTAGATTGGACCTGAATTTGGAACTAGAATATATATCTTGTTTTATAATTGGGAAAGGGAATGTTTTAAATGCAGCATATCAGCACACCCAATCATTTAGATAATAAACAATTAACACTGAAGTAAAAATCATAAATCAAACAATATGTTAGGGTATAAGTTAGTGGTGACCAAATCCTGGCTTGCAAGGTGTTTGCTGCAGCTCTGGATGTGATTTTGGTTTTTACTGTGTTTATCATAAAAAATATATTTTTCACAGACAAATAATTCCATATATTGATGTATTTATTATGACTATATTTAATCGTATGTTATTTTATTCCATATGGCTGGCCAAGGAGTTAGCACATCCACTCTCCAGTCAAAAGGCTGTGGGTCCCAATACCACCGTGGACATGGATGTTTGTGATTGTCTGTGGAAATACTAATGGTGGTGGCGGCTAGTAGATGGTGTTGGTGTAGATGATGCAGTTCGCTGTAGTTGATGGATTGAGTGGCAGAGATGGAGAGGTAGAGTAGGTACCCTCCCCTGATGAGTGTTTGGACTCCCTGGAAATGCCACATAATAATAATAATATTTATATTTAATTGTGAACATCTGAAAAACATCCAAATGGGACTCTTAGGCCTAGGAATCTTGGCCCAAGAGTTCCACTGGGATGTTAGCGCAATTGGAAGAATGACGGTACATAGTGCCCTTTGATTGGAATAGGCCTAAGTTCGATTCTCGTCATGACAGGAGGAATCTTTATATGGACTTTTTCAGTTGAAGGTGAATTAGTTGATCTCATATGGAGATAGCAGGGTTTTTTCTCCCGGAAACTCTGGTTTTTCATCCTGCATACAGACAAATCGGTCCTTCAGAATACATGCAATTTACAGACAAAAAATACTAGTTGTGGTGGTGGGCAGTAGATGGCGTTGGTGGAGATTATTGGTAGTAGAGGTTTGGTGTAGTGGTGGAGACAGTTGTATAGTGGGTGTCCTCCTGCGATGAGTCTTCGGACTTCTTGGTGGTGTCACGAATAATAATAATAATGTTAGGTATGCTGTCCATAAATTCAAGAAAATATGTAAATTTTAAAACAGTGTTTTTAAATAATTGTGATATAATTTTGGTGGATTAACCACCCTCCTAAACACTGCCTTGGTTACTTGGTAGATTATGTCACCCTAGGTACAATATAATAATGAGAGTACCAGATGGTAATCTGATTATTATATTGCCTGCCAGTTTGCAGGCAACATTTATTCTCAGTGTAGAAGTTAAAATCTGATTTTTTTTTGTTTTATTTCATTTCAGATAATTAAGTGAAAGGTACTGAACATCCCTAGATTAATGTTATTGTAAAGCTTAAGGAATGCCACACTATTACACAAACGGAAAAAAAACAATTATTTATTTTATTTATTTTTTATAAGGAGACATTAGAAAACTACATGCAAGAACACAGCTATAAACCTAAAATGCATATGTACGGCCCGCCGATGAATGATTTGAAGTAATAAGGTATGCGGTAGAATCTCATCATCATCATACGTATCAAGGATTTAGGCCTAGCGTGGCCTGTTCCGGCATTAGAAGTCAACGTTGAATCGTTTACGAGGTCGTCCTGGTTTTCTTTTTCCTAATGGGTTAGGAAATTAGGAAATTTTCCTAATTTCCTAACTTTAAGGTTTGTTTTGGTAATCTTTCTGTTTTCATTCTTTGAACGTATTCCATCCATTTATGTTTATATTTTTTAATTTTTTCTATTACTGGTTCTTGGTTTAATTCTTTCATAATATCTTCGTTTCTTTTGTGATTATATAGGGTATACTTTGCAGTTTTTCTCATAAACTTCTTTTCTGCTGTTGTTAATCTTTGTTTCTTTTTGTTTTATTGTCCAGATTTCGCTTCCATACATTAAGACCGGTAAGGCTAATGTATTGTATACTTTTAGCCTGGTTTGTTTTTGAACTAGGTTTGGTTTAAATATAGAGTTAATTACACCTGTTATTTTTAAATATTTTGCAATTTTGCAAAAAAAAAAAAATGCGGTAGAATCTATTGCAAAAATACATCTATTGTAAAAATTGTTTCCAGCGGCCATAGAAGGGAAGATTTGAGGTAACGCGATAAATATCTTTCAGGCTTACTCATTTGATAAATAAATCTTGATCCTTTATATATTTGGAACATTACCTACCACATTAGAGAGTGATGCTGATACCTGAAAACCACGTTTCGGCATTTTGCACGAAGGCCAGAAAATTAATGTATTCCTTCGCAAAGCTCTGTTAGTACGAGGAGCGAACCTCAGCAAGTACAGTGGGATGGACATCTTATTATCTCCACCAATAATAAGTAACCAATAAAGATTTGATAATAAAATCCTTGAACCCTGCTTACTCAAATAGTTTGTTTTATTTGACCTTCACATTACATGCATGGTATACAAATTATAACTTTAAAAAAAAGTAAAGAAAACCTAAAACTTATGAGCGCCCCCTATAAACAAAACAATGCAGAAAGGAGGGAGTAAACGACAAGTAGATAAAGCGAGAGAAAGAAAGACTGTAGATACACAGGCACATCCCAACGTACGAGACATATTCCAGACCAGTGGCGTACCCAGAGGAAGGGGGGAGGGAAATTTCCCCCAAAAAGAAAAAAAAAGGGGGAGGGAACACTAGAAAAATTTCCAAAAATCTTTTCCTAATTAAAATTCTTTTTTTTTTATCTAAGTCGTGTCGTATCTTCTATTACTATACTACTTATGAATTAGCGATCATTGCAGATGCTCAGTCATAGGTCATATGCGATGCGTAGTGTGTAATCTCAAATCATCTACTCAACTCTCCTCCCCGCCCCTCCAAGAATAAATCTTGATTGCGCTACTGTTCCAGACTACCATCGTATAGTAAATCACTGCTTTGATTTTTTTTGTCACTTGTAAATACATGTAATGACTTGGTAACGTTTTTAAGCAGTCAGAGACGCTACTCATGGTTGGCCGATTGGTTAAGGTATCTGCTCTCTACTTAAAAGGCTGCGGGTTCGAATCCCGCCATGGGCGTGGATGTTTTTGGTTGTCTGTGATAATAATAGTGGTGATGGTGGGCAGGCGCTGATGTAGATGATGATAGCACTGTACGCTCACATATACGAGACACTTCTGCGCATGTCAGAAGAAAGAGAATCCATTCCAATAATAGGGTAATCCATCTTGTGGATGAGGTTGCCACGTTTATGATAAGTGTAGTATTAACCAGTACAGCACTTTACCTTCGTTTATAACAACAGTAGTGCGAAGTAAGTTTAGCCTAAGATCTATCTCAGTGTTCGGTAACTATTTTGCTTGTATAACAATTGGAAAATTTTACGTATAAAGCACGTGATTTTGCGTGTTGGTGACCAATTCGTACATCAGCTTATTTCTTTTTCCTCTTCAACATGAATTAACTCTTCTTGGCACGTAGCCAGACTAGGGACTCGGATCTGTGGTCGGCAGGGCCGACGCTACCATTTAGGTAAACTCGGCAACTGCCTAGGGCGCAAAACATAAAGCTATGCTTTATTCATACTTTACTAAAATATCAAAATTAAATAGTGATATATGATTTAGGTATCGATTCTTTTTCCTCATCCCTCACACATAACACTATTTAACACTTGGTTCTTTTTTGTTCATTACCTAAATGATTTGAACTTACTGTTATTCAAAATCCAGTTAAGACAAATATTTTAAAACGTTAACATTTTAAAATATTAAATATCGGTATTTTATAACTTTTTTTTTTTTGTAAATGAATTGTAACAGAGAATTTTCAAAAAATTAATTTAAAAAGAAAATAAAAAAGCCCTATTAATTTAATCTGAAAGACAATTTTATTTTGTTTAATGTCAATTAGAAACATTTTAGTTTATGAAATAATGGGCGCACTTGTAAACTTTGCCTAGGGCGAAATATAACCTGGCACCGGCAGTGGTGATCGGATAGTAGTTGCAGTTGGTGGAGAAAGAGAGTTGTAGAGTACCTCCCTCGATAAGTCTTTGTGTTGGAGGTGTAGCGTAATAATAATCATAATAATAATAAAGCATTAATTTACGTTAGCTACGCAAACAATAAATTTGGAATAATTTTCGCAAACGTAAAAGTTATTCTGAATAGTTTGGCTTAAGGGAACACGCCAATCAATTTGGTCACCAGTCTACGCTATTAAAAGGTCTTCCATTTCGGCATCAAGATTGCCACGTTTATGGGTAAGTGTAGTATTAACCAATATAACACTTTACCTTCATTTATAACAACAGTAGTGCGAAGAAAGTTTAGCCTACGGTCTATATCAATGTTGGATACACCAACCTCACTATTTAATAATTTTAATCATAGCATCTAATGCAATAGGTATATGCGTCTTCTTCTCAATAGAAGTAACAGCACCATTAATATGAATTTTGTCCGCCATTATTAACAATAATAATATAAAACAATAGTTATAAAGAGTTTATAATTCACAGCGAAATACAAAAACACAGAGAGATACAACACGATGTAAGCAAACAAGTTCACGAGAAGTGCGCATCGCTTGATTCACCGAAGCGTCATGTCGCTAAGATCGGTGTATGGACGAAAGCAGCGTCCTATAATGAGCATTGGTTATAACTGAAAATCGCATGAGTGAATCGTCGTAAGGCATATTACTGTAAGAGCAGTATGTTAATAGCAACACTCAGGTAGCAAAGTACCGTTAGCATTAATAAACTTCTCTGGATTTAGTGAAGAGAAACCAGCTTGAAATACAGTCATTTTATTAACATTTATGAGTTAGAAAGCTAAAATTACACAAGTTTTGTATCTCGATGTCAAGTTTCAAGTCAACATAATTTACTCGATGTCAATATTATTATTATTATTATTATTATTATTATTTCGGGCGACTCCAGGAGTTCTTAGACTCATCGAGGGAGGCCCTAAACATCATGTCCACACAACTATGCGATTACATTCTCACAGTATCTATCATACCTTGTCTTGAACTCGTTCACCGTCATAGCACCCACAACAGACTCTGGCAGCTTATTCCACTCATTTACCACTCTAAAAGTAAAGAACCCAGCTCTAACACCCCTGCTAACCACACTCTTGCCCAGCTTCCATGGGTGTCCCCTAGTTCTCCCACCACCAGTCCTGATCTCAAAAATATCCTCTGAATTAATCCTATAGAATCCTTTTAGCAATTTGAATGTCTCAATCATATCTCCCTTCCTCCGCCTATCAACTAGTTTCTGCAACCCACAAATCTTCAACCTGTTCTCTTATGGTTCATTCCATAGACCTGTTATCATCTTAGTCACTCGCCTCTAGATCCTCTCCACCTCCTCCCCATCAAGAAGGAACCGAGGTGACCAAATCTGGGCACAGTAGTCGAGATGAGGTCTTATCAAGGCTCGGTACAGAGGTACAATAACCTGCTTGTCTCTGTTCGTCAAGGTATTTTTCAACAACCAAGTGAGTTGATGAGCTGATTTAGCTACTTTTGCAGTGTGCCCCCTAAACTTCATCTCACTATCCACCAACACTCCCAAGTCCCTGGCCTCATCAATCTCTTGGAGTACAGTTCCACCAATGTGGTATACTGCTGCTAATATTTTCACCCCAAAATGCATAACCTTACATTTTGTCACATTAAATTGACATCTATTCTCCTTAGCCCAGAACTCCAATTTATCTAAGTCATCCTGCAAGACTTTGACATCTTCTGCATTCACTATTGCCCTACCCAACTTTGCATCATCAGCGAACAAATGAATTGTTCCACTTAGATCCTTCCCTATATCGTTAACGAACAGATTAAACAGCAGTGGTCCAAGAACAGAACCCTGGCACACCACTAGTCACAAGCCGTCTTTTGGACTGTACTCCTGAATATACTATTCTTTGATATCTCTCCATCAACCAACCACCTATCCACCTCACCAACTCTATATCCATTCCCATATGCTGTAGTTTACGTGTTAGTATTCCATGTGGTATCCTGTCAAATGCCTTTGCCAGGTCCAGCAGTATCACTGTAAACCCATTACCCTTATCCAGTTCAGCCGTCACCTTGTTATAAAACTTGAGCAAGTTACTGAAGCATGATCTACCCTTCACAAAGCCATGCTGTCCACTGTACAGTATCTCGTTTTCTTCAATCCATTCCTGTATTTTTCCCTTGACTACTTTCTCCAAGACCTTGACAACGACTCCTGATATGCTGATCGGTCGGTAATTTGCAACCGTAGTCTTGGATCCTCCTTTATACAGTGAAACTATTTTCCCCTCTTTCCACACCTTCGGGACTAAGCCAGACCTGAGACTCAGATTAAACAACATGGTCAAGGGCACTGATAATTCTTTAGCCTCTTCACGCAAGACCCATGCCGGTATACCATCCAATCCCACAGATGTGTTCACATTAAGGTTCTGTAATAGACTACTCACCTCCACTTCATTCATCACTATTCCCATATAAACTAATGGTTCCTTCATTTTTTCAATGTCATCACTTGGATGATATGCTTTTGCAAAGTGCGCGCTCAGTAATTCCACTATATCGACTGATTCAGTGACCTCCTTACCATCATCATTCCTTAAAATAATTTTGCCATGTACAGTTTTTTCTTGCTTGCAGCATATTGAAAGAACTGTTTTGGATTCTCTTTTGCTTGCAAAGCTAATTTCCTTTCATAATCAGCTTTTGCTTTTTTTACCACACTCGTTACCTTTCTGGCCTGCACTTTATACCGTTCGTGTGCCTGCAGGTCACCCCTTTCTTTAAATTCCCTCCACAGTTGTTTCTTTTTTTGCAGCTCAAGCTTAATTGTGTTATTCATCCATTTAACCCCTACTTGTTTTACTATTCGGACCCTAGGTATACAATCAGCCATTACCTCCTGTAAATGCTCCTTGACCACTTCCCATGCTCTATCGACGTCCAGCCCTTGCAGTTGTACATGCCATGGCACTGATCCAAGCAATCTCCTAAGCTTGTCATACTTGCCAGCACGATAATTCCACATATACCCTGTCTTAATCGAAAATTCCACACCTTTAGCCACCTCCCACGTCAAGACCTTATGATCACTCTCACCAATAAGTGGCAACATGGTCATATTCATTACAGTCAAATTCTCAGATGCTATTACCAGGTCAAGCACTCTCACACCCCTAGTATTTCCAATTACATGCTGTCTCAGAGAGTTGTCCCTTAATAATTGAATAAAATCCTTTCCCTTCCTCACATGTGTCCTCTCCTCCTTCCAATCAATGTGACCATAGTTGAAATCCCCCATAATAATTACCCTCCTTCCACTCATTTCATCAATTTCCCTATCCATACTATCTCCACCATCTATTCCATCACCTGGTCTATAGCAGCACCCAACTGTATATTTTATTCTGCCAGTCTCAGTGTAATTTAATTATCGAATGACAATATTCCAAGTTAGAGGCGTATACGTCAGCTTCAGCCAACTTATGTAACAAATATGATGCGAATTTATTAATTGTCTGTAACTCGTATATTCTTGAACGGTTTGTCTGTTTTTAGGGATGAAAAAACCAATGCATCGGTATCAGAAAGATTAACTTACCCTTTGTAAACCTCTTATAAAAATTCTTCGCCTCCTAGATTGTAATCCAGTGCTTGTATTTCCAAGCAAAGAGGTCAGAAGTAGTCCAGGCACCTTGAACAAGATCAAGATAAGATAAGGAATCGTGACGTGATTGGTTGTTCATTTGATGACGTCATGTAATATTAGGAATTTCCCTGGGGGCATGTGTGTGCGTGTGACGTCACGTTCTTTGTTTTGTTCGCGTATGGAATTATGGGTGATGATTAGAGATAAGGATTTGTGTCATGATTGGTGGTGCACTTCTGACAAGATGTCGGTCGATTGGTAGAGCCTCTATTACTAATGGCTCAGTTAAGTAAGTTTGAGCGTGGTTGGTAGTTGGAAGGGGACCAATCGTTCGATGCTGTTGGCACACTCTCCCTCGATGAGTCGTTGGACTCCTTGGAAGTGTCAAATAATAATAATAATAATAATGGTGACGTGAATGTTTGTTGTTATCCGATGAAGATAAGTGACGCCATTTGTAGTTGTCAATAAGTGATGTTATTGTTTTGAATGGAAAAGGGAGATATATTAGTGGATAAGGAATTGTGTTGTGATTGGTGGGACACTTCTAACAAGATCAAGATAAGATAAGGAATCATGACATGAATGTTTGTTGTTATAGAGTTTGGAATTTCGCTGGGGCCCTCGTCTGTCGGGACATAACGTGGTGTGTTTAGTCCTTTTAAACCCCATTGTGGGTGATATTTAGAGATAAGAACAGTGAAGTTATGTGTTTGGAAATTTCTGGGTAACATATGTCTCTCTGTGATATCACATGGTGTTTTGGTTTGCCTATGGAATTGTGGGCTATGTTTTTGAGATAAGATATCTTGGAAATTTCCCAGGATGACACACATCCTTCATTGTCGTCATGTTTTGTGTTTGGTTGTCTATAGATGGGTGTACTAATTTTCCAATACATTTTGTGGTATTTCTTTCCTGTTAAAGGGTGGGAATTCTTAGAGTAGAGTCTCGTGGCAGCCGTGTTTCGAGCTTTTCTGAATAATTTAATTATATGCTGATGTCACTCAAACATAAATTTTTTTTCTTTTCTTCTATAGATGGCTGTACTAATTTTCCAATACATTTTGGGGTATTTCTTTCCTGTTAAAGAGTGGGAATTCTTAGAGTAGATTCGTGATGACGGCTGTGTTTAGGCTTTCTGCATAATTTAATTGCATGGTGATGTCCCTCAAACATACACTTTTTTTTTTGCTCCAAAGTTTTCATTATCAGTTGGAGGTGACATTACTAAAAGATTATTGGCAAATGACAACCTCTTTTTCGAATTAACGTTATCTTGTTTACAAATGTTTAGGTAATGGTGTTTTTTTTTAGTTTACATGAAAAGAAAAAAAACCAAACGGTATTTAAAAAATGACCGCAGACTTAAAAGTTTACAATAACTTTTATGTATGTAGCCTAGAAATTCTAATGATAATTTAAATTTACTTACAGTTTTCCAGAATGATTCTTTTTAATGCAAATAGATATTCTAAAATAGTTGAATTTTTATCCACACCACAACACACAAAACATAATCTTGAAAGAACGAAATTTCTCTAATAACCTGAAAAGCTATTTGACTTTTGTTCCTTAGATTTTCTGTCCGTTCGGTATACTGTTAATTCCTTAGCATTCGGTCATACGATGTTTCTGATGTGATTCGTACATTGTAACACACATATTCTTAGTCGTGTTTTTCATGAGTAATATCCGGCAGCGAGCGGTAACTGCAAATGGCGGTATTCACCTTTTTCATGACTCTGATGTTTTGCGCAGTTTTATCAGTTCGGGGAAGTACGACTGTTTTTCTAGTGTAAAATTCTTATGATACATATCCTAAAATTATTCATTTCTGATTAAGGATTTTATACAGATATTGTTTTCAAGTAGATGACTTGTTTGTTTGTTTACATTTTGTGTAGCTAGGAAACTGGAATTTATTTCAAAGGAATATTAGCTCCATAATCTCTCTTATCCGGTCTCCAATTTTTTTGTACGTAGGTGAGAAATCGCGTGTTTGGGTTGAAACTCTTCGTGTCCATGGGAAATTATTGCTGTAGTAAATTAATGTTTACATTTATTTTTTTTAAAAAAACCAATATTGACTATTAATTTTACCTGTGATTCCTTGTGCTCTTAACCCATTTCTATAACTTAAATTTATTTATTTTTTCTTTAGCATTAGTAATTTTAAGTAACGGGTATGTGACAAACAAGGTTATGAACATTGCTGTCGAGTTGTCTTTTAGAAATTTCTTTTGCCAGCACAACAAATAAATAGTAATTTCTTATTATTTCAAATGAATAGTAGCTCTGCAATATATACTTTGTTAATTTCTATGTTACCTTTTATTTGACTGTAATATTATTAACAAATTGTATTTACTGAATCTAACATACAGAAATTAAATAATGTGAAAAATACAGTATTTTTTTTTTCTTATTCTTCTGCTTTAACATTTGTGCTGATGTTCATAGTGTATGATTTGCCACTGGTGCTTACGTGTAATTCATGTGATTTTTCTCCAGGTGACATTTCTAAACAAGTTTAACTATATGGCTATTAAGTTCGTTAATGTTTTTTTTTTCTCTTCCAATGACAACTATTATTTGATATATATATGTTGATTCACTTGATTTTATCTGCACACTACGATAACTTTTTTTCCTACAGCAATCTTTTTTAAGAGTTTCAGTAACGTGTTGGTTTAAAATATCTAATGACTCTGTAAAATAGCCAAATTCTAACAGTATTGTAACTTTTCAGGTGAAATCTTCTCCACTAAAATTCTGGCTATTAATTTAATATCCGATTATTCCTTTTGCTTCCAAGAGTTGACAGTTTCTTGAGATATTTGAGGGCTTGCATGAACAAATAAGACTTTAAATTCACTGAGTCAAAAAAGGTCTCTGGTTAGTTTGTGGCATGAAATTTCACAAGGAAATAAATTTTATGGTCTTACTTTAATTTGTATAACACATCAACAACACCCAATTTGTTCATTTAAATTTACACATTTTATTTGAATGAAATATTATTTACAAATTGTATTTACTGAATCTAACATATAGAAATAAATAAAGTGAAAAATACAATCTTTTTTTGTTCCTTAATCTTCTTATTGTTAAATTTGCACTGTTGTTCAAAGCACTTGTTTGCCAGTCTCTTCATCAGTGGCCGTCTATGCTTAGTGATAGATATGAGCCAGCTATCTCTGATTGGCTACCCGTGGAGATTCATCAGTCTTCAAAAGCTAGATAAGGTATAAAAGGCCTTGCCTACTCCCAATAAGGGAATAAGAGGCGTTAGCTTATTATTATTTTTTATTAACTATTAAATATTAGTAATTCATTAAAATTTTTGTAACAGTTGGTAGACTGATTCTTTACCAGACATGCTATATGATCTTCCAACGCCTTTTAATGCTGTCTAACTTTGGGAGACTAAGTGGGGGAGGGGGGGGTTTCAATCTCCACAGGTAGTCATTAAGAGATAGGTGGCTCAAGTTGACCACTATTTATAAACGGCATACAGACAGTGAAGAGAAGAAGACAAGTAAGTCTGAATTAGTGTGGTTCTAGTTGAGTTTACGAAACACCAGAGTTTGATTGGGGAGACTGTATCCATTGTTCAGCTATCCTTAACGACGATATATATTTCGCAATAGAATTAGCTGCTATAGCAACCGCCAACACTTCTGCTACTGCGTCTGGGAGAGATACAGGTCGCAAGCAAAAGTCCTCTAAAGGTCATTCAGTGAAAGTGTTATTGCTGGGATTATACAGCAGCAAATCTCTAAGTATGTATTTTTTAACTTTGTTCCTTAGAGAAACGTAGGTACCCAAGCCGAACATCGTATTAAAATCTTGACTAAAACAAAACACTAAGATGGCTGCATGCTACAAAATGAAGTTTGGGAAAGCCCTCGATTTGTTATTTACCGTTGCCAAAGGCAGCGGAAAGTAAGAAATAGTTTTAAAAAAGGACATATATAAACTGAAGCAAGCAAATAAATGAAAGTGTGTAACAAAATGAAAAAATGAAACAAAAGTATTTAAGGAACATTCCACCATAACAAAACAGGTACAGGCTAATTTAGTTCAACTAACTCTGCTATACAGTAGTCACAAGTTATCACAATCGACACTAACAGCAAAGGCAAAACGGAAACTTGCTTTAAAATAATTGTTAAACCGGTAGCTCCATTAAACAGCGAAGAAACTCAGAATATCATAAACGATAAAACATGTCCCAGAAAAACCAAAATCAATCACAAAAATGAAAAGTCTTGATAATGGAGGAGTATAATCGAACCCTACAAAAGACAAACATTCACTTTCTACATAACGAAGTCTCTACGGAATGTAATATAACATTAATAGAAAATTTCAGTAAGAAATATCTTCCAAAGATAATTATCTAGGATATTGCCGTAAATTCGAAACGAACAATGAAATACACTCAATATGCTGATAGAACAATGAGCTCCTCGTTGGGGATACGAAACAGGGATAAAAAAAAAAACAACAATAGACATAATTATTGAAATAGATCCAACGTCGAGGATTGATTATTGCTTTAACTGCAATAAATTCCATCATCATACACTATACTGCAAGGGCCCACTAAATTAGTCCAAGATGAACTGTATAAAGTGCTACAATCATAATAAACGTGCCAAAACCAAACGCAAATGCAAGCACTCGGCTCTAAGCAAAGTCTGCCTGATATTCATCTAATACAGACTGCTAAAAATTCAAAATATTGATTATGGATACCAAAAATAAAATCAGTAAAAACAGTACTATTTCCATGGCATGTTTTTAAATAACTATTCAACGCTCTATTAAGGCTATACAAGCGATGCTACTTTATCCCAGATTTTTGAATGGAGATGCGAGAAGATGAAATTCTTCTGATTATCCCATATTAAGTTTCATCACAAGCAACAAAAATTTAAACGGAATACACAAGTCAAACCAATACATATAAATTTAAGTACACCACGAAGGAAATCAACTTAATATATTCGAAAAAGCATTAAAAGGAGAATTTGCAGGCCAAATTTCAGAACAAGCTTAACTTAGACAAGTACTTAGCCATCTGAGCCTCAACACTAGCCGATACTCACTTCCTTGTTACTGAGCTTTCATCGTGTCTGAAAAATCATGCGACCAAACACTCAGAACACCGAAGGAGCTAAAGAACTGTAGACTCTCTGATGAATGTTAACAATGTCACACAAAACAGTCCACAAAAAAATAAAAAGAAAAAGAAGGCATAGTACTGATCTTACTCAATATGCATGGAGCTATCGACGCTGCATGGTGGCTAGCCATAATTATTCAATTAATAGATTTCAAATGTTAAAAAAAAACCTGTTGTACCTTACATAAATTATTTTACAGACAGAATGGCATCCATGACATTGAACACCACAACCCTAACGATAGAAAACAAACGAAGCTGCCAGCAAGTGTCTTACTGTAGACCAGGTTTCTGGAACATTGAACACCCAGTACAATTTGATATTAAGGCTTTCTTTCAAAAACAAAATTTAACAAAAGTATAGCATTTGTCGATGATGTGATGATGATAATAATTCTAGGACGAAACGGGACGGCTTGGAGTTAGAAGTGAAGGCCAACGAAGAACTTATTAAAATTACAGCGTCATTGCGTGAGAAGTTACTTTCAATAGCCTCCAGTGTTGCACATCACAGGTGAACAACCTACAAATGGTCTTCCCAAGCTGGGAAATTCTAGAGGTAGCCAGTGAATTAAAATACCTAAAAGTAAAAGACAAGAAATTTTAACTCAAAAATTTGTGATTAGGCCAACGAGTGCCGAAGACAATCTGTACTGGAGCTATACTACAATTGAGATAGTACGAGGTGGTCTGAAAAGTTCTCGACCATAGATGCAACACTATCGGCACGATTTTTTTCTTTTCTAAGTTGGTAAATCTGTCATAAGCATCCATCCGTGTGAAATTGCAAGTAATGCTATCGAGCAGTTTGTTTTATACAGCTGTTTGAATCAAAACTGTTGTCTGTATTCCTTGAAATGGATAAAATTGACTATCGCACAGTTATAAGATTCTTTGTTAAAGAAGATTTAACGCCAAACTTTTATGAACTACGAAATTCATTCGTAGTTCATAAAAGTTTATGGCACACTTCTCCTTCATTTGCGACAATTAAGAAATGGGCTGCCGAGTTTAAACGTGGCCGTACCAGCCTTGAAGATGATCCAGGTGAAGGATGTCCAATAAGTGTTGCAACACCAGAAATCATTGATCAAGTGCACCATATGGTATTGGATGGACGGCGAGTCAAAGCGAGTGAAAATGCTGAAACTATAGGCATTTCAAAAGAACGTGTAGGATATATTTTGCATGAAGAATTGCATATGAAAAAGCTTTGCTTAAGATGGGTACCGCGCTTGCTCACAGTAGATCAAAAACAGATGCATACTAAAATCTCTGAAGAGTCCTTGGAGCTTTTTAACAACAATAAAACTGATTTTGTGCGTCATGGATGAGATTTGGATTCACCATTATACACAAGAATCCAAACAGCAATCTAACCAGTGGAAAGAAGCCAGTTGTTCACCGCCAAAGAAGACAAAGTCGGTTCCATCAGCAGAAAAGGTCATGGCATTGGTGTTTTGGGATGCTAAAGTCATCTTGTTTATTAATTATCTTGAAAAGGGTAAAACAATAACTGGGGAACAGTATTCCAATCTTTTAACCAGACTAGACAAAAAAATTCTTGAGAAAAGACCCAGTTTGCAGAAGAAAAAATCATCTTTCATCAGGACAATGCACCTGCCCACAAAGGTGTTTTGGCAATGGGAAAATTAAGGGATCTGCACTATGAATTGTTGGAATATCCACTCTATTCCCCAGATTTGGCTTTCCTTTCTCTTCCCAAAACTAAAACTCTTCCCCGCTGGTCAGCTTTTTCTTGGAATCAAGAGGTGATTGTAGCTGTAGAGGGGCATTTTGCAGGTCTTACTGAGAACCAGTACAGGGACAGGTTAATGGCGCTGTAGCATCGCTGGAATAAATGTATTAGTCTTATGGAAGTTATTAGTCTTATGTTGAAAAATAAAAATAATTTTTAAATTATAAATTCATTTTTTCATTCTTAGGTCGAGAACTTTTCAGACTACCCTCGTGTGTTGCACCAGCTTGAAAGACGCACTAAAATCAAAGAAAAACTAACAAAAGTTAACCAGAGTTCAAATAGCCATACTAAAGTCGGATGCATGGCAATATTTTTCAAGGCAGTTTGCTTTATTGTCGGTCTAACACCCATCTGCCTGAAAATGCAAGAAATATATATGAAGTATCTTCTGGAAGATATAACGGAAATTCCAATATTGGTCCAAACTACTATGAACTTCCGCTACACTACTGCATTTTACTGCACTACAGAACTCTCACTACATAAAGTGGCTTTACCCAGCAAAGAATTAAGGAGAAGGAAATCTCTGAAAGTGATGAATGCCACATAAAGAAGGAAACGCCGTTCGGTCTTTCACAGTGTATTACAGATGATATATATCGCAGATTCAGCGATAGCTGTAGAAAGTTTTTGTCATTTGATTACAGAGTGTCTCTTGGTTACTTGGTGTCCCATAATGCAAAGCATACTTCCTTTCAGAAGTGTTTATTATTATTATTATTATTATTATTATTATTATTATTATTATTATTATTATTATTATTATTATTATTATTGTGCAATCTTGTTGTGCAAAGCACAAGACTTAAACGAAATCACAACATACTTCCACCAAAACGCAATTCTAATCAACGGCACCAAAACATAAATGTTGATAATACACAACCCAAGAATCATACGCCCCGCATGACTATCGATACATTGTCACACATACCGCTGCGTTAACAACAAAAATACCTACCAATGTTCCGAAATCAAACCTCTAACACACGCAAATCCCACTCTCTTCATAAAAGCTAACCCAAGCTTCGAAGTAGGTGGGATTAACTTGCCTCACTCATCTACAAGAAATCTTTATAAGCAAATGCAGAAATTTGTATGTATAATCATTCTTTCTCAAACATAAAAAAAATAATAATAAAATAAAATAAAAAAATAAAAAATTATACAAAAAATTCTGTATAATCTTCATTGTTAATATCAGAAGAACATGTGTTGTAAATACATAATATAAGGGCAAAAAGTATTATTAAAAATTTTAATTGAAATCCAATGTAGGAAATGCAGCACTAAGTGCTGAACTCTGTAAAATTATGAGGTGCAATGTCACACAAGATGTTTATTGTATGTATAAATATTTTAGCAATCAATAAATAAATACATATTAAAAATATTATTATTATTATTATTATTATTATTATTATTATTATTATTATTATTATTATTATTATTATTATTATTGTTGTTGTTGTTATTATTACTTCGTGAAACCTCGGAGTCCAAAGACTGATCGAGGGAGGGCATCTCTTCAAAAACTCTCTGTCTCCTCTCCACTAATTAATCCACCAACTAAAGCGAACCACCACTACCATTATCATCTATACTAACGCCATTTTGGTCTGTAAATTGCGTGTGTTCTGATGGCCGATTTGCCTCTACATGGGAATTTCTATGTGAGCAGTAAACGAATTGGACTGCAATATCTGTCATGCTTTCCCCCTTCTCCCTAAATATTTATACGTCATTTTTATTCATAAAAGAGTTATTATTATAATTACGGCTATTTTGCCTGCTTCATAAAATAGTATTAAATAAAAACGCCTCTCGAACGCAAATTCGGCGAAATACATAACAATATAATGAACGTGATTGGGTAGCGGTCCTCTGCAATGAGCGTGACATCTTAAATCTCACTTTGTGGTTGCGCACTTTGTGCAATGTATGTCGGTTCAGCTTTTCAGAGTTCATAAGTGCTCATACGGTATTTTTTTGTGAAAAAAAAAAGAACTAGACAACAGTACTCATTCTTTGCTAGCAGAAAAATTTATGGTGCGACAACGTTTTCTTTCTTAAAGATAGTATTTGTTGTGTCTACTTTCGCCAAAATGGGAAAATTCATTATTTCCTTCTTCCTTAGAAATCTTCATGCTCTTCTTCATTTCCACTCCAAGACTTCTTTCCATTCGATTACATAATATACATCCGAACAGGACCGTTGTAACTCTCTAAATAAGGCAACAATGCATAATAGCGGGCTTGGACAGGGTGAAATCCGACAAAATTGTTACTCAACCATTACAAAACACTAGTTTTGTAATGGGTTAGTACCAAGTCTCTTATTTTGATAATTTAGCTTGTTTTGCTTCGCACATAAGGTTTTTATTATTTTATTTATTTATTTTTATTCAACAGTCCAGCAATTTAGCCAATGATTTATCATTCATTTTTGCCGTCTTGGTGCTGGAAAATGAGCCCACTGTGAACAAAAACAGTCTTTGACACAGCCTCTGTAGTTGACTCTTCCCTCATTTTTCCTCACTTGTTTTTATTGTTTTTATGGAGGAGGAAAGAAAGTAGTCGCCCTTGTCATTTTTTACTTTATGGTTCAAAACTTTTTTTTTTCTTTTATTTGTATTACTTCTTAGGTGAACAGAACATCTGGGAAAATCACGTGCTTTATACGTAAAATTTTTCAACTGTTATACAAGCAAAATAGTTACCACTTTAAAAACTACAATGTCCATAAAAGAAAAGTTAATTTTCCGTCGTGTAATAATAATAAACAATTAATCCCACAAGATAGATTTATTACCCTATTATCGGAATAGATTCTCCTTTTTCTGACATGCGCGGTAGTGTCGAAGGGTCTCGTATCTGTGGGAATACAGAACTATTTTTTCCGGTTATCTTGGAAGTACTGTAAAGAAATATCCTACTGGCCGTACTGCTTCCGAATGTAGCCGGATATTAGTTCACTGTTACTATGGCAACAGTGAAGCGCATCTCATTTGTAACTAAGTACATGAGTAGAAAATCCCCTAAAAGCCGTCATTGCCAGAATCACACCATTCTACGTATAACTTTACATTATGATTGCTAATATGAAATTGCACGGCCAAGATGACTTATACGACTATGTGCCTTTGGATTTGATTTTCTGGAATTAACTGATAGACTGTAACAAAGTAGATGTCATATAGTTTATTATAAACTGGCTTAAGATAAAGTTAAAATAAAAGATAAAGTTCAGTGATTGTTTACGTTATGAAGTGAACTTCACTCGTCATAACGCACATTTCTGAACATGACATGTTTTATTACAATGATATATACATAAACACTCTTATCCCTTCATTAATTTAATGAGGAAGCTCCTCAACACCATTCTCTCTGTGGGTAGTATTATCAGATTGTGCATCTTCACTAAATAAAGATTCAGAGCTGTCATCTACCGTGAAACACACACATTTCCTATCATCTCATCTATCATTCCATCAATGGCTCAGAATTTTTCTTCTTCTTTAATAACATGGGTTATGCAACTTTTCTATATGCACTTAATAATTTTTTGAAATCCTTCAATGACCTGTTTTTCAACATCTGAAATTTTGAAAGTTGTATTTTTAACTGCAACATGCCCCTTAATTTGTACCCAGATGAGTTCTGTGGGGTTCAATTCACAATGATATGGTGGAAGACGAATAATTGTGTGTCCTTTCTGTTCGCCAATACTGTCAATGCGATATTTTTGAAACTGACTCTTGAAATTTGCCACCACGTTCAATAGTTCTGTTTTTCCGATATCAGTAGTAAAATCGATTCCTTTTTCCTTCAGCCACTTCTGAATGTCCTTTTTGCGTGTATCCTGAGATAGCACAGTTTCCAGTCATACAGAATAGTAAGGCGCATTGTCCATTAAATAACTCCATCAGGCTCAATGGTTGGAAAAAACATGTTTGTGAACCAAGGTTCATAGTGCTTTTCATCCATTTCCTTATCAAAATCGCTTTGTAATTTCTGCGCTCGTAAAATTTGAAGGGCTCCTGATACAAATCCGTCTTCGCTGCCAGCGTGCGTTATGATTATACGAAACCCCTATAGAATACAGTACAGTCCTGCTTGAGCAACTCGTGCGAGACACAGCCTGACGTGAACAGGTTAACAAATAAACATGAACAGAAACAAAACAGCAAATTTCTTAACAATAGGCGTGGTGAAAATGCAACTGTCATTTAATAACTAAGCTTATTGCATCCGTATGTCAAACGTCACTGTTTAATAGATGTTACGGTACTCGGTATCGTTGAATAACATCCTAAAACAAGTACGGACTGCAAAAATCAACCGTCTCCATTAAAAATGCACGTTCAAGCAAGCGCTAGGTAAACGAGCTAGAAAAGAGTGAAATTTTGATGAACACAGAAGAAATTAGGGAGAAATGGATAAGATACTATTCAGAATTATATAAGACACAGTGAGATGTTGAAGAGCATATAAGGTTATTATTATTACGAGGCGACAAACAGACAACAATCCATGGATAAATGACGACATACTAAATACTATTACTGAAAAAGAAAATCTATGGAAAAAACTTAAAAAGTCACCCACTAACACACATTTACAAACCTTATACAAAAACACAAGAAATAAACTAACAACAAAAATTCGTAGGGCAAAAAGACGCCACTACTTCCAAAAATTCATGGAATATAACGACAACATTAAGCAAACATCCGCTACACTCAACGAATTAGTAACCCGAAAAAAGAAAACTTCAGCACAAGATTTTATTGCAAAAAGCTTCGGTCAGGACACAAACCAAGAGGAACTAGCAGACTCATTCAACCATGCTTTCACAAACAACATCGCACAACTCTAAAAAGACAAACTACCAACGATCAACAAAAAACTACTAACACAAAGTCAACGACAAACGATGTATTTTCCACCCATAACAAAACAGGAACTGAAAGAAGCACTCCTAACACTAAAACCAAAGACCACTCCAGGAATAGACAAAATAAGACTCACAGACCTTATAACACATTTTGAACAAATAAATCCAATACTTTTGAAACTCGTGAACATAATATTCGACACAGGCATTATTCCACAACAACTAAAAACTGCAGTAATTACGCCAATATACAAACATGGCAAAAGAAACGTATACTCAGAACTACAGACCAATAGCTACACTACCAGTCATCTCAAAAATTCTAGAAAAAATAACACACACCAGACTACAGAACTATTTACAGAAGTACAACATCATCTCACAAAACCAATACGGCTTTCAGAAAACAAAAAGCACCATTACTTTATTAGAAGACATCGCCGACACAATAAACAAAGCTCTCGACAAAAACAAGTACGCCGTCCTTATACTGCTGGAATTAACCAAAGCATTTGACACACTTCAACATGACATACTACTCACCAAACTATACTCAATAGGTATAAGAGGAACACTGCATACATGGTTCAAGAACTATCTCTCAAACAGAACACAAGTAACAAAAATAGGTACATGTTACAGTCGGAGTATACAAATAAAACACGGTGTACCTCAAGGTGCCATATTATCACCCACTCCATTCAACATATACAATAACGATGTTCATAACATATACATAAGAAGTCAAATATTTCAATACCAGATGACACTGCACTACTAGCAATCCACACAGACATTAACACAGCTCTCTGCAAAGCACAACAAGACCTAAACGATATCACAACATACTTCCACCAAAACTCAATTCCATTCAACGGCACCAAAACACACATGTTGATAATACACAACCCAAGAATCACACGCCCCGCATCACTATCGATACATTGTCACACATATCGCTGCGTTAACAACAAAAATACCTACCAATGTTCCGAAATCAAACCTGTTACACACGCAAAATACCTCGGTCTCTATACAGATTCCCACCTTAAATGGACAAAACATATAGAATACCTACACACCAAACTCCGGATCATCGCAGCAAAACACTTCCAAGTTAAAGACATTATTCCACCCAACATAAAAAAAACTCCTATATCACGGTAATTCCGTATCTGCGAATCACTACTCAGATACGGAATAACAGTCTATACAAATACATCAAACAGCCACCAGTAGTATGGGTGACGGTAGTGACCAAATGCTTCCGGTGGGCGTGGCTTTTCCCTGAGGGTATATGTGTCAATGGCTTCAGTTTGGAGGTTCTGACCAAATGCATCCGGTGGGCGTGGCTTCCTGACGTCATTGTGAGTGACGTCATGAGTTTGGAATGTTAGGAATTTCCATGTGGGCAAGTGTATGAATGGCTTCAGTTCTTGTGTTTTAGTTCGCGTATAGGATTATGGGTGATTTTTTTGGTTCGCCTATGGAATTATGGGTGATGATAGAGATAAGGATTCGTGTTGTGATTGGTGTGGCATTTTAAACCAAATGCTTCCGGTGTGCGTGGCTTCCTGAGTCAGAAATTTCCCTGAGAGCATATGTGGTCACTGGCTTCAGTTCTTGTGTTTTGGTTCGCGTATGGCATTATGGGTGATGGTAGAGATAAGGATTCGTGTTGTGGGTGTGTGTTGTTTTCAGATGTAGATAAGTGACGTCATTTGTTATTTGTAAATAAATGTCGTCATTTGTTATCTGTAAATAAGTGACGTTGTTGTTTTGAATAGAAAGGATGATGTTAGTGGATAAGAAATCGTGTCGTGATTGGTGGGACACTTCTGACCAGATCAAGATCAAGATAAGATAAGGAATCGTGATGCGAATGTTTGTTGTTATTGAGTTTGGAATTTCGTTGGGCCCCCCCTCTGTCAGAAATATCACGCGGTGTGATGATAAGATATCTTTGAATTTTCCCAGGGTGGCACACATCCGTCATTGTCGTCTATGGGAATTCTTAGAGTATGTCGTGATGGCGGGTGTGATTAGATTTTTCTGAATAATTAATTATATACTAGTGTCACTCAAACATACGTTTTTTTTTATTTTTTATTTTTATTTTATTTTTTTTTATTATTATTTTATTTTATATAGATGTTTGTACTAATTTTCCAATACATTTGGGGTATTTGTTTCCTGTTAAAGGGTGGAATTCTTAGAGTAAGTCGTGATGGCGGCAGCCTTTCGAGCTTTTCTGAATAATTAATTATATACTGATGTCACTCAACACACATACTTTTTTTTTTTTTTTCCATACCTCATGTGTATTTTCTTCTATATACATATTCTAATCAAGTTCATATTTTATTCATAATTCATCCGGATATTTTGATTTGTCTAAAAGTAAGATAAGGAATCGTGACGCGAATGTTTGTTATGAGATGTAGATAAGTGACGTCATTTGTTAGTTGTAAATAAGTGACGTTATTGTTTTGAATGGAAAGGGAAATATATTAGTGTATAAGAAATCGTGACAAACATACAGTTTTTTTTTTCTTCTCTAGATGGTTGTACTAATTTTCCAATACATTTTGGGTATTTCTTTCCTATTAAAGTGTGGGAATTCTTAGAGAAAGTCGTGATGGCTCTCGTGTTTCGATCTTTTCTGAATAATTAATTATATACTTAAAGTACCTGTCCTTAAACACACACACACACACACATACACATTAGACATAAAAAATCGCTAATGTGTCCATGTTGATACTCTAATATATAACCTATGATTATTCTTATGGAAAAAAAAAAAACTATTCAGTATTAGAATTACGCTTACCAAACAACATGCGATCAGTTATGTTTAAGTTAAAAAAGTACTTACAGCTTTCCAGATGACTCTTCGAAATTCGATTATTCCAAAATAGTTCAATTTTATATCCACAACACAACACAAACACAAAAACCACAAAGAATGAAATTTCTGTAAATACTGTAACCTGAACTAGTTACTTCGTCCTTTAGATTACGGAGCGTAGATGGTGAGGTTTCGTCATTGCAATATCCCCCAGCGAGCGCTTTTCTTCAAAGGGGATGACATGAGTCACAACCGTAAATTGTGAATTTATTTTCAAACACTGAATATTTCTCATTAAGCCTTATCCGGTCGCCTTTTGTTGTACGTAGGTGAGAAATCGTGTGTTTTGTTTCGAACTTTTGGTTTCCGCTGGGAAATTACTAATATAACTATTAATTTTACCTTCGATTCCTTGTGCTCTTAACCTATTTCTGTAAGTAGACTTTATTTATGAATTATTTTCCCACACTGTTAGTTTTCATTCATTAACCTTGTTTCTAGATAACGAACAAATAAGACTTTTACTTCAATGAATCAAAAAAAAAATTCTGTGGTTACTTTGTGGCATGAAATTTCACAAGGAAAAAAAAAATGTTATCTTCTTTCTTAAATTTGTATAACACATCTACGACACCCAATTTGTTCATTTAATTTACACATTTTATTGAACGAAATATTATTTACAAATTGTATTTACTGAATCTAACAATACAGAAAATAAATAAATTGAAAAATACATCAAAGGTTCTTCCATGGTTGTGGAATTACCATCGTATGGTTTTGACAATGTGATTCTCATCTGAAAGTTAATTTTCATTTGGTGATTGTTTGTTGGGAATTTATTACTGTAGTAGTAAAATTAAGGGTTGCATATTTATATTTTCGAATCCAATACGTATACTTCAGAGAATTATTAAAAGCACAGAATCTTTCGTTATGTTTCCAAAAGCAGTTAAAAGTACACATTATGTTTTCATGTTTTGGGCATCCATTTAAATCAAGAACAGGCCTCCCTATTAACTTCGTTAATGTTTTTGATTTTTCTCTTCCTTTGGCAAGTAATATATGATATTTGCATGTTGATTCTATCATCCAATCTCTTAGTTTGTCCAAAGCTAGTGAACCAATTTCCCACTTCAGCTGATGGTTATATTTTATTAACCAAGAATTCTGTTTTTTAACTCTTTCAGGTAATTCTTTCCAACTACAAGGTGATTTTGTCACTGCATATCTTACACTAAATCCATCAGAAATACAAATTTCTTTAGGAAATAAATTTGAACTGCTATTCAACAAAACTTTACATCAATTATCCCAATGATAAGTGAAAATTCGTATTTTTCACCCACTGTCGATTTTTCATAATCGTTTTCCTTCATTCTTCTTCTTCGATTACTTCATATGGCACCACAAATAAATAGCTATTTATTATTATTTCACTGATTATTAGCTCTGATCGTATACTTTATGGTAACTTTCGTTTACAAAATTCTAAACAATTAGAACTTTTCACAAAGAAACTTTCAATGAATTTGTGGCTCACCCATTATTTTTGCATTACCAAACACAAATCACAAAACAGCAGCTGCAGTGGATGAACGATTACCTTAAGTCCAAACTCACTCGACTCTCTGGTATTTTCTTATAGTACTGTTTACACTTACCATCCCCTACCCTGACCGTTCCTTCAAAAATGAACCTTTGCGCAGATGTTTGTACTCTACAGATAACACATATACAAATTTTACCTTTCCCTACACAAAGTAAGATAAAAACACACCAACAGTATATCCAACAGCATGTGAAAACATGTCGTTGAGTCATCTGCGCAAAGGTTCATTTTTGAAGGAACAATCAGGGTAGGGGATGGTAAGTGTAAACAGTACTATAAGAAAATACCAGAGAGTCGAGTGAGTTTGGACTTAAGGTAATCGTTCATCCACTGCAGCTGCTGTTTTGTGATTTGTGTTTGGTAATGCAAAAATAATGGGTGAGCCACAAATTCATTGAAAGTGTCTTTGTGAAAAGTTCTAATTGTTTAGAATTTTGTAAACGAAAGTTACCATAAAGTATACGATCAGAGCTAATAATCAGTGAAATAATAATAAATAACTATTTATTTGTGGTGCCATATGAAGTAATCGAAGAAGAAGAATGAAGGAAAACGATTATGAAAAATCGACAGTGGGTGAAAAATACGAATTTTCACTTATCATTGGGATAATTGATGTACAAGTTTTGTTGAATAGCAGTTCAAATTTATTTCCTAAAGAAATTTGTATTTCTGATGGATTTAGTGTAAGATATGCAGTGACAAAATCACCTTGTAGTTGGAAAGAATTACCTGAAAGAGTTAAAAAACAGAATTCTTGGTTAATAAAATATAACCATCAGCTGAAGTGGGAAATTGGTTCACTATCTTTGGACAAACTAAGAGATTGGATGATAGAATCAACATGCAAATATCATATATTACTTGCCAAAGGAAGAGAAAAATCAAAAACATTAACGAAGTTAATAGGGAGGCCTGTTCTTGATTTAAATGGATGCCCAAAACATGAAAACATAATGTGTACTTTTAAATGCTTTTGGAAACATAACGAAAGATTCTGTGCTTTTAATAATTCTCTGAAGTATACGTATTGGATTCGAAAATATAAATATGCAACCCTTAATTTTACTACTACAGTAATAAATTCCCAACAAACAACCACCAAATGAAAATTAACTTTCAGATGAGAATCACATTGTCAAAACCATACGATGGTAATTCCACAACCATGGAAGAACCTTTGATGTATTTTTCAATTTATTTATTTTCTGTATTGTTAGATTCAGTAAATACAATTTGTAAATAATATTTCGTTCAATAAAATGTGTAAATTAAATGAACAAATTGGGTGTCGTAGATGTGTTATACAAATTTAAGAAAGAAGATAACATTTTTTTTTTTTTTCCTTGTGAAATTTCATGCCACAAAGTAACCAGAGAATTTTTTTTTTTGATTCATTGAAGTAAAAGTCTTATTTGTTCGTTATCTAGAAACAAGGTTAATGAATGAAAACTAACAGTGTGGGAAAATAATTCATAAATAAAGTCTACTTACAGAAATAGGTTAAGAGCACAAGGAATCGAAGGTAAAATTAATAGTTATATTGGTAATTTCCCAGCGGAAACCAAAAGTTCGAAACAAAACACACGATTTCTCACCTACGTACAACAAAAGGCGACCGGATAAGGCTTAATGAGAAATATACAGTGTTGGAAAATAAATTCTCATATACTTTATATATTTATTAATTCTGCTCAGTTATTCTGTTAGAATATGACCTGTAAAAGTAAAATACAGAAAATAACCAATCAATTTGAAAAAAAATAAAAATAAATAAAAATTTCACTTGTCTGAATTCCATACTCTAACAGCAATCGGAATTCGAAAGCGGAAATAACACTTACCCTAAACAAAACGGCGCATAGACTTTCCCACTAAGCTTGGGGAACTTTAAGAAAAACTTAATGAGAAATATTCAGTGTTGGAAAATAAATTCACATATACTTTATATATTTATTAATTCTACTCAGTTATTCTGTTAGAATATGACTTTTAAAAGTAAAATACAGAAAATAACCAATCAATTTGAAAAAAAATAATAATAATTTCACTTGTCTGAATTCCATACTCTAACAGCAATCGGAATTCGAAACCGGAAATAACACTTACCCTAAACAAAACAGCGCATAGAGCTTCCTACCGAGGAAGGACACCCGTGGGAAAGATTAATACAGAGAACCAAACGGATACTAAAGTAAATTAAGTAGTCCACTAGCTTTTCTGGTTATTTACAGAAATATCTATCAACTCCTATGTTTTGTGTGTTTTGTGGTGTGAATATATGTTAGCCACAGTAAGCTATAATGAAAAAGTGAAATGTTCTTTTCAGATTTGTGTTTGTGTTCTGTGAATACATGTTAATCAACAATTGGAATATTCAGAAAACCTACTGTAAAAGACTTAATGAGAAATATTCAGTGTTGGAAAATAAATTCACAATTTACGGTTGTGACTCATGTCATCCCCTTTGAAGAAAAGCGCTCGCTGGGGGATATTGCAATGACGAAACCTCACCATCTACGCTCCGTAATCTAAAGGACGAAGTAACTAGTTCAGGTTACAGTATTTACAGAAATTTCATTCTTTGTGGTTTTTGTGTTTGTGTTGTGTTGTGGATATAAAATTGAACTATTTTGGAATAATCGAATTTCGAAGAGTCATCTGGAAAGCTGTAAGTACTTTTTTAACTTAAACATAACTGATCGCATGTTGTTTGGTAAGCGTAATTCTAATACTGAATAGTTTTTTTTTTTTTCCATAAGAATAATCATAGGTTATATATTAGAGTATTAACATGGACACATTAGCGATTTTTTATGTCTAATGTGTATGTGTGTGTGTGTGTGTGTTTAAGGACAGGTACTTTAAGTATATAATTAATTATTCAGAAAAGATCGAAACACGAGAGCCATCACGACTTTCTCTAAGAATTCCCACACTTTAATAGGAAAGAAATACCCAAAATGTATTGGAAAATTAGTACAACCATCTAGAGAAGAAAAAAAAAACTGTATGTTTGTCACGATTTCTTATACACTAATATATTTCCCTTTCCATTCAAAACAATAACGTCACTTATTTACAACTAACAAATGACGTCACTTATCTACATCTCATAACAAACATTCGCGTCACGATTCCTTATCTTACTTTTAGACAAATCAAAATATCCGGATGAATTATGAATAAAATATGAACTTGATTAGAATATGTATATAGAAGAAAATACACATGAGGTATGGAAAAAAAAAAAAAAAGTATGTGTGTTGAGTGACATCAGTATATAATTAATTATTCAGAAAAGCTCGAAAGGCTGCCGCCATCACGACTTACTCTAAGAATTCCACCCTTTAACAGGAAACAAATACCCCAAATGTATTGGAAAATTAGTACAAACATCTATATAAAATAAAATAATAATAAAAAAAATAAAATAAAAATAAAAAATAAAAAAAAACGTATGTTTGAGTGACACTAGTATATAATTAATTATTCAGAAAAATCTAATCACACCCGCCATCACGACATACTCTAAGAATTCCCATAGACGACAATGACGGATGTGTGCCACCCTGGGAAAATTCAAAGATATCTTATCATCACACCACGTGATATTTCTGACAGAGGGGGGGCCCAGCGAAATTCCAAACTCAATAACAACAAACATTCGCGTCACGATTCCTTATCTTATCTTGATCTGGTCAGAAGTGTCCCACCAATCACGACACGATTTCTTATCCACTAATATCATCCTTTCTATTCAAAACAACAACGTCACTTATTTACAAATAACAAATGACGACATTTATTTACAAATAACAAATGACGTCACTTATCTACATCTGAAAACAACACACACCCACAACACGAATCCTTATCTCTACCATCACCCATAATGCCATACACGAACCAAAACACAAGAACTGAAGCCAGTGACCACATATGCTCCCAGGGAAATTTCTGACTCAGGAAGCCACGCACACCGGAAGCATTTGGTTTAAAATGCCCCACCAATCACAACACGAATCCTTATCTCTATCATCACCCATAATTCCATAGGCGAACCAAAAAATCACCCATAATCCCATACGCGAACCAAAACACAAGAACTGAAGCCATTCATACACTTGCCCACATGGAAATTCCTAACATTCCAAACTCATGACGTCACTCACAATGACGTCAGGAAGCCACGCCCACCGGATGCATTTGGTCAGAACCTCCAAACTGAAGCCATTGACACATATACCCTCAGGGAAAAGCCACGCCCACCGGAAGCATTTGGTCAGTACCGTCACCCATACTACTGCCACCTAACAAAATTAGAAACACTACACATGAAAATCGTGTCAACAGTGATCTGGACATCTTACATGCAACAACCAATATCCGACCAGTACATGGCGACACACAGAATCCTGAGCATTAAAAACCTGAAACACTACATAACATTAACAAGGAATTACTTCAACATCACCTATCGAAACAACAGAGACACATATCGTATAACACGACCTACAACAACTCTCACATCCCCACACCCTTCAACAACTCATACAGTTCTTTTGTGAGATCACATCAGATACCCACGCAACTCAACAACCTACCAAGAAAGTTAAAACACGTAGATAACTACAGAACATTAAAAAAACGAACTCTGGAAAATATACCAACAAAGTTAAGAAACCATTACCACTAATATACACATCACAAATCACTAGCATTCAATGCCTACATCCCATACATAAACAGTAGCAACAACACAAATTGTGAAGGCTAAATCCCACTCACTTCATAAAAGCTAACCGAAGCTTCGAAGTAGGTGGGATTAACTTGCCTCACTCATCTACAAACTAGCCTTATAAGCAAATACAGAAATTTGCATGTATAATCATTCTTTCTCAAACTTAAAAAAAAAAATAAATAAATAAACAAATAAAATAAAAATAAAATAAAATAAAATAAAAATTATACAAAAAATTCTGTATAATTTTCATTGTTAAAGAAGAACATGTGTTGTAAATACATAATATAAAGGCAAAAAAAGTATTATTAAAAATTTTAATTGAAATCCAATGCAGGAATTGCAGCACTTAGTGCTGAACTATGTAAAATTATAAGATACAATGTCACACAAGATGTTTATTGTATGTATAAATATTTTAGAAATCAATAAATATATATTATTATTATTTTAATGGCCAATTCTGATATGGGTAAGTTTCGTTAACAAGGTTTTATGTGTTAGTGTGTCAAATGCTTTTCTTAGGTCAATGAATACCACTAATGTTATTCTGTTTTTATCCAATGCAGCGTTTATTAGATCTGTGAAGTCTTCCAGGAGTGTTTAAATGGCCTCGCCTACTCCCGTATATACGGGAATAAAAAGGCGTTAGCTGATTTTTTTTTTATTATTATTTTAAAAATTATTATTATTATTACAAAGAAGGTAAAAACAGAAAACAATTACCAGTTTATATGGATAAGAGACAGCAAAATATTCCTAAGAAAGACACAAGACGCAAAACCAATCGAAATAAAATCCGTAGACCTCAACAGGCTGCCATGAAAGGAATATGGACAACTCGTAAAGAAGGAACAGCATACCAACCAACATGAATGCAGACCATCAAGTAGACGTAATCACCTCGGAATATGATAACTGCCACATTCTGAAATCAATAACAGAATGGAAACAGCTGACAATCCCCAAAAAAGGACAATCTATTCTCCACATCAACATCAGAAGCATTCAAAAATACTGGCTGACCCTGCAAGCTTATCTGAAGGAACATATAAACGAAGAAGCATCCACCTACCAAATGCCACACTTCCAACAACACAAACACTGCAGACAAACAAAACGAGGCGGTGGTATAATAATATTTACCAAAGATAAACTAGGAGTAACAGAAACAAACTATAAATTAAAATACGCAGAAAACATATGCATCAAAATTAAAAACACCAAACAAGAAAACTCCCTGATATTAAACGCAATATACAGATCACCCAACTTAAGCACCACAAAATTCCTAGAAGAACTAAACAAATGGCTTTGAACCACGGAAATAGGCACCTCAGAATACTTGATGATAATAGGAGACATTAATATAAACATTAGGAACATAAATAACAACACAGAACAATACCTAGACCTATTATCGGCATATAACATAACCCCATCCATACAGCCGTATACACGAGAAGAGATAGAAACAAAACAATCTCATCCTGTATCGATCATATATATATATAAGGGCCCCTCCCAACAGCCACACAGCAGCCGTCATAACATGCAAACTGGCAGACCATTATTTCACAGCATTACAGTTATACACTGAACCAGAACCCATAAAAATCACTGAGACTACAAAACAGTATTATAGCATTCTAAACGAAACAATAGTAAACGATGAAATCAGAAAAACAGACTGGACGCAGATAGCATCTTTAGACTGTGCTGAAGCTATATATAATAATCTTAAACTTGCATTTAACAAAATATATAACAAAGCATTAACAAAAATAAAAATACGTCCCCAAACGAAACAAAACCCATGGATAACAGATAACATACTAACAGACATACAAAGAAAAAAATGCCCTATGGAAACAACTTAAGAAGTCGCCGAACAATATCGCTTTAAAAGCTGAATACAAAAGAAAAACGGAATCTCCTAACAACACAGATAAGAACGGCAAAAAGAAACTATTACAACAACAAATTAACAACAGCTCATAATGACATAAAGGAAACCTGGCACCTAATTAATGAAATGCTGGACAATATACACAGAACCACTGCCTCAGAACCAATAAAACACAGCTTTGCCTGAGACCCCAAATCCCTCAAACAATTGGCAAACAAATTTAATCAGCACTTCGTGAACTCTGTCCAAAAGCTACAAGAAACAACCTTTCCTCACACAAACGAACATTCTCCACTAGGTCCACGAGCAACCCAGTCGATGTGGTTCCCCACAGTAACAAAAGAAGAACTATCACTGGCAATTCAATAAATTAACCCTAACAAAGGACCGGGGATAGACGGAATCAGACCAAAAGACATCAAGAAACACTCAACCAACCTACTTCCAGTTATTCAAAAACTGTTAAATAAAATCTTCGAAATGGGACACATACCTGAAACACTGAAGACTGCACTAATCACACCCATACACAAACAGGGAAAAAGAAACATAATAAGTAATTACAGACCTATCGCCACGCTGCCTGTAATCAACCAAATCATGGAGCGCATTGTACATCAGAAACTCTCCACATACGTTGAAAAATTTCAAATCATACCCAAAACACAATATGGCTTTCAAAAAAATAAAGGAACAGCAACACTCCTGGAAGACTTCACAGATCTAATAAACGCTGCATTGGATAAAATCAGAATAACATTAGTGGTATTCATTGACCTAAGAAAAGCATTTGACACACTAACACATAAAACCTTGTTAACGAAACTTACCCATATCAGAATTGGTCGTCTACTCCAGTGGTTTAAAGCATACACGAAAAACAGAAAGCACATCACACGTATAGGATCAGCACACAGCAAAAATTTACATGTAACCTGTGGAGTACCGCAAGGAGCTGTCCTATCTCCCATTCTATTTAACATATACACACACGACATAAGCCAACTCCCCCTAAAAAGTAAAATCTTCCAGTATGCAGATGACACTGCCATAGTATCCATTCACAACACTGCAAAAATCGCTTACAAAAATATGCAACACGACATCAATCAAATCACTAACTGGTTAACCGAAAATGGCATATATATAAACCCTGGAAAAACAAAGCTAATGATATTCAAAAACCCCCAAACCCTGCCCATAGAAACTAAATATCTCACTATCAAACATTCATCCTTCTATACACAAAGTGCAGAACCTAAAATCACAACCATCACACAGGTGAAAACAACACGCTACCTTGGACTTCACTTCGATGCAGATCAAAGTTGGAATAGCCATACAAACTACCTACATACCAAGCTTAGGATAATAGCAAGCAAACTATACAGATTAAAAGACATTGCCCCAAACCACATAAAAATACTAATCTATAAAGCATTATGTGAAAACATTTTAAGATATGCAATCACATCATACGCATTCTGCGCAGACTACAGACTTAACAGGCTACAATGGTTGCAAGATAAAATGATAAAACTGATATTCTGGGAACAACCCACTGTTATGCAGGAAGCATGGACAAAACACAAAATATTTAAGGTGAAACACTTACGCCACTACACAGTCATGTTAAAACACTACTACAGCCCAACATATAGAGTAACCAGAACAACATATCAAATAACAAGACCACAGTCAACAAACTACATAACATATAAGTACAACAATCAGCACGGAAAAGCCACCCGAAACTTCAACGTACCTGACATGATAAACAAACTGCCGTTCGACAACAGTAACCTAGGAACATACAGAGAGCTGAAACAGGCACTATATAAATATTATAGCGAGAATGAAAATTAGAGCAATTCCTGTTTCTCTCTCCCCCACCACACACAAACACACACACACAAACCACGACAACCCCCCTCTCAAAAAACTACCACTACAAGAACACAAAGAAAAAAACACACCATGTCTAAATCCAACCCTATTTGCACACACAAAAAAAAGAGTTAAACTGTAATAGCAGTCAAAGTCTTTCAAACATGTACCAACAAACAGTAAAATCAACACCTGGCTTGTGACCACTATAGGAACGCAACCATGAAACCACCACCCTCTGTCATCTATTATCTTCCTCAGATAAGCTCTGCTAAGCTTCGAGGAAGAAAATTACTAACTAGCAAGTATCTGTTATACACACTTGTAATGCGTTATAAATATTATATACATATAATTACTACAGCAACTATGTATGCAATTCATCTGAGACATAAAAAAAAAAATCTGTATAATCCTTATTGTAAATGCTGTAAATATTATTATTGTATGTAACTTATACTGAGACATAATAAAATGTAAAAAAAAAAAAATATTATTATTATTATTGAATTGTGTGTGTATGCTGCATTACTGCATTGTATCGTGAACTGTGTGCACATTGGTGCCAATCCATATTTAGCTAGTTTAAAAAAATGTATATTCATATTTATAAAATGTACTCTGCATTTTGTATATCGAATTTTCGTATTGTACAGAAAAGATAATATGTTTTTCATTGTGTGTGTGTGTGCAGATACTCTGTGTGATAGTAAACCTTATCATTTTCATTGTAAAAACAAATGTCGTTTATAAAAAAAAAAAAAAAAATTATTATTATTATTATTATTATTATTATATTCTAAATTCAAAAATTCTGTATAAACCTTATTGTAAATATTGTAAATATTATTATTGTATGTAATTTATACTGAGACATAATAAAATGTTTTAAAAAAAATTATTATTATTATTATTATTATTATCTGAGACCTCCAGGGAGTCAAGAACTCATCGAGGGAGGCTATAAATCACCCAGACCATCTATCATAACTTCCCTTAAATTCATTCATGCTAGATGCACTCACTAACCCTAAAGGCAAATTATTCCACTCACTCACTGCTATGTGGGAGAAAAACTTAGATATTTCCCCTTACTTGACTGGGAACAAACATAACTTCCATGGATGACCTGTGTTCTTTCCCTATCTCCCAGATAACGAAAATTTCATCAGTTGATATCCTATTACACCCATTACAAAGTTTATAGACCTCTATCATATCACGTCTCTTTCTCCTGTTAATCAGAGTTTGCAATCCACATACTCGCAATCTGTCCTCATAATCTAAATCCCTAAATACCTCATAATCTAAATCCCTAAATCCCTCATAATTAAAAAATATTATTTTTTTAAATAACATTTTAAAATAATTTAAAATAATCAAGTCCTTCCCCATTCCCCGGCCATCTCTTCACAAGGACTTTAGAAATGCCATCACAATTCCTTACATCCGTGGTACTTAACAAAAAATAGCCAGATCATTAAAAAAGTACAACCTCCATACAACGTTTAAGCCCCACCATAAACTTGCTACCCTTATCTGCTCCACTAAAGACCGACTCCCTCCTTTTTCAGTGCCTGGTGTATATAGAGTTGCTTGTTCCTGTAAAGTTGCCTACTTCGGACAAACAGGCAGGTCAGCATCCATTCGGTAAGAAGAACACGGTTCTTACATCTTCAAACACGATTATGGTGAATCTTGCCTTGCAGACGATGTTTTGGATCCTACAGGATCTCCTGGAAAAAACTACTGCTCAACCATAGTAAATTCAAAAAAGAAAGCCTATTCTTTGAATCTGCATCTGCACTCAGGAATCAACATAATTTAAACAAATATGGCATTAAACTTAACAAAATTGAGGACACTTTAATTATCACAGATCCCTCTTTACATCCCATTCTACCTGCAAATGCTCATAGAGGGCGCACCACCTAAATAGGACTTTAGTTTCACTCTATTGTATTTGTGCGTGTGTTGCTACAAAAAGTTTTGTAATCCCCCCGAAGATGTCTCTGTGACGGAGCAAAATATTGGAAGTATTAAAATTAGTTTTAATCCTTTCTCGGCGCTGTTAATATTCCATTAAACCTCTAACATGAATTCTTCACAGCCCTTAAGCCTCACCACACGTATTCTGTTGAGAGCCTTCTTACTCTAGATCGGATTAAATTTATTTTTACTCTGAATTTGCTGTTGAGATAGAAAACTGTTGAGTAAGATGAGAGGAGTTGGGAATTTTGCTCGGAATAATTAATTAGTAAATTAAAGGGTAGTGTTTAATTTACAATTCTAAGCATCTTGGCAATGTCCAAGAAACTTGGACCGGAGTGTTGTCGGAATTCGAATTCTCCATTGATATGTTCAACAATTCTGTAAATTGGATGCCTTGTAGTGTGGCCTTTCCTGAATCTGAGCGATTCAGCTGAAATACTTTGAGCTTTTTCTGCTATATTATGAAACCTGGAAGAGTTTTGTGCTTTGATACATTGCCTATAATGGGGTGGTAGTTTGTGTGTGTGTGTGTGTGTGTGTGTGTGTGTGTGTGTGTGTGTGTGTGTGTGTGTGTGTGTGTGTGTGTGTGTGTGTGTGTGTGTGTGTGTGTGTGTGTGTGTGTGTGTGTGTGTGTGTGTGTGTGTGTGTGTGTGTGTGTGTGTGTGTGTGTGTGTGTGTGTGGAATTTAAGTAATTTGTTAGAGATTTCGTCTTGAACTTGCGCCTTTCTAGCACTAAGCTTTCCTATAATTTGTTGCATGTTGGCTGGTGACAAGGATCTAGTGATATTTAGAAGTCTGTTGTGGCAATACTAATTTCTCTGCGCACACGGCTGTGTGTCTTTCCGATAAAGTTTAGATCTGTGTGGTTATAGTTGGAAGTGCATTTTTCTAGGCTGTCTGTGAAGGTCCATGGGAAGGAAATAGCTTCCATACTATCTTTGGCAGAAGAAAGCATACTTGCTAAAGGTCTCAACTTTGTCACTGCTCCTACATCCATCTCCTAAAGAACATCTGTTAACAAAGATAGAAAAAGCAGCTTCTTTATTACCTAACAAAGAAGCTAACCTTCTCCGTATGGAAGCCATTTTCACCATAAATAAATCTAGACCTCCTCCAGACAACATTTCTTACTCTGAAACAGCAGCTATTAAGTCCTTGAAAGATAATAATAAGATCGTTATTCTTCCGGCTGACAAAGGGAATGCGACTGTCATCTTAGACAAGTCTGATTATCATAATAAAATCTTGGATCTTTTAAACAGTGATAATTACTCAGAAATTAATAGTGATCCTACGATTGAACTACACAAGAGAACTAATAATTTATTAAAAACCACCTTGGAGTTACAAAGAAGCATTCCTCTTTCTCTTAGGTCACTTCATACCTTGATCCCTCGGCTGTATGGTCTCCCCAAGATTCACAAAACAAACTGCCCACTCAGACCTATATTTGAGGGCATACACTCTCCTACCTATAACTTCTCCAAATATCTTGAGAGTTTTCTAAGAAATCTTTCTGGAATTTCCTCTTCACATATTAAAAACTCTGCAGATTTTGTTTCTAAAATCAAGGATATCAAACTTAAAAAAAAAACAGATTTAATGGGCAGTTTCGATATTCTTTCTCTCTTTATAAATGTACCTGCTCAAGAAGTCCTCGATCTTCTCAAGAACAAATTATCACAAAAACTCTTTGCTCGACTGTCCGATTGCATAAAGTCTGGATACTTCAAATATGACAATATGATCTACTTACAAAACTCAGGTCTGGCATGGGCAGCCTGCTTTCTCCGATTCTCGCAGATATATAATTGGACGATAGAGTCATCCAGTATCATACCTTTGCGCCCAGATCCGAAAAAAACTTAAAAGTGATACATCGTGGTGTCTGTGAAGACATTGACACATCAGAAATAGCTGCTGGCCTGAATTATCAGGATCTGCCTCCAGAGAATGTACAAAGCAGACAAAACACCCATGCCATTAGACCTAGTTGAGATTAATAAAATATACAAGGATATCTACAACTTAAAAACAGTTTGTGGTCTCATCGTTACACCAGAACCACTCCGGAAAAGATAATCTTTTGGGAAGTGCCACAGGCGCCAGATGTTTGGCTATGCCCAGAATCTATGTAGAGCAGAATATAGATGTTTGAAATGTGGGGAGCAGCCACCCAACCAATACCTGCACAAAGCCGAGGACCACCTCGGCCAAATGTGCCAACTACGGTGGCCTTCATCCTGCGAACTACAAAGGATGTACTCAGCACCCAAAGAACAGACGGATGGAGGCAGTCAATCAATCAGCCCTCCTCCTACAGTATCAGAACAACAAAGGCACATGCATCAAAACTGGAGACTCAGCGACCACAGTCGGAGACCTCCAAAAATAGAGACATCCAAAAGCAAACAAGAAGTTATGCCGATGTGACCCGCACAAATAGACCAATACCAGAACAAAATCAACCAGCACCTAAAAATCTAACACCTGTTATTACGGCCTCACTAGCAAACATGCTACAAAATTTCAGCCTATAAAACCCTAATGAAACATCCACTAAAAGATTTCTTCCTGAAATGCAGGTCATCCTCACAGCTCTCATAAATGAATAGTAGCAACCTCATTCCAGCATCTCTTCAGATAGTTGCTTGGAACGCAAATGGCCTCAAAAACAAAATTCTAGAACTCGGAGATTTCACATATAGGTACCAACAAGATGTTATTTTAATCAGTGAAACTCATTTAAAACCCTGAGACAATCCTTCAATCAGGGGCTATCACCTGTACAGAAATGACAGACTACTCTACAGAGGCGGCGGCACTGCCATCTTCATTAAAAACTACATTAAGCACCACTCTGTGACAATCCTTCAATCACTAACCTGGAGATAACAGGCGTGGAAGTTATCACCAGCTCTACTGGCAAACTGAAAATCTACTCAGCTTACAATCCTCCCCAAAAATCTCCACTTCACTCTGAGCTAAATGCCATCTTATGCATCAGACAGCCGACCTTTACTGCCTGGAATCTGAATTCCAATCATCCTGTGTGGAATTGTATAACCACAAACAAGAATGGTTGCATCCTTTCCAATTACTTAGGATCAATCAATACTGTTGTGGTAGGCCCGACCGAAACAACTCATCTCAGTACGTTCGACACTACAGACATCCTGGATATAGCTATCCTGCAGGATATAAAACTTCAATACAGCATCATACCTATGGATGAAATATCATCCGATCACAATCCAATTCTACTACAGCTGAGAAATCAAGAATATGTGTGTCCCTCTTCTCACTCGTACTTTGCATGGGAAAGACTGTCAACAGCACTCAAGGATTATATTGGACCTGTTCCTCACATACGCACAAAAAAGGAAGTACAAACTGCAGTTACAAATCTCACACAACAAATTAATTCTGCTATAAAGGTAGCTACCTCCTACAAATCTGCCCGCAAGCCAGATCATTTGCCTGAAGACATAATGAACTTGATCTGAGACAAAAAAAGAGCTAGGAAAAGATTCCGTAACACGCGTGCACCACAAGATAAAACAGCTCTAAACAGGATAAATGGGGCAGTAAGAGATGGACTTAAAACTCATAGAAACCAAGCTTGGGATAAAAAGTTATCCTCTATCTCTCCTATTGGTCATTCTATCTGGGGGTTACTGAGAAACATCAGAAATAAAAACGGGGAAGAGAGTTCCCTCTCTTCCCCGTAATCTCAAACCAGGGCTTAGTTCACACAGATGTAGATACGGCAGAAGCCATACTAAAGTCTCTTGAAGAGCAGTGCAAACCCCTCTTATAACAACTTAGATTTCAATCACTTGTACAAAATCCACGGACAGGTCAGACACGCTTTAAATCTCCCAGATACCAGCGCTGACCATATTGAACCTACATTACCTGTTGAACTATATGATATTATTAAAAAACTTAATAACAATAAAGCTCCTGGACCAGACGGCATCTCAAGGAGGCTGATCAAGCTGCTGCCTCGGAAAGCTGTAGTGCATCTGACAAGTATATTACATGCAATCTTAAGATTTCACTATTTCCCTTCTACTTGGAAACTGGCTGATGTAATTAATATACATAAACCAGGCAAAGACCCACACCTACCAGAAAATGATCGTCCAGTCAGTTTTATCTTTAATCTGGGTAAGGTTGCGGAGAAGGTCATTCTCTCACGACTCCAAACTTCAGTAAATGACCTAAATATCCTCTTTAAAGACCAGTTTGGTTTTCGGCAACACCATAGTACTACCCAGCAAATCCACAGAATTGTGGAATACATCACCACCAGTTATAACTGGCGCCAGTATACAGGAGTGGTTTTCCTAGACCTATCCAAAACATTTGACAAAATCTGGCATTTTGGTCTCCTGCACAAACTTATCTCAGCCGGTACATCACTAAAAATGGTTCATATAATCCATTCATATCTTCAGAGTAGATCAATGCAAGTGAAAATGAAAGATTCTACATCGTCCCAGCGCCATATCTTTGCTGGAGTGCCGCAGGCATTTCTACTGGCTCCATTTCTGTTTTCTGAATACATGTCAGAAAACAGAAATGGACATCCCGCACAATCCGATCACTTCCATTTTGGCCCTGTATGTGGACGATACGGCAATACTAACCAGATCTCTCAGACCCCGTTTCATTAACAGAAAGCTTCAAGAAAACCTTCTAAAGCTGGAGGACTGGTTATCTAAGTGGAGACTGGAAGTCAACCCCCTAAAAAGCTCAGCCGTTCTTTTCTCAAAAAAGGCCAATGTCTCCTGTAGGAGATGTGTTACTATTCAATACTAAAATTCCCTGGCAGACAGAAACAAATTACCTGGATGTAATTCTCGACAAAAAAGCTCTATTTCAACCAACACATCAAGTCTACGTGCACAAAGGCATCTAAAGTCATCAGATCTACCCGCTAATTAACAGAAATAGCAAGCTCAGTAACAAAATCAAATTGCAGCTATACCAGATGGCGATTCGTCCTATAATCACCCATGCCGATCCGGCCTAGAGCCACACCTCTAATGCTAACATTATCAAAATACAGCGTGTGCAGAACAAGTGCTTGAGAATGATTCTGAATGCCCCGTGGTATGTTAGAAACAATCAACTCCACGGAGACAAAAACATTCCCTATATTTTCTCTTTTCTACCATCCTTAGCATCCAAGTTTTTCCTCAAGACATCCACACATCCCAACGATTTGGTTCAGCAACTGCAGCATACGATCAAACGGACATATTCAAATATAGAAGACCAAAAGCTATATTATCCCCGAATAGCGATGCATAATCTCCATGCCCACTCAGGACGAGCAAATTGCTCATAAATTTTACCCTCACTGTAACCACAACAGATAACGGGGAATATGAAAAGCATCTTGCTCCACCCATAAAGACATAACTGTCAATTGTCAAACCTTGATATTCCTGATCTACCTACCTACTCACTGATTGCAGAATTACCTATTTCCAGCGACCATGAGGGAGAGCTCTATGTTCCAGAATCCTGATCCTAGTGGTAAGATCGTTTGCAATTTATTTTTTCTACTTTTGTCTAATTTTGCCTTGTGCTTGCTTTGCAGTCTTCTGCCTCTAGCTAGTCTAGCAGAAAATTTCGGCAAACAGGGAACGCTTGGCCGTAGTTCTGAAGTTTGTTTCTTTCTGGGACTTTTTTCTCTAAATTATGATTTCATTTTCACCGCGAGTCAGGACCCTTAGCATCGAAGCAGACGCCGACATACCGAAGAGGACGTTGGCGAAAGCTCTTAGCGAAGCAGTAGGGGCAGAAAATATAGTTGGCTTTACCCCTTATGGGGAAGGCAGGTTCCAGGTAGTGGTAAGAATGTGGAAACCAGGAACAAGCTAACTAAAGGACTAGAATACCAAGGGGAAAATTTTTTTCCGTTTGTAGTAGGAAGTGTTTTCAAGACAATAAGGATAGAGAGGGTACCTGTAGAATATATTGAGGGGGAGGGAACCGAAATAATTAACAAAGTGTTTTCGAAATGGGGATTCGTATGCGACGTCAAAATCTTTACTGATACAGACTTCCTCGACTGGAAGACTGGCGAGGTAACTTTCCGTATGGAAATGAAGGCTGAAGTCCCCAATTTTGTCTTTCTAGGTTCTGCCAGGGTCGTAGTTTACTCTGGAGTTAAGAAACAGTGTTATAAGTGCAGTTCTCTGGAGCATCTAGGTAAAGACTGCCCCAAGAACAAATGTAGGAACTGCATGGCGGCAGGACATACCCTAGATGAGTGCAAGGCACCTTGCCTAAAATGTGGGGAACAAACACACAAGATGAACGCTTGGGCCAACAGGTCGCATGCCAAAGGAATAGGGGCACTGTCATACCTGCCAAATCTAGGGAAACAGTAGAACCAGAACAGGAGAAATCAGAATCGGCAAATGAAGAGGCATTCCATGTACTAAACGCTGGAAGTGTCACGACAACTACAGAAAACCCAGCCGCCGCCATAGAAACCTCAGCAGAGGTAAAAGGAAAGAATGACCACAACATAAGAGACGATTCTAATGCAGAAAACATCAAAGAAGACACAGAGGAGGAAGGAATGGGGATCTCTACAGTCGCTGCTACAGAAATTTCAGCACAGAAAAACAAGGAAAAAAAGAAGCGTAATAATCGGGAATCTAAAAGAAAGGAAAAAGACGCAGAGGAAATGGAGGATACTAATGCCACAGAAAAGCGCCTTATAAGCCCAGAGGAAGAACATAAAAAGAAACCAAAAAGAGACAACATAACCCCCATCGGACGAACCTGATAAGGAATCCGACCCTGATAAAGACAGGCATATAAATGGAGGTATAATATTAAGAAGATATAGGGGACCCATAGAAGCTGCAGAAAACCTGTTCATAATAATGCACCACACAGGAATACAGCCAGCGTTCACCCTTGGGCACAACAAAAAAGTTTCGACTGGTTAGACGTCTACATTGACGACATCAACAGAGCCACGCCAGACGAATTAAAGGATCATCTGAAGAAACTAAACGAGGAAAGAAAAATTCAGCTATGTCACACCTTGGACGGATTGAACAAAGATGATACCCTGGAGGACAGTGCATGGATCCTCAAAAAAATTTGGTAGAAGGCTTTAGGGAAATAACTAACAAGACTACAAGGATTTGCCTTTTCGTTCGAATCGTTTTATATCTAGTTCACACAGGAGGGGGGTCGGCCTGAGAACCCGGGCTGAAAATGATTACGGCGAGGCGGTGCAGCTCCATGTGGGCTGCATCACTCGGACCGGGTTCTTTCCCCAGCTATCGGTTCTCTGGTTGATAAAGTCCACCTCAATACGGATCCTGCTATCGCAGTTTTTTTTTTTTTTTTCAGTTGTAAGGCATACTTTAAGAATAATCTAAGTTCCAAATTTTAACAAACATTTTTCTTTTTTTAAGAATTACGAGATGACGTCTCCAGACACCTGAATTAATCTAATCGAAAGTTATGTTTTTCGGGTAAAGTGAAGTGTAAATTTTAAGTTTTTTTTTTTAGAACAGGTGTAAGGAGATTATGTTTTACAGACCTTTTAGCCACAACCTCTGGGTTATACAGCTAAACAGGTTGACTGAGGCCTCTTTTTACCTCCTACTATCATACTCTGCCTTTCTTTAACTTCCCTTATTACTACCTGCTGACCCTCAGCAATCTTTATACTCCAAAGGCCGATGATGAAAGACATGAACTCCCATTCTACCTACACACTGATGAGACCTCAAAAAGGGTTGAAACCGGTCTGGGTAGTGACCTCTTCTCATAATGTAAAACAGTAATACATCTCCTAGGAGCTGCGATTTACATTATGAGAGAATATTAAGAACAGTGACGGATCTTGGTCCACCTTTGCTCCGAGCTGCCCTGGTGTTGTACTACCCAAGTGATTACATACACATGGGCTCGCAGATAGTTTTTTCAGCATGAAACTCTAGGATTACGATGGATTTCGATCCGAGTTTCGTACCCGGCTGTAGAATAATACGGGATTTACCATCTCCCTTAAACTTAATTTATGTCGCCGGTAAAATAGCCTTTTGGATTCTTATAGTAGTAATAACAATATATAAGTACACCAGTTTAGCAGTTCGTTAATAGAGGTATATATAAGTTCGGTTCACTTAAAACCTTGATGAGTTTCTATTAAGTTTTCGTCTGTTGATATAGAAAAATGTCAGGGAGGTGAGTGACAGGATTGATTAGAATGGACGTGTTACTTTAGACTGAGCCTTATTACATTGCATACAAGGTTTCTCAGTAATCTCACATTGCACTGGTGCTAACGCAGGGTGATTCCTACTGTCTCCCCTCTGCACGAAATGTGCATGAGATCAAATGGCCGGCAGGCCCCACCCGCAATGAGGACCAATGGTGGTATTAAGGTTTTATAGGGAGCTAGGTTTCTAACTGTGGCCAAGTGAGATAGTGATACTTCTTTTCCCAAATTAGTGGGTTCTAAGAAGACTTTGCAAGTAGACCAACTCAGTCTACAGGACATTTGCTGGCAGGATTCAAGCCCTGCGGAATTATCCATTGCTAGTAGTCCGTCTAGGTCTACAGGATACTTTGCTGGTAGGCCTCCGGCCCTGCGTGATTATTATACTGCTTTTAACCCATTTCTGCTGGCAGGAAATCGCCATTTTGACATGGACAACATCAAAGATCACATCCAGATCCTAAACAAGGAGCAGTCTCCAGAGGTACTCAAACTCATAATAAGCAAATTAGAAACTGACTGGCCAGGATTTATAAAAGAATATATTCACTCTAATGATCAGGATGGAGAGGAGGAGGAGAATGAGATCTCACAAGAGGATATCATTGCTGCTCTCTCACCAAAATCCCTCTGTCAAAACATCTCTCAAGGGGAGCACTCAAACAAAAGAAGAAGAACCATAGAAGACCAGATGGATGAAGACATACCAACATTAGAAGTCCCAAGAAACACCATAAAGGTTCCACCAGTAATACTAAGAGACAAGGACAAATGGACCACTGTCACAACAGCCCTTATGGAACACAAAATTGCATATTCCAGTGCTAAAAATCAAGATGAAGGAGTCAAAATCCAGCCAGCCTCAGTCACTTACTACAGACAGCTGACAAAATTAATGGATAACAAGAGTCTTCCATATCATACTTTTGCTTTACCCAGTGAGAAGAATCTCAAGGTTGTGCTTCGCAGAGTGACCGAGGGTGTCACCTGTGAAAAAATCACTGCTGATCTTATGAGTCGGAGCCTAAAACCAGTGAAAGTGAGCAAGACGCTCAGGGCAGATAAACGGCCAATGCCACTGGTACTCTTAGAAATTGATAAGACACAGAAAGAGATTTATGAACTAACAACGATATGTGTCCTCAGAATTTCTATTGAACCACTAAGGAAGAAGTCTAGCTGGGCAGTGCCATAGGTGCCAAAGATTTGGCCATGCTCAAAAACTTTGCAAGGCAAATTATAGGTGTTTAAAATGTGGCGAGGGCCACCAGACCGTCATGTGTACAAAACCAAGATCCACTCCAGCTAAATGCGCCAATTGTGGAGGACCTCACCCCGAAAACTACAAGGGTTGCATTACACACCCAAATAACAGGGGGTTACAAAAAGCTACCCTTCCAACACAATTCAGCGATGCTCAAGATAGCCGTGCTAGTCACACCTCAGTCCAAACTATCTCCAGCCCGACAACTCAAGAAAGGAAACAAAGTCCTAAAACGTATGCAGAGGTAGCATGCACAAAGGCTACTCCATCTCATGATCATATAGGCTCAAATCTAACATCAGTACTAAACTGCCTCACTAGCTACCATGTCACAAAGAATTCAGTATGACGAATCCTTCGCCGTCCTCCATTAAAAGATTCCTACAAGGTACCCATTCAATTCTGACAGCCGTCAACAATGAATAGAAGAAAATTCCATCCCAACTCTCCCATGATCACTGCATGGAATGCCAGCGGCCTCAAAAACAAAATTCTAGAACTACAAGAATTCTCTCACAGGCATAATCCTGACATAATACTGGTAAATGAAACACATCTCAGGCCATATCTAATAATCCCAAATTACGGAACTATACTATGTACAAAACAGATAGACACACCAGCAGTGGAGGAGGACCACTATATACAATAAAAAGTACATAAGCCACAATGTTCTGACCAATCCCCAAACCAAGAACCTAGAGATAACAGGCATTGAAGTTAATACCAATAATGCTGGCAATATCAAAATCTATGCTGTATATAATCCACCCAGTATTCCATTGCTGGTATCTGACTTGGATTCCATTCTCGGCTGCACAGACTCCATCATCATGGCTGGTGACTTTAATACCAAACATACAGCCTGGCATAGCTCCACAATCAACTACACAGGTCGAACGCCAAACCATTACTCAACGCAACATTCTATTGTTGTAACTGGACCCAAAGAGCCCACCCATCACAGCTCAACTGGAAGTTCAGATGTACTTGACGTAGTCGTCCTCAAAAACATCAGATACCAATATCAGCTGGAAACAATAAATGAACTTTCGTCAGATCACAACCCTATTCTGCTTCAACTTGGTACACAAGAACAATTCTCCCCTCCCCACTCTTTCATATCTTGGGACAAACTCTCCAGAATCCTACCTGATCACATTGGCCCAGTCCCTGTTATTCACACTAAAGAGGAGATAGAAATGGCTGCAAACAACTTTACAGTCAAATCAAAAATGCAATAAAGTCAATTACCCAAACTACAGTCTTTCACCCTAGTAGACGGATCCCCGAGGAAATCATGGATTTAATTAGACAGAAAAACCAAACCAGAAAGAGGTATCATAACACAAGAGCCCCTCAAGATAAAGCAAATTTGAATAAATTAAACAGACAAGTCGGTGAAGCCTTCCAAAAACATCGAAACCAAGAATGGGAATCTAAGCTAACGAAATTAAACCCTGAAGACAACTCCATATGGAAGTTTCTGAGAACTTTCCGCACTAAAAGACAACTTTTACCCCCAATTCAAACCACAAAGGAATAGCTCACACAGATAAAGAAAAGGCAGAGGCTCTGGCCGACAGCTTGGAAACTCAATGCAGTCCCGCATATGAAAATTTGAACATTAATCTCATCTACAATATTCACCGCCGAGTTAGGCAGGCCATAACACAACAAAAAGATGACCTAAAACCTCTCGCACCTACTTCTCTAACAGAAATTATAAATATTATAACCCACCTGAACAACAATAAAGCTCCAGGCTCAGATGGAATTACAAACAAAATAATTAAACTACTCCCCAGAAAAGCCATTGTACATCTAGACATCATAATTAATGCCATCCTGAGACGCCAATATTTCCTTTTAACATGGAAAATAGCAGATGTCATACCAATCAAAAATATGGGAAAAGACGCTCAACTCCCAGAAAACTACAGACCTATCAGTGTCCTGTGTAACCTTGGAAGGATCGCAGAAAAAGTAATCCTTACTAGACTTCAATCACAAACGGACCAACTACATATAATCCCAAATGAGCAATTTGGATTCAGAAAAAAACACTGCACCGTTCAGCAGATCCACAGGCTGATCGAATACATCTCCGAAGGCTTTAACCGGAACCTTCATACAGCTGCAGTCGTTTTAGATGATGCAAAGGCTTTTGATAAGGTGTGGCATCAGGGTCTTCTCTACAAGCTCATCACATTCAATAAGCCTACTAATCTAGTTAAAATAATTTACTCTTACCTCAGAGACAGATACATGCAAATCAAAATAAATGAAACTGTATCAACCAGACGCAAGGTTCTGGCAGGAGTGCCGCAGGGCTCACTTTTGCCCCCCCCCTTGCTGTTTTCTATCTACATTGCTGATATCTCTCAAAACCCAAGCTCAACAATCACTGCATTATATGCTGATGACACTGCATTATTAGCAAGATCTCTTAGCCCCAAACTAGCTATCAAGAGACTCCAAAGCAGCATTCACACGTTGGAAAGATGGTTGATGGACTTCAGAATTCAAACCAATCCACAGAAGAGCTCAGCCATACTGTTCACTAGGAAAAAAAGCCTCAAATCAAGGAAGATATACATTTATTAGGTGTTAAAATCCCATGTCAGAATACAGTCAACTATCTCGGAGTAATGGATAAAAAAACTACACTTCACCAACCATATAGAACACATAATTTCAGAGACATCCAAAGCAATAGCGCAGCTCTACCCCATGATCAACAGATAAAGTAAATTCGATACTCAGAGCAAACTGCTCACATACAAGATGGTAATACGCCCAGTCATAACTTACGCATCTCCTGCGTTTATTTGGAAAAAAAATAAAAAACGCGTTTTTTTATTTTTTTTTCCAATAAAGTTATCATAAAAAACACGTTTTTTTCCTAAAAAGTTATCATAAAAACGCGTTTGTTTATTTTTTTTCCAAAAAGTTATCATAAAAAACACGTTTTTTTCCTAAAAAGTTATCAGTATCAGTTGGAGGTGACATCAGTAAAAGATATCCGCAAAAGATGAGCTCACTCATCTCCACTAGGCAGAGCAGACATCTTCTGGAGGAGAGGGGAGAGACTAGGGTGATGGGGTTAGGTGGGGAAGCATTGCAGGGAAGATAGCTGTCACCCTCCGTGATATCACAGAAAGAGAGACATATGTTCCCCAGAAATTTCCAAACACATAACGTCATTGTTGTCATTACGTTTTGTTTGGCTATAGAATTGTGGGTGATGTTTTTGAGATAAGATATCTTGGAATTTTCCCAGGGTGACACACATCCGTCATTGTCATAATGTTTTATCCAACAGCATGCAGAAACATGTCCGTGAATCATCTGCGCAAAAAGTTTCATTTTGGAAGGAACGGTTAGGGTTAAGGGTCAGGTAAACAGTACTAAAAGGAAAAATAAAAGAGTCAAATGTCTTTGCAGTTACGACAATTCGTTCATCCTGTGAAGTTATCGCATTGTGTTGTGGTGATTGGTATCCAGGTAAGTAAAGTAAAATAATGGATGAGCCACAAAAGTCATTGAAATTTTCTTTCTTGATGAAAATAGCATGAGACAAAACTCTTCACCTAGCTCTAAAAGGATGGAAACCGATTATTATTTTAGAAGACATGTACATTGTGATGTATTTATCCAGGACCACTTGGGAAAAAGTATGCAGGAAGTGGTCTGATATCCTCGGCTACTTGCAAAGAAGAGTTGACTACGAAATGGACCTCGGCGAATGTTATATTCTGAAATGCCAAGATGGGGAACTAATACTTGATGATACAGAAGCTGATGGAAGTAAAGTTTTTTCTATTAGTTGTGAAGGAGTTGAGGGATTTTCACCAAAAATGTACGACATTGATAATCATTTACTATTTTTGGAAACTGAATTACCATCTGTTCGTATAATGGAGAAAATTATCGCTAATCATTTAAATTCATCAATGGTAAAATTAGACTTTCAAGATTTTATCCAATTCGATAAAGATTCTTTATTTTGGGACATTTACGAACATTTTACAAAAACTGTTTGTTTATATTTGCTGACAAAAGAATACACAGAATGTTTAGGAAGGCATGGTATCATTTCCAGTCTGACACAATATCAAACGTATGGAAGTGTGGTTACCATGGTATCTGATTTAAAAATTCTTTTGCGTGACCAGCTATTTTAATATAATATAACCAAGAAACAGTGAGTAACAAAAATTTTTCATTGAAATCTTTGGAAAATGTTAAGGGTCTAAACTAAATATTGTGAAATATTTTTAGGTAATTACATGTTTCGAATTTTTCTCAGTGAATATACTTGTAAATAGTATTTCAGCAAATAAAATGTGCATTTGTAAACTTAAATGAACAAAGAAGTGTGTTTTTGTTGTTGTGTTTTTCCAGAGTGAATTTTTACTCAGTTATTCTGATTAGATCTTGAAATTTAAATCCACAACTTTATATCTTAATGCCATTCTGTTTAATTATTTAAAAAAAATCACAACTGTGAAATTAATGCCAGGACAGGGAAAAAAAGTGTTGAAAACGAATATCCATGTATTGATTATTTTACAAATTGTCTAATGCTACCTATTGACATTATTTGAGTATTCTGAAAACAAATCGTTCACATAATCGAAAATCCGAAGTGCTAGAATTTGGTTATTTTACAGAGAGAGAGAGAGAGAGAGAGAGAGAGGCACCTAATTAACCCAGCAAAACGTGACTTTAACTCTTCTTTAAAGTTTGGCATAAAGAAAATGTTTGTACTCTACTGATAACACATATACAAATTTTACCTTTCCCTACACAAAGTAAGATAAAAACACACCAACAGTATATCCAACAGCATGTGAAAACATGTCATTGAGTCATCTGCGCAAAAGGTTCATTTTTGAAGGAACGGTCAGGGTAGGGCATGGTAAGTGTAAACAGTACTATAAGAAAATACCAGAGAGTCGAGTGACTTTAGACATAAGGTAATCGTTCATCCACTGCTGCGGCTGCTGTTTTGTGATTTGTGTTTGGTAATGTAAAAATAATGGGTGAGCCACAAATTCTTTGAAAGTTTCTTTGTGAAAAGTTCTAATTGTTTAAAATTTTGTAAACGAAAGTTACCATAAAGTATACGATCAGAGCTAATAATCAGTGAAATAATTATAAATAACTATTTATTTGTAGTGCCATATGAAGTAACCGAAGAAAAAGAAGAATGAAGGAAAACGATTATGAAAAATCGACAGTGGGTGAAAAATACGAATTTTCAGTTATCATTGGGATAATTGAATGCCAATTTCTTTTGAATTTATTTATTTAATTTATTTATTTCCTAAAGAAATTTGTATTTCTGATGGAATTAATGTAAGATATGCATTGACAAAATCACCTTGTAGTTGGAAAGAATTACCTGAAAGAGTTAAAAAATAGAATTCTTGGTTAATAAAATATAACCATCAGCTGAAGTGGGAAATTGGTTCACTATCTTTGGACAAACTAAGAGATTGGATGATAGAATCAACATGCAAATATCATATATTACTTGCCAAAGGAAGAGAAAAATCAAAAACCTTAACGAAGTTAATAGGGAGGCCTGTTCTTGATTTAAATGAAATTGGATGCCAAAACGTGACAACATAACGTGTAATTTTAAATACTTTTGGAAACATAACGAATGATTCTGTGGTTTTAATAATTATCTGAAGTATATGTATTGGATTCAACGAAATAAATATACAACCCTTAATTTTACTACAGTAATAAATTCCCAACGAAAGCCAAACGAAAAATTAAATTTCAGATGAGAGTCACATTGTCAAAACCCATATGATGGCAATTCCACAAGTCTGGGAAGAACCTTTGATGTAATTTTCAGTTTATTTATTTATTTTCCGTATTGTTAGATTCAGTTAATACAATTTGTAAAAAAATATTTTATTCAAATAAATTGTGTAAATTTAAATGAACACTCGGGTGTCGTTGATGTGTTATATACAACTTTAAGAATGAGGATAACATTTTTCTTTTTTTTTTCCTTGTGAAATTTCATGCCACAAAGTAACCAGAGAATTTTTTTATACAAAACTCTTAAAAAAATTGCTGTAGAAAAACGCTGCGGAGAGTTCAAATCCTTGTTTGTCTCATATCAGTTACTTAAAATTTACTAATGCTAAAGAAAAAAATAAATAAAATAAATAAATTCCACTTACAGAAATAGGATAAAAGCACAAGGAATCGAAGGTAAAATTAATAGTTATATTGGTAATTTCCCAACGGAAACCAAGAGTTCGAACCAAAACACACGATTTCTCACTTACGTACAACAAATGGAGACCGGATAAGAGAGATATCTTTAAGATAAGACTTAATGAGAAATATACAGAGTGTTGGAAAATAAATTCAAATGCACTTTATATATTTATTAATTCTGCTCAGTTATTCTGTTAGAATATGACCTTTAAAAGTAAAATACAGAAAATAACCATTCAATTTGAAAAAAAAAAAAAAAATAATAATAATAATTTCGCTTGTCAGAATTCCATACTCTAACAGCAATCGGAATGCGAAACCGGAAATAACACTTACCCTAAACAAAACGGCGCATAGACTTTCCCACCAAGCTTGGGCAACAGTGGGAAAGAATCAATACAGAGAGCCAATCGGATAGTAATCTAAATTAAAATTAAATGTAAGCATTAATTTACTACACCAATAAATGCCAACGGTAACAAAGAATGAATAATTTAGGATGTGTGTCATCCAATCATGTGAATACTAATCCCTTAGTCATGTATTTGAGAAATATCCAAACTTGAGGAAATGCTAGCTTTTGAACAAAACCACAATTTACGGATGTGACTCATGTCATTTTCATGAAAGACCCCTTTGAAGAAAACCGCTCGCTGGGGAATATTGCAATGACGAAACCACAGCATCTACGGTCTGTAATCTAAAGGACCAAGTACTTAACTGGTTCAGGTTAGAGTATTTTCAGAAATTTCATTCTTTGTGGTTTTTGTGTTTGTGTTGTGTTGTGGATATAAAATTCAACTATTTTGGAATATTCGTATTTAGAAGAGTCATCTGGAAAGCTGTAAGTACTTTTTTAACTTAAACATAACACCTGCTCGTATGTTTTTGGTAAGCGTAATTCTAATATTGAATGGTTTTTTCCCATAAGAATAATCATAGGTTATATATTAGAGTATCAGTACGGATACATTAGCGATTTTGTTATGTCTAATGTGTATGTGTGTGTTTAAGGGACACCAGTACATAATTATTTATTCAGAAAAACTGGAAACACGACAGCCATCACGACTTTCTTCAAGAATTCCCACACTTTAACAGGAAAGAAATACCCAAAATGTATTGGAAAATTAGTACAACCATCTATAGAAGAAAAAAAATTGTTATTGAACTTGAAGATCGTACTTTAGACAAAACAAAATATTCGGATGAATTATGAATAAAATATGAACTTCATTAGATTATGAATATAGAAGAAAATATGGATCAACTATGGGAAAAAAGTGTGTTTGAGTTACATTAGTATATACTGTATAATTAAATTATTCAGAAAACTTAATCACACCCGTCATCACGACTTACTCTAAGAATTCCCACCTTTAACAGTAAAGAAATACCCCAAAATGTATTGGAAATTAGTACAGCCATCTATAGAAAAAAAACTGTATGTTTGAGTGACATAGCATATAATTAAATTATTCAGAAAACCTCGAAAAACTGTAGCCATCACGACTTGCTCTAAGAATTCCCACCCTTTAACAGGAAAGAAATATCCCAAAATGTATTGGAAATTAGTACAGCCATCTATAGAAAAAAAACTGTATGTTTTTGTGACATAGCATATAATTAAATTAAATTAAATTATCATTCCAAACTCAATAACAACAAACATTCACGTCACGAATCTTAATCTTATCTTGATCTTGTCAGAAGTGTCCCACCAATCACGACACAATTCCTTATACACTAATATATCTCCCTTTCCATTTAAAACAACAACGTCACTTATTTACAGTTAACAAATGACGTCACTGATCTTCATCTGACAAGAACAAACATTCACGTCACGATTCCTTATCTTATCTTGATCTTGATCTTGTTTAAAGTGTCCACCAATCACGACACGATTCCTTATATCTAATATATCTTCCTTTCCATTCAAAACAATAACGTCACTTATTTACAAATAACAAATGACGTTACTTATCAACATCTCATAACAGCAGACATTCACGTCATGATTCCTTATCTTATCTTGATCTAGATCTTGTTTAAAGTGTCCCACCAATCACGACATGATTCATTATCTCTATCATCACCCATAATTCCATAGGCGAACAAAAAAAATCACCCACAATCTGAAGCCATTGACACATATGCCCACAGGGAAATTCCAAACATTCCAGACCCATGAAGCCACGCCCACAATGACGTCGCAACCAATCACGTCACGATTCCTTATCTTATCTTGATCTTGATCTGGTCACTAGTGGCTACCGTACTACTAACATCCAACCAGCAAGAGTTACAGATTATATAAGGTTGGCCAAAGAACTGGACGATAGAGGCATACAGTATCATACCTTTGCGGTCAGCTCCGAAAAAAACTTTAAATTGGTCCTTCGTGGTGTCTGTGAAGATATTGGCATATCAGAAATAGCTGCTGACCTGAATTCTCAAGATCTGCCTCCAGGCAGGGTCAGCAGAATGTATAAAGCAGACAAAACACCCATGCCCCTAGTGAAGATTCATAAAATATACAAGGCTATTTATAACTTAAAAACAGTCTGTGGTCTAATCGTCACACCAGAACCACTCCGGAAAAGATCATCTTCTGGGTAGTGCCACAGATGCCAGAAGTTTGGCCATGCCCAGAATCTATGTAGAGCAGAATATAGATGTTTAAAATGTTGGGACACCCACCCAACCAATATCTGCACAAAGCCGAAGACCACCTCGGCCAAATGTGCAAACTGCGGTGGCCCTCATCCTGCGAACTACAAAGGATGTTCTCAGCACCCAAAGAACAGATGGATGGAGGTAGTCAATCAGTCCTCCTCCTCCTCCTACAGTATAAGAACACCAGAGGCCCAGGCATCAAAACGGAGACTCATTGGCCAAAATCGGATACCTCCAAAAATAGAGACACCCAAAAGCAAACAAGAAGTCATACCGAAGTGACCCGCAAGTAGACCAATACCAGAACAAAATCAACCAACAGCACCTAAAAATCTAACAGCTGTTATTACGGCCTCACTAGCAAACATGCTACAAAATTTCAGCCTATAAAACCTTAATGAAACGTCCACTAAAAGATTTCTTCGTGAACCTCAGGTCATCCTCACATCTCTCATAAATGAATAGTAACAACCTCGTTCCAGCATCACTTCAAATAGTTGCTTGGAACGCAAATGGTCTCAAAAACACAATTCTGGAACGCTGAAATTTCACATATAGATATCAACCAGGTGTTAGACCCTTCTTCATTCATATATAAGATGTCAGAAAGGATGGATAGCTGGAACCCACCTGAATCATGGAAGAGAATAACTTGTATCATGATGATTCGTGCCCGCCATCAAAATAAGGATATTACGACTGCTGCCCAATGCTCCCTGAATACAGTAAAAACAATCAGGCATGAACTAGAGACTTGCAATGGTGACTACGAGGATGTAGCAAGAAGAAAGATCCCTAGCAGACGATCTGATTGCGTTCGTACAGCAGAATTCCTCGCAAATCTGCAGGAACGGGTGTTGAAGAACCCTGGCATTGGAATTCGGGCTTTGTTCGTGGAGTTGCTAACTGTAGTCAAGCCCTGGATAACAAGGGTAGCCAATGGTAGGCCGTATGCATGGCAGCAGGATTCGGCCCCTTGCCACACCTCTGGGAAAAGTCAAAAATGGTTGTCTGAAAATTTCTACGACTTCACCAGTCCAAATGTTTGGCCTCCAAACTCCCCAGACCTTAACCCCATGGATTATTTTGTATGGGGCGCAGTTGAAAAAGACACCAATCGCACTTCCAGTAATACAAAAGCCCAATTAATGGATAAAATTAAAACAGTTTTTGCGGCCCTTCCCAGGGAGACTGTAGCATCAGCTTGTTCGAGGTTCTGAAGCAGAATTGAAGCTGTGATTGATGCTAATGGTGGTTATTTTGAGTAAATCTTGTTGATAGTATTGTAATTAACTCTGCCTGTAATGCTTTTTTGTCAATTCATTAAATTTAATAGATACAAAGAAGATTTTCTTTTTCCTTACGAAACTGTCAAATTTATCCCGAACACCCTGTAAGACCATCAGACAATCCTACAATAAGGGGCTATCACCAATACAGAAATGACAGTCTACTCCACAGAGGCGGCGGCACTGCCATCTTCATTAAAAACTACATTAAGCACCACTCTGTGAGCAATCCTTCAACCATTAACCTTGAGATCACAAGCGTGGAAGTTATCACCAGCTCTACTGGCAAACTCAAAATCTACTCAGCTTACAACCCTCCCCAAATATCTTCACTCTGACCTAAATGCCATCTCATGCGTCAGAGAGCCCACCATTATAGCCGGGGATCTGAAATCCAAACACTCTACATGGAATTGCACAACCAGCAACAAGAATGGTTGTATCCTTTCTAATTACTTATGGTCAAGCAACGCTGTTCTGGCGGGGCCCAAGGAACCAACTCATCTCAGTACGTTTGGCACTGCTGACATCCTGTATATAGCTCTCCTGCAGGATATCAAATTTCAATACAGCATCATATCTATGGATGAACTATCATCTGATCACAATCTAATTCTACTACAGCTGAGAAATCAAGAATACGTGTGTCCTCCTTCTCACTTCTAAATTGCACGGGAAAGACTGTCAACAGCACTCAAGGATTATATTGGACCTGTTCCTCACATACGCACAAAAGAGAAAGTAGAAACTGCAGTTACAAATCTCACACAACAAATTAATTCTGCTATAAAGGTAGCTACCTCCTACAAATCTGCCCGCAAGCCAGATCATTTGCCTGAAGACATCATGAACTTGATCTGAGACAAAAAAGAGCTAGGAAAAGATTCTGTAACACGCGTGCACCACAAGATAAAACAGCTCTAAACAGGATAAATGGGGCAGTAAGAGATGGACTTAAAACTCGTAGAAACCAAGTTTGGGATAAAATGTTATCCTCTATCTCACCTATGGATCACTGTATCTGGTGGTTACTGAGAAAAATCAGAAATAAAAAAACAGTTTCCCCCCCATAATCTCAAGCCAGGGCTTAGTTCACACAGATGTGGATAAGGTAGAGGTCATAGTGAAGAATCTAGAGGAGCAGTGCAAACCCTCTTATAACCACTTAGATTTCAATCACTTGTACAAAATCCACAGACAGCTAGGACATGCTTTAAATATCCCAGATACCAGCGCTGATCATATTGCACCCACATCACCTGTTGAATTATATGATATTATTAAAAAACTTAAGAACAATAAATCTCCTGGACCAGACGGCATCTCAAACAGGGTGATTAAGCAGCTACCTCGGAAAGCTGTAGTGCACCTGACCAGTATATTAAATGCAATCTTAATATTTCACTATTTCCCTTCTACCTGGAAACTGGCTGATGTAATTCCTATACATAAAATAGGCAAAGACTCACATCTTCCCGCAAAATTATCGTCCAATCAGTCTTATCTGTATTCTGGGTAAGGTTGCGGAGGTCATTCTCTCATGACTCCAAACCTCAGTAAATGACCTAAATATCCTCTTTAAAGAACAGTTTGGTTTTCGGCAACACCATAGTACTACCCAGAAAATCCACGGAATTGTGGAATACATCACTACCAGCTAGAACTGGCGCCAGTACACAGGAGCGGTTTTCCTAGACCTATCCAAAGCATTTGTCAAAATCTGGCATTTCGGACTCCTACACAAACTTATCTCAGCCAGTACCTCACTAAAAATGGTTCATCTCTTCAGAACAGATCAGTGAAAGTAAAAATCAACGGTTCTACTTCGTCCCAGCGCGACATCTTTGCTGGAGTGCCGCAGGCATTTCTACTGGCTCCATTGCTGTTTTCTGTATACATGTCGGACATCCCGCACAATTCGATGTCTTCCATTTTGGCCCTGTATATGCACGATATGGTAATACTAACCAGACCTCTCAGACCCCATTTCATTAACAGAAAGCTTCAAGAAAACCTTCTAAAGCATGAGGGTTGGTTCTCCAAATGGAGATTGGAAGTTAACCTCCAGAAAAGCTCAGCCGTTCTTTTCTCAAAAAGGCCAATATCTCCTGCAGGAGATGTGTTACTATTCAATACTAAAATTCCCTGGCAGACAGAAACAAATTACCTGGGTGTAATTCTCGACAAAATGCTCTATTTCAACCAACACATCAAGTCTACATGCGCAAAGGCATCTAAAGTCATAGCTCAGATCTACCCGCTAATTAACAGAAATAGCAAGCACAGTAACAAAATCAAATTGCAGCTATACCAGATGGCGATTCGTCCTATAATCACCCATGCCTCTCCGGCCTAGAACCACACCTCTAATGCTAACATTATCAAAATACAGCGTGTGCAGAACAAGTGCTTGAGAATGATTCTGAATTCCCCGTGGTATGTTAGAAACGATCAACTCCACGGAGACAAAAACATTCCCTATATTTTCTCTTTTCTGCAATCCTTAGCATCCAAGTTTTTGCTGAAGACGTCCACACATCCCAAAGATTTGGTCCAGTAAGCAGCAGCTTACGATCAAACGGACATATTCAAATATAGAAGACCAAAAGCTATTTTAGCTTCGTTTAGCGATGCATAGTCTCCATGCCTATTCAGGACGAGCTATCTGCTCATAAATTTTACCCTCACTGTAACCACAACAGATAGCGAGGAATATGAAAAGCATCTTGCTTCATCCCTAAAGTCATAAATGTCAATTGTTAATTGTCAAACCTTGATATTCCAGGTCTACCTACTCACTGATGAGACCTCAAAAAGTGTTGAAACCGATCTGGGTAGTGACCTCTTCTTACAATGTGAAACAGTAATACATCTTCTAGGAGCTGCGTTTTATATTATGAGAGAATATTAAGGACAGTAACGGAGCTTGCTGTGAGTTGCCCTGGTGTTGTACTACCCAAGCGATTACCTATACTTCGGCTCGCTGATAGTTTTTTCGGCATGAAACTCTAGGATTACGATGGATTTCGATCCGAGTTTCGTACCCGGCTGTAGAATAATACGGGATTTACCATCTTCCTTAAACTTAAGGTTTAATCGCATTTCAGGGCGATAGTAACTCGCTTCCCGTGGTAAACCACAAGCTCCACAGTAGCCAATAGTAACTGCAGACAAAAGTAAACACAAGTCGTTTTTTTTTTTTGTATCTCTGAATAAGGTACAGAGCCATTTGCAGTCTGTGTAATATATTTCTCAACAAATAGTGCAATTAGACAACTGGGATAAAAATGGCACTAACTAATGAATCACATGTTCACTTCCAAGAGAAACAATACTATTTATTATTATTATTATTATTATTATTATTATTATTATTATTATTATTATTATTATTATTATTATTTACGCATTCTGCACAGACTACAGACTTAACAGGCTACAATGGTTGCAAGATAAAATGATAAAACTGATATTCTGTGAACAACCCACTCTTATGCAGGAAGCATGGACAAAACACAAAATATTTAAGGTGAAACACTTACGCCACTACATAGTCATGTTAAAACACTACTACAGCCCAACATATAGAGTAACCAGAACAACATATCAAATAACAAGACCACAGTGAACAAACTACAAAACATATAAGTACAACAATCATGACGGCAAAGCCACCCGAAACTTCTACGTACCTGACATGATAAACAAACTGCCATTCAACAACAGAAACCTAGGAACATACATAGAGCTGAAACAAGCACTATATAAATATTATAGCGAGAATGAAAATTAGAGCAATTCCTGTTTCTCTCTCCCCCACCACACATACACACACACACACAAACCTACGACAACCCCCCTCTCAAAAAACTATCACTACAAGAACACAAAAAACAAACACTTCTTCTTCTTCTTCTTCTTCTTCTAGTGTTATTCCCGCTTCCTATGCAGGGTCTGCGTGTTACTTAGATGCGACTTCTTGTTAGTACTACTCCCAAACGACCCGTCGCCTGGCCTGCCGCTGGGGACAAAGAAACAAACACACCATGTCTAAATCCAACCCTATTTGCACAAAAAAAAAAAGAAAAGAAAAAGTTAAACTGTAATAGCAGTCGAAGTCTTTCAAGCACGTACAAACAAACAGTAAAATCAACACCTGGCTTGTGACCACTATAGTAACACAACCATGAAACCACCACCCTCTGTCATCTATTATCTTCCTCAGATAAGCTCTGCTAAGCTTCGAGGAAGAAAATTACTAACTAGCAAGTATCTGTTATACACACTTGTAATGCGTTATAAATATTATATACATATAATTACTACAGCAACTATGTATGCAATTCATCTGAGACATAAAAAAAAAAAAATTCTGTATAATCCTTATTGTAAATACTGTAAATATTATTATTGTACGTAACTTATACTGAGACATAATAAAATGTAAAAAAAAAAAAAATTATTATTATTATTATTGAATTGTGTGTGTATGTTGCATTACTGCATTGTATCGGGAATTATGTGCACATTGGTGCCAATCCATATTTAGCTAGTTTAAAAAAATGTATATTCATATTTATAAAATGTACTCTGCATTTTGTATATCGAATTTTCGTATTGTACAGAAAAGATAATATGTTTTTCATTGTGTGTGTGTAGATACTCTGTGTGATAGTAAACCTTATCATTTTCATTGTAAAAATAAATAAGTCGTTTATAAAAAAAATAAAAAAAATAAAAAATAATAAAAATATTTATAATTATTATTATTATTATATTCTAAATTCAAAAATTCTGTATAAACCTTATTGTAAATATTATTATTGTATGTAATTTATACTGAGACATAATAAAATATTTAAAAAATAAATTATTATTATTATTATTATTATTATTATTATTTTAACGGTGTCTCCATGGAGTCAAAAGACTCATCACGGGAGACCCGACATTGACACACTAACCATTATTTACACAATACCTGTCATACATGTCATCAAATTACATGGTTGTTGAGGAACACACTAACAAGCAGGGATAGGGAAGTTATTATTCCACTCTATAAGGCATTAATAAGGCCGCATTTGGACTATTGTGCACAGATCTGGTCGCCAGGATTTCTTGGTGATGCGGAAGTGGTAGAAAGGATTCAGAGGAGGGTTACAAAGATTGTTGCAGGTCTGTGGGATGTTCCCTATGAGGATAGATTGATGATCTGTGGGCTCCAAAAACTAGCTGATAGACGTAGGAGAGGAGATATGATAGAGGTATTTAAATTGTTAAAGGGATTTTACAGGATTGATACTGATGATATTCTTAAGACCAATGCAGGATGTGAGAGAACGAGGGGTCATCCCTGGAGATTGTGTAAGAGTGTGGTTAACAAGGGTGTTAGGACTAGATTTTTTACTTGGAGGGTTGTGAATGGGTGGAATGCTTTGCCAGAACTGGTTGTGAATGCTTCAACTGTGAATGAATTTAAGGAGAGGTATGACAGGTATTGTGTAAATAATGGTTAGTGTGTCAATGTCGGGTCTCCCGCGATGAGTCTTTTGACTCCATGGAGACACCGTTAAAATAATAATAATAATAATAATAATACCGCTCCTTAAATTCATTCACAGTTGAAGCATTCACAACCAGTTCTGGCAAAGCATTCCACCCATTCACAACCCTCCAAGTAAAAAATCTAGTCCTAACACCCTTGTTAACCACACTCTTGCACAATCTCCAGGGATGGCCCCTCGTTCTCTCACATCCTGCATTGGTCTTAAGAATATCATCAGTATCAATCCTGTAAAATCCCTTTAACAATTTAAATACCTCATATCTCCTCTCCTACGTCTATCAGCTAGTTTCTGGAGCCCACAGATCATCAATCTATCCTCATAGGGAACATCCCACAGACCTGCAACAATCTTTGTAACCCGCCTCTGAATCCTCTCTACCACTTCCGCATCACCAAGAAATCCTGGCGACCAGATCTGTGCACAATAGTCCAAATCCGGCCTTATTAATGCCTTATAGAGTGGAACAATAACTTCCCTATCCCTGCTTGTTAGTGTGTTCCTCAACAACCATATAATTTGATGTGATGTTTTGGCAATCTTAGCAATATGCCCTTTAAACTTAAGTTCTCTGTCCACAATAACTCCCAAGTCTCTTGTCTCATCAACTTCCTGCAGTTCAGTTCCGTTAATATAGTAAACATCATGCGATGTCATCCTCCCGAAGTGCATCACCTTACACTTAGCCAAGTTGAACTGACAGCCATTTACCTCAGTCCATAGCGTCAGCCTATTTAAGTCATCTTGTAAACTATCCACATCATTTGAACTGATTATCGCTCTTCCCAATTTTGCATCATCAGCAAACAAGTGGATATTTCCATTCAAGGTATTTCCAATATCATTGATGTAAAAATTAAACAATAGAGGACCAAGGACTGAGCCCTGAGGTACACCACTAGTCACTTGCATTTTCCTGGACTCGCTCCTCTGTAAACCACTCTTTGATATCTGCCCGCCAGCCATCCTTTAATCCAAATCACCATCTTCGGATCCAAAGCCATTTGCTCTAATTTATGTAACAGAGTGCCATGTGGAATCCTGTCAAAAGCCTTTGCAAAATCAAGCAGTATCACTGAGTAAGGATTTCCTTTATCTGACTCCACTGTTACTTTATTATACAGGGTGTTCGGGATAAATTTGACAGTTTCGTAAGGAAAAAGAAAATCTTCTTTGTATCTATTAAATTTAATGAATTGACAAAAAAACATTACAGGCAGAGTTAATTACAATACTATCAACAAGATTTACTCAAAATAACCACCATTAGCATCGATCACAGCTTCAATTCTGCTTCGGAACCTCGAACAAGCTGATGCTACAGTCTCCCTGGGAAGGGCCGCAAAAACTGTTTTAATTTTATCCATTAACTGGGCTTTTGTATTACTGGAAGTGCGATTGGTGTCTTTTTCAACTGCGCCCCATACAAAATAATCCATGGGGTTAAGGTCTGGGGAGTTTGGAGGCCAAACATTTGGACTGGTGAAGTCGTAGAAATTTTCAGACAACCATTTTTGACTTTTCCCAGAGGTGTGGCAAGGGGCCGAATCCTGCTGCCATGCATACGGCCTACCATTGGCTACCCTTGTTATCCAGGGCTTGACTACAGTTAGCAACTCCACGAACAAAGCCCGAATTCCAATGCCAGGGTTCTTCAACACCCGTTCCTGCAGATTTGCGAGGAATTCTGCTGTACGAACGCAATCAGATCGTCTGCTAGGGATCTTTCTTCTTGCTACATCCTCGTAGTCACCATTGCAAGTCTCTAGTTCATGCCTGATTGTTTTTACTGTATTCAGGGAGCATTGGGCAGCAGTCGTAATATCCTTATTTTGATGGCGGGCACGAATCATCATGATACAAGTTATTCTCTTCCATGATTCAGGTGGGTTCCAGCTATCCATCCTTTCTGACATCTTGTATATGAATGAAGAAGGGTCCAAACTTTTAAATGAAGAGAAGTGTGTGTTAATACATGTAACTTACGGAAAAATATAATTAATTATAAATATGTCAAATTTATCCCGAACACCCTGTAGAACTTTATTATTATTTAGTCTCAAGCTAAACCATATATTGCACTGGCAAACAGGATATTTAACTAAAAACTATATGTGCGGGAGTCTGTGTCCCAGGTTAAACCAAGGCAGCAATAAAAATAAACGGAAAGTATTAAAATTCGTAAACGTGTTAAAATGAAAAAACATATAGTGAATATTTTTATCTCAGTTTCAGATATTGAATTTGGTTAAAGGGAATTAGCATTTCAATTCCAAAATTGTAAAAAAAAAAATCAGCTAACGCCTTTTTATTCCCGTATACGGGAGTAGGCAAGGCTCTTAGCCCTAATCTAACTTTTGGAGACTGAGTGGGCAGTTCAATCTCCACTGGTACCAATCAGGTATAGATGGCCCAAGGCTATCACTAATTAAGCGGTACACCGTGAAGAGAGACGGCTCAAATGTGCCGCAAAAATTCCAAAATTGTCGACTTGCTTTTATGTTTGGTTCCCGCGATCTTTAGTTAATACCTCACCGATTATATGCACGTCTTTATAGCTGATCTATCTTTACTAGCCTAGTACCATATTGTCTGTTCATTAGTCATTCGTGAAGGATTATTCATTACGTATCTTAAGTCTTGTAAATGAATCGTAATTTTTGCTTGAAATAATGGGAAAGAAGATGGCGTTATTTGAGTACGATGCACACAAGGAAACTGCTGTGTAGGCAGGAAATAGCAATAGCAATCGTGGTGCGAGTTATATGCGGGGATTTCACGAAAAAAACTGAAAACTTTTGTTTCCGGTTTTTAGCTTTAATTTTGGGGAAAAAAGTGCGAGTTATATTCGAGTAAATACGGTATGTTTAATAAAAAAATCAGCTAACTCCTTTTTATTCCCATATATAGGGAGTAGGTGAGACCGGTTTAGCACCGTTTAACTTTTTGGAGACTAAGTGGGCAGTTCAATCTCCACTGGTACCCAATCAGAGATAGCTGGCCCAGGGCTATCACTAATTAAGCGGCACGCATTGAAGAGAGACGGCTCAACAAGTACCGCCATCTCGTAGTCCCTAACCCTAACACTCGTATGTAATGTCTGAAATAATGTGGGTCGATTTTCTTGAGTTTACCGGACGAAAACCCCGAGTGTCAGGGAGAAAAAAAAAACCACTTTCATGTGCCAGAGATCGACTAACTCGGGAACTGGTCGAAAAATGGCTTAGAATATTTCCTCTAGTCTTTCTTCGTGCGGTCAAGTGCTGTGGTATGCAAACGCCACATCCACTGAGCTACACATGCTCCTCTATCCTTAGAAAACGGATACATTCTTTACGAAACACGAAAAGATATATCAAATGATGGTAGAGGTCTCACGCCACGTCTAGCTGCTTGGCGAATGGTGCAACAACTGAACTGCACGAAACTTTTACATCAGTATATCGCGGAGATAGATGGCTTGTAAATGGGATGTTTGTTTCTTATTTTCTTATTACTTGTTATTACTAAAAGAGTTGGTAGGATTTGCTTCTTTATTGCATTTTTATTTAGTATATCTGTACTTAATAAAATTGTATTATATTAAGTTAAAATATAGACGTCAGCGAAGATGTTTGAAATGTATTTATTTATTTAATTATTTTTAAGGTGAGCCCTGGGTTGCGTACCGGAAAAATGTCGTTGGCGTGCCATGTTTGGCACTCATGCCAAGGGTTGCCCACCCCTGCTCTAGACTAACCATAGATAAAGAATACAATACGTATGTTTTCAATGGTTTCGATAACAACCCAAATGATATAAACGTGTAACAGATTAAAAAAAAAAAACTAATGATGAATTAGGCATTTTAGCATTTTGGAATCATGCTTTTTAATTTTTATACACGCATCAAAAGGGTTAAGCAAAAACCCTAATATAATAGGGAACCGCAGAAATATTATTACTGTGATCCTAAAACGCTGTCGATGCCTTAGTTATACGAAAAATTAGAAAGAAAAAAAAAAACAATACGTTTTCACAAATGTGTAATGACTGTGCGGTGCCTGCTGCTGAGACGCAGCCATAACCCAATAAATCAATAGCATTACCATGCGGTTTATTGTTTTATTTTCAAGATTTTGAATTATAATATGATTGGAAAATGTGACGGTTTTGTTATAGATTATATTTTGTTTATTTTAGTTCTAAGCATAGTTGTTGAGAACCAATTATTAATTACGAAATAAAAATTTCTAATTTAACATAAATGAAAGAATTGTCGACAAATAAAATTGTGTCTCACGTGACCCCCGCAAAAAATAAAGTAGCGCCCTGGGTGGACTCCCCCCCCCTTAGCTCGCCACACCTTGGCGTGATGTTTAGGGCCTCTCTCCTCGGGTACAAAGTCTCCATAGAGTAGCCAACAACAACAACAATAATAATAATAATAATAATAATAATAATAATAATAATAAGTGGTGCTTAATGGTCAAAGCTGTATAACTGGGAACAGATCTCCACGTAGCATTTTAAGGAATTTGGAGACCGAGTTGGGCTTGTTTCCTAATGTCCACTCCTCATCTGCTCTTGGTGGAATCCGTGAGGTATCTACCTGACCAAATTATATTCTTATTGGCGTAAACCATAACTCAAAATGGTGGTACAACTTGATGTAATTTCAAGTTGTCCGGTTAAACAAGGCCTCCGTTGTTGTCGTCAGGAAACCAGTGCGAACAGAGAAAAAGTCAGCTACTGGAATAAATTCCAGAATACGTCCCAATTCAACATCAAGAGAGTTGAAGATTCGCACTATCAACATAAGTAGCATCAATGGAAAGGAAATGTAACTAGCATTGGAATAAGTACCAGATCGACATAATAGGCGTGACTGAAACAAAGAAAACAAAAACATGTGAGATCTTTCTAAACGACAAATACAAAATGTTATATTCAGGCAATGACAGTAAGAGAAAAGCTGGAGTAGCTATAGTAATCAACATTGTATATGAGGATACACTTTGTGGCAGGCAATATCAAGTTGAATGATGTGTAGAGATGTGAGATGGAGAACTGGACAAGGAGACATTTCTGCTTATGGCCTCAAAGGTGGCTTAATGAAAAAGGGAAAAAAAAGGTCGCTATTGGAGATCTGAATAACAGAGTAGTAATTGATTACCAAACATATAGAAATGTTTCAGGAAAATTTGGAGAAAAGGGAAGAGCTACAAATACTGGTAAATTCCTGCTGGGTTTATGTTCAGGACATGTATTAGTTATTACTGACACCATATTCCAACATTAAAATGAGCTGAAATTCATATGGAGAGAAGATGCAAAAATAAGAAAAGTATTATTGACTATGTTATATTTAATAGCGATGTTTTCCTACTACTGGTTCAAGACACAAAATTATACAGAGGATTTGAAAGAGGAAATGAGCACTATTTAGTTTTAAGTATGATGGAATTAAATTTCATAATAAAACCTTGGAGATTCAATGGCAAAGTCTGAAGTAAAAAACTAATTGATTCAGCTAGAGAGGCATATGGTGAAGTTGTCTGTAAGGATAGAAAAGTTAGAACTTCATTGCGGTGACTCAAGTAAGTCAGCTTGTGCTGTTAGAGAATACAGAGAAAAATGTAAGAAAGCGAAGCACTATGACTAGCTAAACAAAACCCATTGGAAGACCTGGGTAAGAACATAAAATATAAATATCAGAAAGGTAGCAATTTATCCTGAAGCTATTGAAGAAACTTAAAAATGGAGGAGATAGAACAGTAAAATTAATCAGATATGATAAAGGTGGCATAAAAACTGAAGATAAAGAAACTCTAGACGTCTGGAGTAATTACTTTGAATGATGACTAAATGAAACAAGCAGTGTCATAATGATGGTAGAAAACTCCCAACAGGAACGCAGTCAGGAAAACGTTTTAACCCTGTATAATTTTGGGAGGCTGAGGGGCTTTACAGTCTCCACTGCTATCAAGTCAGAGACAAATGGCCCAATACTATCACTAATTATACGTGGCGTCGATGAAGAGAGGCGACTAACCAGTGCCGTCATCTAGTGATCCCTAATCCTGTCTGAAAATAGTGTGGGCCCGATAGTCGATATTTCTTGAGTTAAACCGACTTTCAGAAAGAGAAATACCTGATTGCCAGTGCTAGAGATCGACTAACTCAGGAACCTGTCAAAAGAAGCTTAGTAAAAGTTCCTCTAATCCGTGACTAGAATAGAACTTACGAAACTCTCTTTGGGAGAGGAGGAGGAGGAGGTGATTATTGCATTAATTACACCTCACCAATTTTTACATACATACCTGGTCACCTTGTTATGTCCCCAATCAGGAAACATTACAGCAACTACCTCGGTGTTAAGACTGTCTTAGGATTTTGGAATATAGAGTATGACGATAGGGTGAGATATGTGATCTTCAGATCTTTGCAGATAGTAAAATGAGGAGTGATATCAAAGACATTACAGATTCTCCTGCTCACATTCCCATAAAGATAATGGGTGATGTGAGCAGGAGAGGTCATTCATGGAAACTGTATATACGTCATGTGAGTAGTGAAGTGAAAAAGAGATTTTTTCATGCTTTTAGTGAATGAGTGGAATGCGTTGGCAGAGTGGGTGTAACTACTCCATCAATAAATATTTTGACGGCAAGCTATGATAGTCTGTCTCTGAGTGCAGACTTTTCTATGATGAGTCTGCAGACTCCATATAGGTTTGGAAATAATACTGATATTAAAATTAGAACAGTTGGAGGATTTTGTATTATTTATTTTATTTTTAACTCTTCATTGACAGCTTTATAAAATGCTTTGTATGCGATTTCGCATATAAAACATTTTGCTGATCTTTCTTTAAATATTTTTTAATAAAAAATTATTTTCATTATTATTATTTTATAGACACCGCGATGATTTTTCTGACTCCATAGAGGAGTCCGAAGACTCATCGCGGGAGATCTAAACTATGAACCCAGTCTATCGTACCTCTCTTTGTAACCATTGACAGATAAAGCACTCTCAACTTATTCTGAAACCCATTCCACTCATTGACAACTCTACAAGCAACAAATCTAGTCCTCAGATTCCCTGACCACACCTTTATTCAACTTCCAGAGATGACACCTTTGTTCTTCCCCCTCTCGTAAAGTGCTGAAATAATCCCCTGAATCAATCCTATAAACCGTTTAAGTAACTTAAATGTTTCTGTGATATCCCTCTTTTTCTCCTATTAGCCAACTTCTTCAATCCACATACCCTCAATCAAACTTCACAGGATACATTCTACAGACTTCTCATCATCTTGGTCACTTGCCTATGAATCATCTTCACCACTTCCTTATCCACAAGAACCTCAGGAAACCAGACGTGAGTACAGTAATTAAGATGTAGATGTGTCAAGGCCTTATATAGAGGAATAACAACTTCCTTATCTCTTCTTGTTAATGTGTTTTTTCAATAGAATAGTAATCTTATGGACTACCTTAGCAATATGCCCTTTAACTCTATGTCTACAACCATCTATAAATCTCTAGCTTCATCTGTTTCCTGTAGTACAGTGCCTTAAACATGAAACACAATGTGATATTAAATAATAATAATAATAATAATAATAATAATAATAATAATAATAATAATAATAATAATAATAATAATAATAATAATAATAATAATAATAATAATAATAATAATCACCTAATGCCCGTTATTCCCTTATAGGGGTAGGCAATGCCTTTTTAAATACATTGGAGACTGAGTGAGAAGTTTAATCTCCACGAATAGCCAATCAGAGATAGCTAACCCATCAGAATCACTAATGATTAGCTGCCTCCGATAAAGAGACTAACAAGTACTGCCATCTCTTGGTATTTAACTCTAACAGGATATGTTACTGACTGAAATTATGTGGATTCTACTATCTATTTCTCGGATTTACGGGACAAAAAACCCAAGTTTCCAAGAGAATAGTCCAATTTGCCATGCCAGAGATTGAGTAACTCGGGAAGTAGTTGAAGAAAGGCTTTGGAAAATGTTTCTTCATTCTTCATGTGACTAAACTTGAACTAAAGTTTATCTTCGAGTTCATTCTCCACCCGTAGCCAATGAGCGATAGCTGGCCAATCCTTATCAAAATTATATGTGCCAACCAATGAAGAGTTTGCATACAAGTGCTGCCATCTCTTGGAACTTAACCCTAACAGGACATATTACTGCCTGAAATAAGGTGAGTTCTACAGTCGATTGCATAAGTTTACAGGACAAAAAAGCCGAGTCGAACAGGTCGAAGAAAGGCTTTGAAAAAAAAAGTTTCTTCAGCCAGTGACTTTACTTGAACTAAAGTCTATCTTCGAGCGGCCTGGCCAGAGGATGCAATCGTCACTTCCACTGAGCTACACAGGCCTTGTGATACACACTTGTAATCTATTTATCTCAAAATGCATAACCTTACATTTCTTTACATTAACCTTCACCCATTATCTGTTGCTCATACTGACAACCGTTATATCGTCCTGCAAGTTCTTCACATTGCCTTGATTAACTATTACTCTATGTAATTTTGCTTCATCAGCAAACAACTGAATATTTTCTTTCAGGTTATTTCCTATATTATTTATGAAAAAATTAAATAGCAATGGTCCGAGCACTGAACTTTGCAACACACCACTAGTGTGCTGCAAAGTTCAGTGCCACAAAGTTTTCCCTGCAGTTCTGTCCCTGCATAATACTACTTTTTTGATATCTGTCCACCAGCCACCATCGTACCCACTTAAGTGGTGTCTTGTTCATCCCTATTTGTTCTAATTTGAGCAACAGGGTTCCATGCGGTATTCTGTGAAATGGCTTTGAAAAATCCAGCAAAATTATCGTGTAGCCATTTTCTTCATTCAAATATTAATTTATTCAAAAACTAAATTACTAAGGCATGACCGACCCTTCACAAAGCCATGTTGGCCTTCATACATCCATTCTTGTATTCTCTTTTGACCAATTTTTCTAGTGCTTTTACCATCATGCCTGAGATACTGACTGGTCTATAATTTGCTACTGCAGTTCTACAATCTCCCTTATGCAAAGGGATTATTTTGTCCCTTTTCCACTCCTTTGGAACTCGGCCAGAGCTGTGACTTAAATTAAAGAGCTTAGTCAGAGCTTAGAGGCATTGCCAGTTCCCTTGCACTCTCTCACAGAATCTTAGCTAATATCTCATCTATTCCCACAGTTGTGTTTACATTGAGATTCTGCAATATCGTAAGAACCTCCAATTCATCCACCTCTATTCCTACATCATGTCTGTCACATATGTTAAAGCAGTAACCTCAATTAGGATGATATATCCTTCCAAAGTGGTCACTCAGTAACTCTACTATTTTATCTGCTTCTGTCACCTTGTGACCATCACTGATTAAGGTTAATCTTCTATAGTCATTCTTCCTCTTACTTGCCACAATGATGAAATATAAATGTGTTGAACAAATAAAAGAAGTACTATTTCCTCCTATATGAACAATTGAAGCCATAACCCTACTGTTCAGTAATGTATGTCCTATATGAAATGTACTCACATGAATGCCATATTAATGTTACATTCGTTTATGGGAAGGCAAATGTGTAATTGGTTTTGTTATCGAATTTTGCGACTAGTGTGATATTACTGTATTATTCTTATTATCATTATATTTATTATTATTTTTAAATTAAAGTTCTCTCAAATCAAATGTTTGTTGAACGAATGTATAAAAAGAGCAAAATGATTCTACTGTGAATGATACATTCTTCTTGAGTTTGGGTCGCCTCGTGCACTTTGCGATGTGATTTGATGTTCAGTAGTGGGTTGGGTTGAGCGGTAACTCCTTATTTCATGTGACGGATGTATAACTTAAAAATTAAACACTGCCTTGGCGGAATATTTGTCTAATTTTTGAATTATGAAGTCTTTAGTTAAGTAAATCGAACCGAATCAGTAAGTAAAATTCAAAGATTATATTGATAAGTAGCCCATTGCTATTTATTTCAGCCCGATGATGAACGATATCAATTGTGCATACAGCACATGCGGTGAGATTTATTTTAATAGATCCCCCCTTCTAAAGAACTATAAATCTTACATATGCTTTTGGTACTTAGATTGCCTTTGATGTTACAGTATATTTCTCTTCATCTGATTTTTTTGATCGGTTTTAGGCAGGAATTTATTTTTATATCAGAAGTATATTAATGGGACCAAGAAAGGTTTCATTGCATGTTTTGTTATTGACTTATTTCGCAACGTAAAACTGAAGTATAAAGGTGTTTTAAATTTAACCCTATTGGATTTACTGTTGCATGACATTTTTTGCTTATCAGATAACTTTTCAGAAAGGATATAAATCTTTATGATGTTTCCAAATGCAAGTAGGATAGAATCTGTTGTACCTCTACGAATTTTGCTTTGGGATAGAACAAAACATTTTTGCAGCATTCGTTACTCTTCCTAAGATATTTAGAATGTGAACTTGATGTAATTGTTAAATATTGTAGTTATAGTCTAATACTTATTGTAAATAATTCAGAAATATAGGGGGTCCAAATTTATTTTAAGTTGTAATTTTAGAGCTCAATTATCAAGGAATTAGAAGACAAGTTTTAATGGACTGTGCAATGTGTATAATTTATTTCTTATTAATAATCAATGTGTATTTTGAATTTATATTAACGTTTTGTAAAACAGTAAAAAATATTACATATATAAAAATTATATACTTTGTCTTTTACATAATTCATTTCAGTTAATTATATTTTGGTATAAAATAGGACAAAATTACTCTGGATTTTTCTGTATGCTTTGTGGATATATCTTGTATATTGTTCTCCCACATATGAAGAGGAAATTAATCATTAATAATGATTGTGAGTTAGATGGTCTTTAACTGTCCTCATATTTGTTATCCTTTCAGCTGTACTTGATGCAAAACAAATGTAATTCTGTGCTGGTAGTGTTTTGACAAATTTGGCCAAAAAAAAAAAAAAAAGCATTTATTTTTATTATTGGCTTGCTACCAGAAGATTGAAGTCCATCTAGGATGGCAGTAGTTCATATAAAAGTACAAATTACTTGAATTCATATTTACACATGGATTCTGCATGTAAGCATACCAACTCAATAGTTGTAGTCCAAGGCTAATTCACTGAATGGGGGAAAAAATACACCAGTTGGTGAACCATATACATACTAAGTCATCACTCCTGTGACCAAATTCACATGAATAACACATAATTCACTACCCATTCATAGCTTATTTGCTCTTTCTTTCACATCCTTTTTCATATTTTTAAACATTGGATTAATTTTTTTTTATCATCATCTTCCCTTCCCCTCTTTTACTTTGTGGTGTTGAGGGTTTATTAATCATCGAACCTCAAACCGTTCACAGGATAAGGTGGTCAGCCTTACGCCCCAGTGTATCCTATGTCCATAGTGTTGAGTTCTCAAGGCCGGTTTGCCTGCTTTGAGAGATGAAAAACCCCAGGATAAACTGGGGGAAAAACCCTACTGTCCACACCCAAGACCAGCTAACTTGGTTATGGCTGAGGAAGATCCTTCAGTTTCTCACATCACCGACAGGAATTGAACCTAGGACACTCCTTCCCCAGGCATATGGTTGCAAAGCGCACAGCTACTAGGCTAACCGCACAGACTGTTTTTTTTTAAATCTTTGTTAAACATATAAATAATACCAATGTGTGTTCAGTGTTTGCCAAGTTAGATAATCGGTATTAATTATACATAAAGTTTAGATAACCTATCTTTTGAGCAGTAACAACTATAATTGGTTCTTATTGTTATATTGTTACTGTCCACCCTTCTTGACTGAGTGGTTGGTATACCCACTCTACAACCAATAGGCTGTGGGATTTGAATCCCACTGTGGGCATGGATGTTTGCAGTTGTCTTCAGATGAGAGATGAATTTCATTATCTGGTGTGAGACCACTGCTCCACTTATTGGAAGCCTGAAGTGGCTTGTAAAAGCTTCATGTTTGGTTTCTGAACTATGTAAAAATGAAAAAAAAAAAAAATTATTATTATTAGTAGTAGTAGTACATTAAAAGACAAGTGGAAGCTGCAGACATGAAGTTCCTAAGACCACTTGCAGGCTATAAAAGAATAGACAAGATAGGAAATGAAGAAATAAGAAAACAGTTATCCATGATTAATATAACAGAAGATACCACAAACTGTAGAAAGAATGAATGAGGACAGATGGCCAAATATTGCTTGGAAATATAAACCAAAGGGACACCGAGGAGGAGATGGGCAGAAGACTTTTTAAACCTTTGAAAATGTTACAGGCAAACAATTGCCTAATACAGGAAGCAAAGAAGAAGATTATTATTACATGCCCCCAAGAAGTACAAAGACTCATTGAGGGAACCTATTCTACAACTCTCCGTCTCTACCACTTAATCTTCCAACTACACCAATGCCATCTACTTTCTTTCATCTACTACCATTATCACTATTGCTTTCTTCAAGTTCGACATGGAAGGGATGCAACTCTTTTGAAATTATCAGTAATACCCACCTCCTCGCTATCTTTTCTGTCTTTTTGAAAAATGCTATAATCAGGAGTATTAGTACATCATCCTCATTAACCACATTTCACTAATACTCCTGATTTGTGGATGGACTGACTGTATCAAGGCCAGAACTCTGCACCCTTTTTCCTAATTTTCCTTGTATTGATGTATAAGTGCAACATGTTTCTCGTGGTCTCTTTCCTTCCTACAATTGAATGACAGAGCAATGCTCTATCATTCAAGTCCTTAGGCTGTGTTGCTCCCATTGAGACTATTTCTGTATCCTTATCTTTTCTTCCTTTGTATCTCACCATTTCTGGTGTCTTACACTCACAGTTCCAGCATTTTGTTTTCATTTTCCTGAATAGCTGTGCACCTCCTATTCTCATCAACAGTCTACCCAGTTTCAAACTGCTCTTCTCACTCAAATGCAGTTCTTCAGCAAACAGCTCTCTTAAGAAAAAATAAACTTCAAATTTATCCCTTACATCCATGTACTCTAATCCTCTTTTTCATGTACATTTCATTATAATGTCATTCCATTTATAATCATTGCTCTTCTCTTCTGCTTTCTACCATTATACTTGGCAATACTTGCAATCCCGTGCTATCTCATGCACACAGCATTGTGGAGAGAAGACAAACTGCATCCCCTGCATTTTGTCTTCTCTCCACATCCTCACTCGCATCATTGCTTCTGACACATTTTAGACACCTGCTCCATTTTCACATCTTTAACCATGGAGTCTTCATGCAACTCCATACTACTTTTCACCATTCTGTGCAGTCATTCATCTTTGGCTTATTTTCCACTGGCACCTTCAACCATTTTCTTCTTCAAGGGTCTGTCATTCTGCACATGGCTCCGCTTGCTCTTCAGCTTTACTAATTCTTTTCTAATACCCTCAGTCATGTTTATATCTTTCATACTAGCTTCTTTACCCTTCTACCTTTTCTACTGTTTCACTGTCTTTCATATCTTCCTCTGTCTTACTACTATGCTCTGTCATTCACCACATTTTTACTCATTCACTTTCTGACTGGCTACATTTGTATTGCTTATGTTATTCACACTACCATGTAATGCTTCTTTCACCAGATCACTCACCTGCTGTTTTATAGTATCTCTCTTTGCTGTCAGACAAGTGCTCATTCTTCTTGTTATATTCTAGCTAACTCCCAGTAACTGATACTATCCATCAACTCTGCATTCATGTCACACATCACACGCACTCTCCTTCCATCTTTCTTAAAAATCTATAACATGTTCACATAATACAACAAATACATATAGCTCACCTCATATTTCATAAAACAACTAAAATCAAAATTTAATTCATGAACAGACAAAGCAGCTGCCATCTTGCTTTTGATGCCCATCAGTATATGTCACTGTAAGAAAACTGAACCAAAAACAGCACACAACTTCTATATCAACTCTCTCACACATAAATACATAAAAGCCCACAATTAACCAAAAAACTTATATGCACCTGTAGCAGAAGCACCACTCTTCTTGTATTTCATCATATGCTTTTTTGGAGTTCAGCGAAACTTAAGGATTCTGATTTCTCAACTATTTAAAAATATGGTCTTGACAACTTGTATTTTGCTTAAACCTAGTTGGTTCTTCTGAGATTTTTCTTCAACTATGTTTCTTAATTTTTTTCTCATGAATGCATGCTTTTATAAATCTTTCCTGAACACGTAAAGATATATGGTCAGTGATTATGAAAGACTTAGGAAACAGTTTGAAGCTATACATGGAACGAGGAGTTAAGTCGAAAGGAGATAAATGCTGCTTGTGCACTGACCATGAGCTATTTTAACATCAGCATCTCCAATCTGTGTATCTGAAGTTGTGGTTAAGTGTTGGAGAGCCAAGTGAGAGCAAGGATTTAGAAGTGAATTGATAAGAGTACTGTTATTTGTGATGGTTAGCATGGATTTGTTAAAGGGAGATGAAGTTTTACGAATTTATTTATCTGCTACATCAAAATGATATATACTTAGGACAAGGGAGACACGCTCTCTCTCTCATATCCATGTTTATCAGCTGTGGTGCAAATGCAATTCATCTTACTATGGACAGACAGAGAAATATCGAAAAGTGCATTGAAGAATACCAAAGAAGTGAAGCCTCAGTTTTGTCATCACATGTACTCTCTTCAGCTGATTCAGAAGACGCTTTGGCAATGAGACATCAAATGTTATGGAATAAATCTAAACTACTACACCGTTACTATGACCTAACCGAGAGAATTTGGGAATCCTTAGAAATGGCATTGGATCCAAAACATTGAAATATATACTCATGTATCACTTATCGTAATGCATCCTAGCCATCATTAGTCGAATGCATGTATGTGGATGTGTAAACATGCATGACATGCTCAACAGTACAATGCATAATTAGAGAAATATTTTAAACATAAGTCTCTTGTATAACTGCATAGTTGTAGTCACCTTTTGTTAGTCTTTACTGTTTATGTTTACACCTGAAGAAATGGTATGTAATTAGAATGGAAAACATCCTGTTTTTAATTAAAATAATTGTTACCATCTTATTATGGTTTTTTGTCTTCTCTTAACTTTTTTATATCCATGATCTGGTGAAGTCTACATGTGTGCACACACACAGTTCAACAAATATGCTTGCTCACTTGCCCATGGCAAGTAGATTTTGTTAGCTGGCAAATAGCTGCACATCAAACAAAATATGATATTTTTTATTTAAATAACTTTCTAAACAAAAATTTTTTTTTTTTAACTTTTAAGATAACAGAAGAATATGCATAACATAAAGGGTTATTCTAGTAACAGAAATTAATTTAACAAATTACATTTTCCAAAAAAAACCAAAAAAAAACCAATCATATTATATATTTATTCTCCAAACAACAATCCCTCATCACTGGTCACTTTATGGAACTGCTTATTGGGCATATCATGGGAAAAAATCGGGGCATGGGATCTTGGGCAAGTACATTTTTTTTTTTTGCAGGGAAGGAGTAGAATTTTGCAAAATGTTGCCCTCTGTATATATACATAGGTGTGTGTGTGTGTGTGTAATAGAAAGGTATACCTCTATGCCCAATAGTAGAATGGATAGATTCTCCCACATACTGTGTTACCAAATTGTCTAGCTAAACTGCTGAAGGGCCTTATAGGACAATTACCTTCCTTTGTTAAAAACTCCATTTCCAGCATCAGTAACATAGTCCTTGATGAACATGTCATTTTAGCAAGCTTTGATATAGTGACTCCATTTACCAACATTTCCACTGGGGATATCCTTGTCCTGCTTCAAGATAAATTCTCAAAGGTTATGGCACTCCTCAAACATATCTTTTAAATACAAAAATGCAACGTACACACTGAACTCTGGTTATGTATATACAAGCCTCTTTCAAAAAATTTTTTAAATCTTTATATGGAAACATTTGAAAAAAAAAAAAAAAAGTCCTAGAAGAATAATGATAGCAAAGGTATGTTGATGACATATTCTTAGTCTGGAACCATGGATACTTTCACTTTTGATTTCTGTGAATACCTCAGTAGCCAACACCTTAACATAAAATTTATCTACAAGTTAGAATCAAATGGTTTAATCCCATTTCTGGATCTTCAGTTAACTAAGGAATCTGATAAATTAAGTTGCTATATTCTGAAAATGCACACTTGCTGAGAGATATCTATATGCTTCTTCACATCATTACAGAGCTCAAAAATTTGCTCATGCAAGGCATGTCATTACTGACATGATGAACTAGCTAAAGAAATCCAATATTTAAAAAACACTTCAGCAAAATAGCTACAGTGGATGCATCTCAAGTCTGCTTACCAAACATGGGATTGGAGATTTTCTTTTAAAGACGAGGAAAGTAGAGGCCTCAGTAGAGACCGTTCCATATAATAGCTCCATTTCCATAAAACTTGCAAAAATACTTAGAAATCATAAAATAGTATTCATCCCTTTATCAGTATGAGATCACTACTTTATCAGTATGAGATTTATACAACCTCGACATGACCTGCTAAAATATCCTGGTGTAATGTAATTTATAGGCTGTGGTGCAGCAGTTCATCATACTATGGACAGACTGCAGACAGAATAAACTATCAAGCAGTGCATTGAAGAACACATCTGAGATATTGAATGCCAAAAAAGCTTCAGATTTGTCATGTCTGACCCAAAGGACACTTGGCATTGAGACATCAAGTGTTACAAGATAAGTGTGAACCATTACACTGTTGCTATGACATAATGAGAGAATTTGAGAATCTATAGAAATGGCATTGGATCCATCTAAATATAAACCCAATTATTAACTTGTCATGATACATCTTAGTATATCATTAACCAAACATGTATGTGAATGCTTAAATATGCACAATGTGCTCAACAATGCAATGCACAATTAGAAATATTTTTAAAATTATCACTCTTACATATCTACATTATCATTGCCACTTGTGTTAAAAAAAATTAGCAAACTTGTTTGTCTGCTAGTTTTAGTTTTTGCACCTGAAGAAATCCTATGTAATTAGGATGATTTTTTTATATTAACGTTACTATTAATATCTTATTTCGGTTTTTCGCCTTACAGACTGATATTATTCCCACACATGAAAGGCAGAAGAGCCTATAACAGATATATGCCATTCGTGGGTAAGAGTTAAGAGCAGAGTAATCTGTTGGTATTTTTCTTGAACTGGTGGAGGTTGTAGTCCTTCGGAAATGCTTCATGAGGGGAGGTTGTTCCACAGAACTGATGTTAATGGAATGAAAGATGACTAGGAATAGCAGGTTCAGTGAATATGCAGTTCGACTGTGAAGGGATTTTGAGCATCTGCTACACTTACATTAGATCTCTAGATCTGACAGAAATGGGAGACATAATGGATGCTAGCTCTGCTGAACGATGGCATGGAAATATGGCCATTGTTCAGCAGAAAAGGGTATCATATCATATTTTTTTGGAAGCTGATTATGCTTTAGAAGTGATATGATTATGCCGGGAAAAGTTTGGAGTAAGAGTCAGTGAGAAGAGGGATTTGGTCTTGAGCATTATCAAAAGTGGAAATGATCTGAAGTGTTTTTTTGCAAGAAAACAAGCAAAACTGGGTTTAGAAAGCATTGAAGTTGTGATTAGGTTGTTTTCATCTTAATCAAGAAAACTGTGGAGATCAATATTCAGGGCACTTGTTACATATGATCTTGAAGCTTGAGAATATTTGAGCACTGCTAAGCTTGTCCTATAAGTAGGATGAGTGGAGAGTGCTATCATAAGCAAAACTGTAAATAGGGTTTGCAGTCAATGAGAGCAGGTCGTGTATGTAAATCATGAAAGGGGTGGGTGAAATGACGGAGCTCTTAGAGACACCACCATTAACAGGAAAATCTGAAGAGGGAACACTATTACATGTAGTGATCAATCTGAGAGAAAATTATCAGTCCTTGTTGCATTTACGCATGGATGAAGGCAGTGTATATGATAGTAATTTGTTGAGAAGCCTTCAATGCCAGACCCTATCAGAAACCTTGTGGATGTCAAATGCAATGCACAGGTTTCTCTAAACCTTTCCATGGAATGAGTCCAGAGATGTGAGATGCAGGCCAGGAGTTCATGAAAACAAGCAAAACTGGGTTTAGAAAGCATTGAAGTTGTGATTGGGGAATTGGCTATATATATGGGCTTGCTTCCTTACTGTAGGGTAAATGCCAGCTGAGTAAAGTTTGGTGTAGCGTATAGATGATAAAGAATAGGTGTTAGTTTGGGGGCACATCGCTTGAGCACAATGGACGGAATTCTGTTAGGGCTTGGCTGCCTTTGTGAGGTACAAGTTATTCATGATTCTTCTGATGTCTTTCAAGTGGAAGATCACAGGAGGCATGAGATACAATGTTATAGACAAAGAATTAGAAAATTTGCCATGGTCATCTGTGGAGGAGTTGAAAGCAAATAATTAAGTCAGGATGTCAGCATTCTCTTTAGGTTAGGTGATGATACAATTCTACCATTAGGATGAGATAGAGAAGGTAGCACAGATAGACAAAACTTCCCAATAGCTTTGGTAAGGGACCAGAAGATGTGACTAACAATAGCACAAGAAACGAGTTTTCTAAATTTATCCTTGTGGAATTTAGACTTTGCCATTTTAATGATGGTTTTAGTTGTGGGCAACTATGTAAAGTGTTTGCTTTTCTTGAGTACACTTCTTGGAGAACATTGGTTTAGATAGGTTAAATTTGAACAGAGTGAGAAATGGATGCTTCCATTCCAACATGGATTATTTCTGTAACAAGATCACAATAGCTATCTACATCTGAAGAAAGAAAACATAGCCTGACCATGGAGAGGAGAAGGGTCATGCATGTCCTCCCACTTCGCATTGTTCTACTGCCATAGTATGCAAGGTTGTGAATGACTGAAGCAAGGACTTTCCACCAGAGATGAAACTTGGATGAGATTGTGATCTGAAGTACCAAGAGGAACAGTTGCCTGAACAGAGTACCTGGAAGAACTAGTTAATAAGAGATCCCAGAGCATTGGGTGAGTGAAGAGGATTGTCAAGAATTCTTGTAGGGAATTAATCTGTTTCAATTCATTGCTTGCAGCAAAAATTTATGTTTGTCTTCTAACTTGTTCAGCAAAATTCAAAAAAGGAAGCCATTTAGAATTCAGAACATTGAAATCACCAAGAACGATGACTTCACTGTTTAGAAATTTGTACTCAATGAAATTGAACTTCAAAGATATGAAGTCGGAGAGGTTCAGTGATTTTCAGAATATAGAGAATGGTAAAAGCAGCTGTTGAATGAAACAAAATGTGACAAAGGAATTTTAAGTAATTGGAGGTCAAAAATGTGAAATTTTAAGTTTGTCATCCTTTGGCAAGGAATATTGGAAGGAAAGAGTATAATTTGGACAGTTAAGATGGGCTGTGGCTGATATAGCAGAAATTTGGGGTTCAGTCAGAAACAGAAAAGCTAGTTTGGATGACTGAAGGTTATATGTGTCATTTAAATTATTGCTGATGCCACGAATGTAGGTAAAGTTAATATGAAAGTTTTTTGCAGCTTTTTTAAGTTTTTTTTTTTTTGGTTGGTGGGGGGAGGATTTTGGAGGGAGATCTTTTTTTAGTTTATTGGCAAAGACACATACTTATTCATGCTAAGTTTCATATTTAATGTTTCAAAAGATGAAGAGAAAGAGGGAAGGGGAAAAATACTTTTGAACATGTCACCCATACGGAGAGCATCCATTTTCCAAACCATAACATGAGCTTGCCCTCTGAATACTGTTACACAGCTTCCCTTCACGCATGACTTAGCAGTGTAAGTGACAATGAAATTATGTGTCAGTTGATTAAGAAACCTCTTGTACACCAGTAACTGACTGGTGGCCAGCTTGTGGAATTGCTTTACTGCTGCAGTCTCAAAATTGGAATGGATAGGGTCAGATAGGTTTGAGCAAGTTATCTATGGAGTGGGGTGCAATATTCCGAACAAGGTAAGTCACTTGGTGTGCTGCAAAGGTCTCTTTTGAGACTGTTGTTGTTTATCTTGCATATTAATAATATTGGGACAGATTTAACTGTAGATATGTAGGAGTTAAGCAGGTGTTGATTAATAATAGTAATTGAGAAAGATTTTAATAGGTTGTATAAGTGGGCAACTGAGTAGAACTATCAGTTTATTGTTGCAAAGTGTAAAGTTCTGAAATTAGGTTGTCAGATATGGAATGCAAAGTAGACATTTAGTGGGAAATTTAGGAGATAGGAACTTGAAGCTCAGGGATCATCATATTGCACTAGTTGAGGTCATCACATCTAATTATAGCATGTACACGAAGGGTCTTGACATGCAGAAATAAAGAGGCTCTGATTTCATTGTGTAAGATGATCAGGCCTCATGGATTATTGTGCACTGATTTGGTCACCAAGTCTTCAGGATGAAGATATGTTAGAAAAAGTCAGAAGAAGAGTAACTCAGATAACGTCTGGTCTTTAGAATATATGGGGTATGTAGACAAATTGAGGGAAAGCAATTTGCAATGCCTTGTAAATAAGAGGAGATATGATTGAGAGAAGTCATTGAGGGGATGTTACCACATTAATGTTGAAGAAATTTCCAATGAATGAAATTACAGGAATAGAGCAAGAGGCCATTCTTGGAAACTATATAAAGAGGGTGTGAGCACGGGAGTAAGGAGCAGATTCTTTGCATGGAAAGTGATTGGTGAGAGTCATTTGAGTTTTGTGTGTGACATTGTGTCCTCCAATGATGACTTTTGACTCCGTGGCGAGCTGATGTTAATAATAATAATTCTTGCATTTTATTTCACTTTTAAAATTGGTATGTTGAGAGAGTTCTCCAGTCATCTGAGATTTGATCTTTTGACCAAGTCTTCTGAATTATGCAGTATAGCCACCATAAAATTTTTGTACTACCATATTTTAGCATTTTAGATCACATAGCACCTCCTCCAGCTACTTTTCTGCATTTCATTTCGTTAATGAATTTTCATAAATACTATGCCATTCCTGGAAACTATATAAGGAGGATGTGAGCAAGGGAGTAAGGAGCAGAGTAAGAGCTTCAAGTTTGAATGAGTTAAATGAGAGCACCTCATTTAATAATTTTTCAAAGTAATCACTTTGGAAAAATAGGATATCCATACTTTTCAGTTATGTTCTCCGTATGTAATCTATAGTTACTTTTGTGAATTCTCTCATTGATTTCTAAGCTCTTTTAGCAGCTTTCAAAAACATTTTGCTACCTCCTTGATGTTTAATTTCAATATGGAGTGTTTCAGGAGGAATAGTAAATATTTTGGTAGGTGGTAGTGCTGATTATTCTGAAGAAAATAAGTTCTTATGGACATGTGTCCAATTATCAATGGATGCATTAATACAGCAGTTTGAAACAGGAAATTTCTTGTTTCAAAAATGAAACAAGAAATTGGGGATGTACCCTTGGCTACAAGGATTGGTATGTTCTTTCAGCACAACGAAACTCTTGCATGTTATAGTTGTCCGGTGTTTGGATCGGCTGCAGTTCATTGGCCATCATGGTCTTTTCATCCATTAGGATGGATGAAAAGCAAAGTATACAAAGAAAAGGAAAATACAAGAGATGAATTGATCACTTGCATTATGGATAATGCTTCCCTAATAAAAAAAAAATGTCAGACGACCTCAGAAGAACAACACATACTATTACCACAAGAGTTGCAAAATGCAGTGAAGTTGGCGGTAGAATTTTTGAACATTTATTATGAACTGTAAATTACAATATTTGACAGTTACCTGTGTTTTGTATCATTCAAACAGTCAATAAATACAAACAATGTCGTTTGTTGTTCTTTAATATCCCTCATAATAGCTTTTTATGTGCCAGTTTCAAACAGTTGTATCTCCACATCTGTTGGCAGTTGGACACATATTTATATGAACTTTTTTACTCAGAATAATCAATAATACCAGCTACCAAAATGTTTACTATTTTCTATTGAAAAACACCGTATAACAGAGGAAGATGTTACAGGAATACGGTAATATCTTCCTATATTGACTGTTATGCCTTCAGGTGGTTTGAGTGATCATTCATAGTTGAAGTGGGAGATGACAGTGCATGTGGTAGCGCTCTAAGAAGGAGCATGTGTGGAATTATAAATCAGATGATTATAATAAACTGAGAATGGAAGTTGAAGCAGTGCCTTGGCTTGAGAAACTGCATGGTAGAGAAATCAACAGAACATTGAGAAGTAGTCAGAGAATGTTTTGAAGAAAGCAATATCTGAATGCATCCTTCAGAGTTAGGAGAATAGATTGCATGGGAGTTAATGGATGAATAATACTTTAAAGCAAAAGATGAATAAAAATAATGTGGATTTGATATCATGATGAGAGTGATGACAAGGCTCAAGAGCGATACAGAAAGTTGGGCAGGAGATTGATGTTCATGATGAGAATAATGGAATAGGATTGTGAAAAGACTAACTGAACCCAAATAAATCATGAGAATTTTATCATTGTGTAGCACATAAAAGGAAGAATGTTGTTAGTGAATGCAGATGGCAAAAGTGACATATACTAGAGATAACTGACTTAACTTTACTTCAGTAAGGTATACTTTTTTCATGCAGACCTGGTTAACTCTCTGTATGAAAAAATATAAGTAGAATGGTATTAAAGAATATTGAAGCTATTACTGCTACAAGAACTTGATTGGAATGCAGTAGTCTGGTTAGATTCTGTTGGCCCAAGTGCTGAAGGAGTGAGAGTTATCAACATCCCATGTGATGAGACATGGTTGTTTCATCATATGTATGATTCCTAACACACGAAGAAGAGCAAGATAATTCCAATATATAATGGGTAGCTAGGAGTGATGCAACATATTATAGACCATTTGGTGTCACTGTTATGGTTATGAAAGTTAAAAAAAGACTAGGAATTGCATCTGTTGGTAGATAGACAGCACTGGGATCCTCTATAAAGAACATCACAGGTGATTTTTTTTTTTTTTAAGGAAGGTCTTGCTTTAGCAGTCTGTTTATGTTTGTTTTCTAATAGTGACATTAGAGTTAATGATGAAATATCTAATGAAAATGAAGATATTTAATAAGTCGGAATCAAGGACTTTCTCCACATAAAATTAAAGAAGTGGAGGTGGTAATATCCCTATTATTGTAACAGTTGGAAAACTGTTTGTGGGTGAAAAAATCAATAGACTGTTAACTTGTTTGATACTATCAATCTTTGTGGTGTGGTGGAGTGATGCAACATATTATAGACCATTTGGTGTCACTGTTATGGTTATGAAAGTTAAAAAAAGACTAGGAATTGCATCTGTTGGTAGATAGACAGCACTGGGATCCTCTATAAAGAACATCACAGGTGATTTTTTTTTTTTTTAAGGAAGGTCTTGCTTTAGCAGTCTGTTTATGTTTGTTTTCTAATAGTGACATTAGAGTTAATGATGAAATATCTAATGAAAATGAAGATATTTAATAAGTCGGAATCAAGGACTTTCTCCACATAAAATTAAAGAAGTGGAGGTGGTAATATCCCTATTATTGTAACAGTTGGAAAACTGTTTGTGGGTGAAAAAATCAATAGACTGTTAACTTGTTTGATACTATCAATCTTTGTGGTGTGCTTTCTGCAAAGAAAATGAAAAGAATGTATGTTTTTAATTGCATTTTTCTAACAGATTTGGGAATTTGTTTTTGTAATTTTTTATTTGTTGTTGAAATTTGGGATTAAAGAATTTAGAAAATGTTGGTTGCTATTTGATTTGATTCACTCCCTTTGATTTCAACACTTCATAATTTGGGAATAAGATTAATTGAAGTAATTTGTTAGGAAAAGCTTTTCGTTCACTATTAATGACTATTTATTGAATCTTGGTTTCAGATATAGTTATTAATTTGTTGATTCATTTATATGGTTTGGCAGTTTCATTGTTTCCCAAAATGATTGCCACAAAAATGGAGTGTTGCATTTACTTCTCTCTCTCTCTCTCTTTTATTTATACACACACACACCTGAACCTCTTTTTGTGAGAATTTTTTTTACGCGAATTCGGAGTTACGCGAATTGGAATATCAAAAATAATTTCTTTTTACGCGATTTTTATTCACTTTTACACGACCAACCTAAAGTTAGTCTAGAAAATTCTAAATTCTTACGAATTTCATTTATTGGGAATTCCCCGAATTACATAAATGACTGCACATAAAAAAGCAGTTCTTAGCAGTTTGAATTTGGTGCTTGAGTAGACAACATAGTTACTGCATTTTTCGCATTTCTATTTTTTAAGTGAAATCGAAATAAAAATTGTGTTATAAAATTAATAATTTTGCCAAGAAATAATAAATGGTAAGCTATATGTAATTTTCAGACTTTCATTTCATTAACCTAAGATTTTAATCTAGTCCTCACATGATGTTGCTGATAACCGGAAAAAAAAAAGGAAAGCCGTTTCCTTGGATATGAAAATTCAAATTTTAGATCGTCTTCAAACTGGGGAAGGTGCGACGGCTGTGGGTAAACATTTTGGAGTCCGTGAATCAAATGTCAGATCTATAAAGAAAAATGAAGAGGCTATTAGAAAAGTGGTATGTTCTGGTACAAAATAGAGTGCGAAATTATCATCATACACAAGAGATGTTGTTCTAGAAAAGGCCGAAAAAGCTTTAGTGATGTGGATAGAAGATAATGTACAAAAAAGAATGCCAGTTGATGGAAATTCCATCAAGCAATCAGCATTTAGATTTTATGAACAGATTAAAAAACTGCAGCCAGATACTTCATCTCAATCGAGGAAAAAATATGAATTTCATGCAAGCAATGGTTGGCTGGCTAAGTTTATTAAAAGACATGCTCTTCATAATATAAAAATTAAAGGTGAAACAGCTGCTAAAGCATTTCCACAAAAACTTGCTAAAATAATTGAAGATGGAGGTTACACTTGTGAACAAGTTTGGAATATGGATGAAACGGGCCTTTTCTGGAAAAAAATGCCAAACAGAACTTATTTATCAAAAATGCAAAAAAATGTTGGTGGGTTCAAAGCAGCAAAGGATCGCATAACACTCCTATTTTGTTCGAACGCTTTAGGAGATCGGATGTTAAAATTAAAACTACTGCTCATAAATCGATCATTAAGACCATGGCCAATGAAAGGCGTAGATTTTCAAAAATTGCAAGTTCATTGGATGGCCAACAAAAAAGCTTTGGTGACCATTGATGTTTTCACTGAGTGGCATTTTGTGCCAGAAGTTAGATGCTATTTGAATGACTAGAGTCTCGAATTTAAAGTGCTTTTGATTCTTGAAAATGCACCTGGTCATCCTGCCGTAGAACACCCAAATGTGCAATTTTTTTTTCTGCCGCCAATACCACATCATTGCTAGGTCAGGGTATAATTGCGACTTTTTAAACATATTATGTCAGACAAACATTTCAGTGCATTTGGAAAAGCTAAATGATGATGAAACACCGTCAGTTATGGATGAGTGAAAAAAAATTTCCAATTATGGATTATTGATCAGGTTTGATTATCATTATCTGAATTGAGACCAGAAACTATGAATGCATGCTGGAAAGCTACTTGGCCCGCATGTGTTAAAGAGAATGCTCCTGTTCCCTTCGATCATACTGCAGAATTCCCGAATATAATAAGTTTGGCATGTGAAATTTGGCAAAAAAGGATTCGATGATCTTACGTCGGCAGATATCGAAGAATTGTTAATCGATAAACCTCTTAGCGAAGACGAAATAGTGGAGATTGTTTCTGAGACTCCTGAAAGCGAAGACGTTAATGATAATGATCAAGATAATCCTACTTTTACTGCTGATATTATTAAAGGAGGTCTTAAACTAGCCAGTGATTTAGGCAATTATTTTGCCCCACATGATCCAAATGAAAAAAACGTGCTTTGAAGTTTTCACGTGAGCTTAAGTTGTTAATGTCTTCATACAGAGAATTATGTTGCGACTTATCTAAAGCATCAACACAGCGATTAATAACTGAGTTCATGCCTAAAACTACTGAAACAACCAGTGGTACTTTTGTTCAAGACATGACAAGAAGACTTCCACAAGTTGAGGCGGAAGTCGATGACGATAATACCATATCTAGTAGTTCTAGTGATATTACAGTCTCACGAAAACAAAAGTTTTCGCGTTTATTGTCAGAAACTGATAGCGAATAACATAATTTCTTTATAGAATCCTTAACAAACAACTGAAATGTATGTTTTTTTTTAAAGTTATTAAAATTCATTATATGTGTGTGTGTTCTCCATGAAACATAAATAAAAATCGTATGATCCTAACAAATTTAATGTTTGTTTTTTTCATTATTTTGCTTATATTTCAGGTCTGGAACCAATCTTCACTTTTTCTTTTTACGCGTAATTTTTAGGAATGTATCTATCGCATAAAAAAGAGGTTAAATAGGGGTGTGTGTGTGTGTGTGTGTGTGTGTGTGTGTGTGTGTGTGTGTGTGTGTGTGTGTGTGTGTGTGATATATATGAGAGAGAGAAGTAAATTCAGGCGCAAACTTAACTGTTTGCTTACTTGGGATTAGGAGTAAAATAACCAAGTTTATATAATTACTTGGTAACCCTAATATACATTATTCCCATGGTAAAAACTTGTTTACATATATATTATATATACAGTAACCCTCCTGACTTATGTAAATTCACAGTTTCCTAATAAATCTCGAAAATTACAACTACTAGCGCATATGAACATGTTTGAGGCTTTTGCGTCTTTGACATCCATTGCAGTATGCAACAACATAATGTTAACTAGACTCAGCATTCACAGCAAATGTAACAGGCAGTGACAGATTACTGGTAAACACCAAGAGCAGCAGAGGGCAAGTGCGCAAAAGCCGTAACATTCAAACTGAAACCTACCAATTAGAAATAAGGACTCCATAAACAATTCCTCCTTTCCCCGAACCATCAGTAGCCCATGCCTCATGCGGTTAGTTTAGTCACTTGTTTATCACTGTTTGTGTTCGTTGTTTATTTACCCTTAAAATAGATTCGAAACGCAAAACCGAAAGCGCTGGTAATAAATCTAAACAACAAAGGTCTGCAATTACTTTAGAAGAAAAGTTGAAAATAATTCGTATGTATGAAGATGGGAAAATTATATCAACAATAGCTCGGGATATAAATCGACCTATTTCAACAATGAATACGATAGTGAAGGATAAAGTTCATTGTTGAAAGCATGAAAGGTGCAGTAACGTTGAAGGGCACAATCATTTCCAAGAAGAGGCTGGGCCCGATTTCAGAGATGGAGAAATTGTTGTCTCACTGGATTGAGGATCTAACACAGAAGTGTATACCGTTGAGTTTTCTGATTATCCAGGAGAAGGTTATGTCTTTACATAAAGATTTACAAGAGAAGGCCGACATCACGAAGAGTGCATTTAAAGCTAGTGCTGGATGGTTCGAACGATTCAAGAAGCATACAAATCTACACAGCATCAAAGTCACGGGTGAGGCAGCAAGTGCAGATACAGACGTGGCAAGTAAATTTCCCGAACTTCTGGCAGAAATAATTGAGGAGGGGAATATTTGCCTGAGCAAATATTTAATGTTGACGAAACGGCTCTGTTTTAGAAGAGGATGCTAACACAGACATTTATTGCTAAAGAGGAAAAATCTATGCCTGGATTCAAGGTCACAAAAGATCGGATCACTGTCATGATTGGCGGCAACACTTCAGGGGACTTGAAATTTAAACCGCTTACAGTGTACTATTCCCAGAGACAGTGGGCCATTAAAAACATTAACCCAAGTATACTGCCCGTAATCTGGAAATCAAATACCAAGGCTTGGGTTACACGTGTGCTGTTCGCAGACTGGTTCAATAACCACTTCATTCATTCATTAGGTGAAGGAATATTGTGCCAAGAAAGTTTAAAGTGCTTCTCCTCCTGGACAATGCCCCAAGCCACCCGGAAGAGTTGGATGACTTTCATTTTGACATAAAAGTTGTTTACCTGCCTCCTTGAACCACCGCACTGTTGCAACCTATGGATCAAGGCGCTATTGCGACTTTCAAAGCCTACTATCTGCGGTGTATATTTTCCCAAGCAATCAAGGCCATTGGTAGTGGTGAGGTCATTACTCTCTGTGATTTCTGGAAGAATTATAATATCCTTGATGCTATCAAAAACATCGGGGTGACATGGGATGAAGTCCAGCGGACAACAGTGGAAGAAACTCTGCCCAGAAATGGTGCAAAATCATTTAAAGGAAGGAGAGCAGACAATGACTGATATGGTTGTTGAGTTGACACAAGAATTACAGCAAGCGACGGAGACGTGTGTGTGTGCATACTGGCAGAGCAATTAGAGCTGGAAGTGGATAACGTTGACGTTAACGAGCTTCTTTTGAGTCACGATGAAGAGCTTACTAATGATGACCTTATTCAGTTGGAGGCATTCCGAAATTCCAAAGAAAATACTATGCCGATTGAACCACCAACTCCAGACATTAAGAAATTTACAACAAAGTTAAAAGCCGAGGCTTTTAACTTGGTAAACATGGCACTAGCAAAATTAGAATCAGTGGATCTGAACACCGAGCGGTTCGAGAATGTTAGCCGCCGTATCCATTCTGATATCTAGCTACAAGGCCATCTAAGATGACAAAAAGCGTGTGACTGCACAATCTACTCTAGACATGTTTGTGAGATGCCGCTTACAACAACGTCAAGATGACAACTCAGATGACCCCGACTACGCTCAGCCTTCAACATCGAGAGGGGTAGAAGTTGCCAGAGAACAGCATTTCTCATCACAACCATCCACCACCGACTCTCCCACTACAGAACTAAATTAGCTGTCACAAGACTTTTTTTTAATTTGAAAAGTGTTATGTCAGTTTGTTTTTATATTCTTTTATATATTTTTCATACTTTTATAATTTATATCCGAATAAATACTGCTGCATGATGTTTCATTTATAAAATAATACTGTGTAAATAATATACTGTACATATCTGTATATATACATACATATAATAAATATTGTACGAAGTTACACTTAAGCAATTTAGAAATTCAAGTTACGTAAAGGTTTACGGAACGCATTACTTACGTAACTCGGGGGGGGGGTTACTGTGTGTGTGTGTGTGTGTGTGTGTGTGTGTGTGTGTGTGTGTGTAGAGAGAGAGAGTTTTGCTTATTGGATAGTTCAAGATGCAAGTAATGAAGGTTGTTCAGAAGCTCTCAAAACAACCTCTGTTAGCATGACATGCTTACATCTCATGTTCCAGTAATATATTAGACTCATTCCCCCCTCATAGTCAAGTAAATTGTTTAATTATGGAGGGTCCATGCTAACTATTATTTTCACATAATGCCTCTGGTAATCCATTCCACTTAGTTGCTATGCTCTAAGGTAAAAAAAATAAAAATTCTCTTATACAGCTTCCAAGGTTAATTTATTCTTGTAACATGTATTGAAAAACATCTATTTCTATTCTGTAACACCCTCTCCTTTTATAATTTATATTGTTATTGAACAAACAAGGATGGGGGGGGAGTTAGCTGACCAAATTATATTCTTTATTGGCTTAAACCAAATGACAGTGATTGTACAATGAGATGAAAAGTCTTGCCATTTGAGGTGCCAACCAGTGAAACAAGGCTCCTGCTTTCATCAGGAAAACCGTGCTAAAAGCTAAAACACACACAAACTCGACATCAGTAGAATTCAAGACAGCCATCATAAACAGAAGAAGTATCAATGGAAAAGAAATGGAATTGGACGACAGAGAAATATCACATCGACATAATTGGTGTTACTGAAATGAAGACAAAGCGGGTGAGACTTTTTAAATAACAGATACAAGATGTTATATTCAGAGAGTGAGGGACAGGAAGGAGTAGCTATAGTCTTGAACACCAAATACAAAATAATCTTCTTGAATGGCAGGCAGTATCAAGTAGAGTGATGTCAGCAAACATCAGAATAATCAATTGGACAATACAACTTATTTGTTCTATAATAAATTTAGTTTAATCCTTTATCCAAGTGTAAGCAAACAAAGTTTGTACCTGAAGTATCTTCAGGACTCAGGCAACTTGTGGTAAAGGTGGACCAAACTCTCATCTCTCCTTGTCTTAGTATCTCCCATAATGCAAAGCACATCTCTTTGCAGACATGTATAATGCTATGCATTAAGGGAAGGGCCACTACCCAGACCGGTTTCGACCTTTATTGAGGTCTCGTTGGTGGGAGCCAGACCCAGAGGTGGTGATACTAAGGTGGAAGCAATGGAGAAGTCATATTTACCTATACGAGTTGCCAAAAGGTGTTTCACCTTATTATTAAATTACTCTGTGTTTAGAGAAAGATGTTGAAAGTTTTTTCCCACTTGGTTAGACTATAATAAATTTAGTTTAATCCTTTATCCAAGTGTAAGCAAGCAAAGTTTGCGTCTGACGTATCTTCAAACTGATGCAACTCATGGTAAAGGTGGACCAAGCTCTAATCACTACTTTTCTTAGTATCTCCCATAATGCAAAGCACAACATCACCTTGCAGACATATATAATGCTATGCATTAAGGGAAGGGCCAGTACCCAGACCGGTTTTGACATTTATTGAGGTCTCGTCAGCTTTCAACTTATTTGTTCCTGTGGTCCAATAGAAAGTTCTAAGGAAAAAAATGGAGGAATTTTTTGTACCAGAGCAGCTGATCAAAAGATGAGTTGGTTCTTGTTGATCTAAGCAGCAGAGTGGGACATTACCAGACATATAGAAATGTGTTGGAAAAATTTAGAGAAAATGGCAAAACTAATAAGTACCTTCTGTATATCTGTTGAGGATACAAACTAATCATCACTAACAGCATATTGTAATAACATTAAGATATGTACATATATTATATTCTAAGAAACAGGAAATAAAGTTTCATTGACTATGTTATTGTGGATTGCAATATCTACATTGCTGGAGACTGGTTGGCTGAACGGTTAGCATACCTGCTCTCCAACCAACAGGTCGTGTTTGAATCCTGCTGTGAGCATAGATGTTTGTCTTCAGGTGGAAGATGAATTTCATTGCCCAATGTGAGACCATTTCCCTGCTTATTGGGGACCTGAAGGGGCTGAAAAGTTCCATGTTTGTTCTCTAGAGTGGGTGAAACCCCACTCTAAAAAATAATAAACGGACTATGTAAAATAATAAATTTAAAAAAAAATTACAAAAATAAAAAAATAAAATTGACAAACATGCCAGTTCAGGACTTGGACATACAAAGTATTTGAGGTAATCACCATTTATTTTTGAGCAGAATAAAATTGAATATTAGTGAAAATAGAAATGTGTAAAGACGATTTTAAAAATAATTAAAGTTGAGCAGCCTTTCAGAGTTGTAGACTTAAGTATGCAAATATTATTGGAAGAAAAATGGAGTGAAAACAAGAATCAAACCTTAGAGACTCACTGACCAAAGACCAACCACTTCCCCTAGACCCTTGCAGGTCCCTTGCAGCTGCAAATTGTCCTACTTTGGCCAAACAGGCAGAACAACAAATATCAGGATTTCAGAACACAAAGACTACATCCGGTTCCACCAGTACAGCCGTTCTGGGCTGGCAGACCATGCCTTAGATACCCACCATAGAATTCATTGGAAGAAAACAAAAATAATACACCGCAGCAAGTTTAAATATGAGAGATTATTCAAGGAACCTTCAGCAGCTCAAAAAAAACGTTCCTAACCTCAACAAATTTGGGTGCATGAAACTACTCCAAATTTGGGAGACTTACATTTTGAGAACTTCAGCCCAACTGCCAAGTCAACCAAATTAGCCCACCAGAGGGCACCATTAGGACTTTAGGAACAATATTAGTTTCTTGCTTTCTTCCTCATTTGCTTTTGTTAGTGCCTGCGTGCACACACCATATCTTTATGTTCCTGAAGATGGCAACGTGACGTTGCCGAAATATAGACGTTATTTATTAAAGTTTCCTTTAAAGTTGTTAATTCCGTAAACTAATTACCAGAAATGCCCACAAAGGCATTCAAACCTATGACATATTGTTTTGAGTGTTGTAGCATTATCCACCTGTCCAACTAAGTTTTTGACTCCATTAAAACAAAATCAGTTTCCTTTACTGTAATTTTCCATAGCACAGGAATTTTTCTTTCTCTTTTCTTTTTTTAAGTTAAAAAGTAGTTTCATACTTGCTTTTAGCTGCAAGTTATATACTTTAGGGGTAAACACACACCAAACTCACAAAATTTCATTCTAAAAGAAATAATAAACAAAAGTACACACTTGATGTCTTTTTCATTCTCACCAGATTTTGAACTACTTTTTTTATGTTCTTCATATATTATTTAGATTTTTTTTTTTTTTTTTTTTTTTTTTTTTTTCCCATTTAAATCCAAGAGCATGTCTTCAGGTTTTGTATTTAGTCTTGCCAGTGGCGCACTCAGGATTTAATCTTGGAGGGGGGGCCCGAGCAGTCATGATTTAATCTTGGCGGAGGGCGAGTTGAGTAGACGATTTGAGAATAGACACTATGCATCGCATATGACCTATGACTGAGCATCTGCAGTGATCGCCAACAAATGATACAGTGATCTCCTCTGGCCCAGCTCGGGCAAACGAAGTAGCACTTGGTCCACTCGAGCACTACTTTGTTCGCCTTGCATTCACAGCGGCTGTGATTCCCGAGAGCTATAGGGTATTCCCACCTTATGTGACAGCTAATTCATAAGTAGTATAGAAAAAGAAGACACGACACAACATAAATAAAAAATGAATTTTAGTTAGGAAAAGATTTTTAAAAAATTTTCTAGTGTTGTCTTTCCTTTTTCTTTTTTTTTTTGGGGGGGGGCCCTTGGCCTCCACCCTGGGTGTGCTACTGAGTCTTGCACATTATAACAAGATATATTATCAGGATAGCATTGATTGGAAAAGAGGTGCAATAAGCCATTCTGTGGTCATATAATGCATGCATGTTTGCACTCACAGTGTACAGACATATCATGGTGAAAGACTATTATTATAGTAAGCCTTGAAATGATGTGGAAAGCTCTGCAAAAGTGGTTAAGCTAAAGAAGGAAATTTAACTGGTTAAAAAAAAAAAAAAAAAAAAAAAAACTGCTGAAGCGGTTTGCATATAGTTGCAAAAAGGTAAAGATGCATTTGCAGAAATTATTTGTTAGAATAAAATAAACCTTCTGTGATCATGTGTCACGCATGACACTCAGTAAAGAGATTTCATTCACAGTGTAAATAGATGTGCATGGTTGAATTTTGGAACATTTGGATAGTTTTTTTTTTTTTTTTTAAAAACAAGCTTTTGTTATTCATTGTAATTTTATGAATTGGTGAACTGCTTACCTGTTATGTTCCTTCAAAAAAGGAAAAATTATGCTAGTGGATTTCTTATAAACAAAAACAAAACTAGTGAACCTAAACTTGAGTATAAAACTTTTCATCACTGAACAAGCTGATAGAGATGAATATGTTGCTAATATTATTACATGCTGATGTTATTGTATCATGGTTAACTGTGAAAGAAATTACTGTTCCTTGCATACCAACTACAACATAAGGAGAACAGAAACTTTGCCTTTTCCCCTCCAAAAATAAGCAGGGCAATTCTGATCCTAAGTTACTTTGAAAAATGAGCTTCATCCAGTAAAACTGACTTTCTCTTTTTTGAGAACACTTCTGGCCTGTCTCACTGAAGGTGTTGCTCTGTTCATTAGTTAACAAATAGTAATTTCCTAGATTTGAAAAAATTTAAATCATTCCTTCATTAAAATTTTTTGTTATAATTTTCTGGGTGTTCTTTTTTTTGTTATTAAAATATAAGGATGAATCATGTTTGTGTTAATTAAAATGTGTTTTTTTTTTTAAACAGATTTAAAAAAACATTTTATGTTTAAATTTTCTTGCTTTTTCACTTTTTTGTTAATCAACGTATAATTTGCAGTTGTGTTCATTGTAACATATTTTCTTGAAAAAAAAAAGTAGTGAATTTTTTTGGATATTGTTTATAAGAATACAGTCTATTCTGTATTGTTACAATAGCAACATTTAGATGTATGGGGGGGGGGGAATTTATACTCCACAAGAAATTATATTATTTTAATCCTATATCTAAGCATAGTCATGAAGTAACTTCATGACTTATCTACTTATATATAGAAGCTATTGATTGTCTTAGTATCCCATCCTGTACTACAGAAACATTATGGGGAATGGTCACTACTCTGGCTGGTTTTGTCCTTTATTGTGGTCTCATCAGTGGGAGCCAGATCCAAGAAGATACCAAGATAATCAATGTATGCATAAGTCATATATTTTCCATGTATAAGAAGAGAGAAGAAAAAAAAAGTATGTAACCTTGTTAAATACTCTGGATGAGAGAGATGGTTGTGGAAAGTTTTTCCACTTGGTTACAGTATATATTCTATACTTAACAAGAAATTATATTCTTGTTTTAATCCTGTATCCAAGTGTCAGTATAAGTGACTTTCATGACTAGTATACTCGTATATAGAAGATGTTGACTTCACATCACTTGCTGTTCTTCATGCTTATGCTTACTATAGGATTAAAGGTGGGCGGTAGATGGCGTTGATTCGTAGTAGAGGTAAGGTGTGAGACAGTTGAAGATGTCCTCCCACGATGAGTCTTCAGACTCCTTGGAGGTATCAGGAATAATAATAATAATAAAACAAGAATACAGTTTCTTGCCACATTTAATATATATACATTGTAGCCAAGCAGGAAAACTTTCCACAATCATGGGGAACGTTAGTCCCCAATTACTCAGATATGAAATTTATTTACCCTGAATTTCATAAATCTCATGGTGTTTCTGGTTCCATTTATAATTAGATATTTGAATCACTATGCCAGATATTTGGACCTTCTCTGTTGCAAAGCTTTTGTTAAATGGTTGTCAAGGACACTGCTAATTTTTTGTTTTTAGATTCCTCTTCTCCACTTTTCCCATCCATTGTTCCATCCTAGCTCCTTTGTATCCATTCAGCATATACTTACATGAAATACCTTAATTATACAGTAAATAGAAATTCTGTAACATTTCTTTCCAAAAAGAGTGGCACTCTATTAACTGTAATGTTTTTTGAAATTGGTAAGTGTTAGGTCTCTACCTCTCACCATTACTAGTATTTTTTTTTTTTTATTAGCCTCCACAACAAAGGTCCCAAGACCTATGAGACGACAGTATTATGTGTGGGCAAGGTGCTAGAAAGAAGAAAAGAATTTGATGTTTCTTGAAGACCTGAGAGTTATAATCATTGGGGAAGACTGTGTTCCAGAGAGCAGAGGTATTGGGAATGAAAGCAGAGGAAGTTGGTTCACCAAGTTTGTAGTTGAAATAGGAGTGTTGACTGGCAGCTGCTCATGTTTGCATGAAAATAGTGGAGGATAGTGGAGCAGTGCACATAGAAATACCTATAAAAAAGACATAATGCAACAAGAGTGTCCATGGGAAAGAGATTGGAGGGAGTTGGTGAGGAAGGGATCACCAGTTAAGCAAATTGCTTACTTCTGAATATAATCATGCATTCTAGGAAGTTCTAGGTGTGCTACCTGAAATGTGAGAACAGTGTTCTGAGGTCAGGCTGATTTGAGCTTTGTCAAGTGTCAGGAGTTTAGCAGGAGAGAAGTACTATTTGGAACAAAAAAGAAGCCAAGCTTTTTTTGGAGGCCATAGATCTGACAGGACAGGTTAGATGTGAGAGTTAACCCAAGAAGAGAAAACTGGTCCTGACTGGCAAGCAGGATATTGTTAAAAGTGAAGGAGAGTGAGGCACGGGTCTTGATTCTTGAAAAAAAAAAAAAGCCAGGTCTGTATTTTGGTGGCATTAAAGTTCACCAGGTTATCCTTGCCTCATTGAGAATAGCAAGGAGATCAGTGTGTAAGACATTGGTTAAAGAAGACCTTGAAGTGATAATTACCTGAGCATTACAAGGTTTAAAAAATGAGAAAGATGAATGTAGAGGACTGTCATCAGCAAAACTAGTGAAGGTAAGCAGTAGATCTCCACCTCTTACCATTATCAGATTTTCATGCATTTCTGAGGTGTGCTAGAAAAGATGTGACATTCCAATCTTAACCACTATTTATTTGTTAAGATTAGGTACAGTATATGTCACATATTTGCTATAAAAACACATAAACCCAATAACCAAATATTAATGATCATTACAAAATAACATTTTTTTAATGTAATCATTCAACCCACCTTCAATATAACCAAACAAATGTCTGCCACCAGTACCATTGAAAAGCCTGCCCAGCATATTCTATATTTGTTTTAGCTAAATCGCATAATGAAAATTGTTATTTCATTCTCAAAATATAGAACAGAAAATATTCATTCTCTATACATGTTTTTCTTATCTCTCTAATAGGCATTGAAGTTTTAACTGCATAAAGGACAACAACTGTCTAGCCAAATGGTACTGTGGACTAGGATTGTTCAAGGTATACTATGCATATATATTTTAATTTTACATCATTTCACATTAAAAAGGGAATTTGATTTCACAAAAAATGAAATTTGTTTATTATTTGTTGTTACTAACAATCTCGCATTTTGAAAAATTCCAGTAAATTAAAATTTCGGACTTTTGTCTCAGATTTTTAATTAACTGAAGTCATGTTATAGTATTAAACAGTCAATCAGAACATTTTTCATTTTTCTGATTTACTTTGTCTTTAGGTGTATTTTGCAAAATGACACAAAAAATCTATTACATACAAGGGTGGGGGGTTCTGAAAAGTTCTGATAAACACCTAGAACAAAAATATTAAAGCAACTGATAATAACCATTAGAAAGAACATAAGAGGATATAAGAACATAAGTTACCTGCATAACTCTGCTGTCGTATATTTTCTCAATTGCTATGCAAGTTATTCCTGGACCAGTATTTGGCCAGTTACATTTTATTAAAATTTGGAATTTGAAGTCATTAGAAAACTTTATCTTCCTATCTCAATTTTTGTTTCAATTGAACTGTTTGAAGTTGCATAAAGGAGTAAAACAGTTAAAATTATATATTTAATTAGCAATGTTCTGAAGTAATTTAATGAAATTTAGTATTTGGGATGTAAACCAGAATACGTCCACCTTGTTCACTCTCAATCAGATGATTTTTATTGACAAAATAAAAGTATTGTTAATTCCACAATGACTGGGTAGAATTTAATGAACTTAGTATTCATTATTCCTGTTAAAATTTATTGAGTCATATTAAAACGATATTTTTTTTTTCTTGATCACAGAAGCTATATGAATTGACTATTTGGGAAATGTTGATCAAGTATCTGAGAAAAAACTATTTTAATACCAACTAGTTTCACCAACTTAAACTGTTGGCATCTTCAGGGTACAGGACTGTTGATAGGAACTAAAGCTAACAAAACATGTTACAGACAAGACATTAACAGAATTCTAATTATAAATTACAAAATAACACTGAACGCGTGCAATACACGGGCGGCGCATACATGATTTCACTTGTTGTTTAGGAACATTTTATACTTGGTACTAAAGTTCATTTCTTGTTTGTTTAGAGATCTAATTAGGGTCTTCCAGATCTCAGACAAGATCAAACCTTGGTTCCTATTAAGATTTTGTACAGAACGGGCGACTGTTGTGGCTTTAAAAATACAAGAGCAGTAATCCTCTTCTATGTAAAGAGTACAGCTTTTATCCTACTCAATGACATTGATGGTTGTGGAGAAATGGGAAGATAAGCCCGATATATCTTATCTGTTGTTTTTGACATATCCGATGTGTTCTTTCTGTCTTATCTCAAGGCTTCTTGAAGTTTGGCCGATGTAACTTAAACTGCACGAGCATGGGATATTATAAACTCCAACATATTTAAAGAAGGGATGGAAGTCTTTTGGAGATCTTAAGAGTTTTCGAATTGTATCTTTAGGTTTAAAGGTAACTCTTATTCTATGTGGTTTGAGGAATTTAGCAGCCTTGTTGGAGGCTGTCCCCATGTATGGAATGTCGATTGTGGTAATATATTGAGTGTCTTCTTGTTGTCTTTGTGGTGTATCAGAGAACAGAATTTTGTTAACAAGTCTCCGGGGGTAGCCATTCAAGATGAGGTTGTTGGATATCAGTGTCAATTCATCTTGGAGATCTTTTTGGTCTGTTGTAATCCGGACAGCTCTCTTCTTTAGCATATGTACAATGCTGAGTTTTTGAGAAATGTGGTGGGAGGAGCTGAAGTGTAAATAACGTCCTGTATTCGTGGGTTTTCTATAAACTGAGAGGTTGAAATGGCCATTAGTTTGCTTCTTAATTAGGATATCCAGAAATGGTAGTTGTTTTTCTTTTTAGGTCCAGAGCGAATTTGATTGAATGGTGAAAAGAGTTGATCTTATTTAGGAATTCAAATAAGTCATCTTTTTTGTGGTTCCACACAATGAAGATATCATCTACATATCTTCACCATATTGTGGGTTTGGGATCTACTTGAGATAAAATTCTACTTTCAAGATCTGCCGTGAAAAAAAATCGGCACAAGATGGTGAAAGGGGGCTGCCCATTGCCAAGCCAATCAATTACTGGTAAATGGTTTTCTTCCATAAAAAATAGTTTGATGTTAGGCAATGACTGAACGGCGAAGCGATATCTTGTGGAAAACAAAGTACCTAAAATGTTGATGACTTCTACCACAGGGATGTTTGTAAATAACGATTGGACATCTAGGCTGGCCAGTAGATAGTTTTCAGAGATGGAAATGTTTTCTAATTTCTCTATAAAATGTTGAGTTTCTAATATAAGTATCCGAATTATGAATATGTTGTCGTAGGAGTTTTGCGAAGTGCTTAGACAACAGATAGGTAGGAGAGTTGATACCGTCCACAATAGGGCGTAATGGAACTCCATCTTTATGAACTTTAGGAACACCATATAGTCTAGGAGTTAGAGGATGCATCGATTTCAATTTTTTAATTAATTCTTTTGGCCAGTTAACCATGTGGCGTAATAAGTTGTTGGTATCATTCATTTTTTAACGTTGGATCTGTTACTAGGACATGGTAAACAGACATGTCTGATAGTAAAGAGCTAAGTTTATCTTCGTAGTCTTTGGTGTTTAAGATCACTATGCTGTTTCCTTTATCTGTTTTGAGTATAATGATATCTTTCTTTTTCTTTAAATTAAGCGTAGTTCTATTTTCCAGATGGGTGAAGTTTGTGTTGGAAGTTCTTGAAGAAGAGAGGATGGTACTTCTTTTTAATCTAAGGTCATCATTGTTGTTGAGGTAACAATGAGATTGCCTTATCTATATTACAAATGATATCCACTTTAGGTATGTGATCAGGTGTTATCATAAAGTTGAAACCTTTTTTTGAGAATAGTGATCTCTGGTTTAGTTAATACGTGATCCGATAAATTAAAAATAAGTTTGTTGTCTGGCAGAGAAGGTTTAGATGTAATATGATTTGCATAAAGGTAGTTATATTTTTTAATTTGGTTCCGTTTTGCTTTTTTGTAAAGGCTTTCTCATAGCTAATATTGATCATTCGGTCTAAAAGTTGCCAAACATCTTAGTCTAAAGTACTAGAGATATCCTCAAAGAAATTGTAACATCGTGAGTCTATTTTGCTTAATACAAATTTCATGTGTTGTATCCCTTTACGTAGAAGTACCAGCGATGTCTTGAAATATGTGTGTTTAGCTCATCTGGAATGGAATTGTAGCTTTAAAGATAAGAACTTAGGAATAATATTGTTGTCCCGACATCTTTTTAAAAAGGTGAGGTGATTTTAACAACCTGGCTTTTTTGCATTTTAGGAGTTCAAAACTGCATACCTTTCGTTTAGTATCCCCATGGATTCTATTTATATTAAAACGATATTTTTTTTTGACCACAGAAGCTATGTGAATTGACTATTTGGGAAATGTTGATCAAGTATCTGAGAAAAAACTATTTTAATACCAACTAGTTTCACCAACTTAAACTGTTGGCATCTTCAGGGTACAGGACTGATGATAGGAACTAAAGCTAACAAAACATGTTACAGACAAGACATTAACAGAATTCTAATTATAAATTACAAAATAACACTGAACGTGTGCAATACACGGGTGGTGCGTACATGATTTCACTTTTGTTTAGGAACATTTTATAGTTGGTTCTAAAGGTCATTTCTTGTGTGTTTAGAGATCTAATTAGGGTCTTCCAGATCTTGGACAAGATCAAACCTTGGTTCCTATTAAGATTTTGTACAGAACGGGCGACTGTTGTGGCTTCTTTTAAAATACGAGAGCAGTAATCCTCATCTATGTAAGGAGTACAGCTTTTATCCCACTCAATGACATGTTTGGTTGTGGAGAAATGGGTAAATAAGCCTGATATATCTTGTCTGTTGTTTTTGACATATCTGATGTGTTCTTTCTGTCTTATCTCAAGGCTTCTTGAAGTTTGGCCGATGTAACATAAAACGCACGAATAGGATATTATAAACTCCAGCATATTTAAAGAAAGGATGGAAGTCTTTTGGAGATCTTAAGATTTTTTGAATTGTATCTTTAGGTTTAAAGGTCACTCTTTAAACCTAAATACCTTTTAAACCATACATGTGGACAGCCTCCAACAAGGCTGCCAAACTCCTCAAACCATATAGAATAAGAGTGCCCTTTAAACCTAAAGATACAATTCGAAAACTCTTAAGATCTCCAAAAGACTTCTATCCTTTCTTTAAATATGCTGGAGTTTATAATATCCCATGCTCGTGCAGTTTAAGTACATCAGCCAAACTTCAAGAAGCCTTGAGATAAGACAGAAAGAACACATCAGATATGTCAAAAACAACAGACAAGATATATCGGGCTTATCTTCCCATTTCTCCATAACCAACCATGTCATTGAGTGGGATAAAAGCTGTACTCCTTACATAGAAGAGGATTACTGCTCTCATATTTTTAAAGAAACAACAACAAGTGAAATCATGTACCACCACACGTGTATTGCACATGTTCAGTGTTATTTTGTAATATAAAATTAGAATTCTGTTAATGTCTTGTCTGTAACATGTTTTATTAGCTTTAGTTCCTATCATCGGTCCTGTACCCTGAAGATGCCAACAGTTTAAGTTGGTGAAACTAGTTGGTATTAAAATAGTTTTTTCTCAGATACTTAATCAACATTTCCCAAATAGTCAATTCACATTATTGAATCATTTCAATTTTGGTTTTTAGTTGCATATTTTATATCAGCAAATTTGGCAAAAGCAAAACAAAATTAGCCCATAATGAATTTCCTAAGGGATGCTTAAGGGTCAAGTCTGTATAACTGAGAGGAGACCTCCACATAGCCTTTAAAGGAATGCAGAGAACGACCAGGGCTTCTGACCTAATGTCCAATCCTCACCTTCTCGTGGTGCACCCTGTTGGGTATCTACTTTGATACTGAACGAACGAGGATGGGCTGGCAATTTGGGATTTAGCTGACCAAATTGTATTCTTATTGGTTAAACCAAAATAACAAATGATGGTACAACATGACAAAATTTCATGCCGGCTGGGGCGTCGCCCGGTTAAACATGGCCCCCGTTGTTTTCGCCAGGGAACCAGGGCGAACACCGAAAAGTCAGCTACTGGAACAAATCTGTAAACAAACCCCAATTCAACATCACCAGAGTTAAAGATCGGTACTATCAACATAAGAAGCCTGAATGGCAAAGAAATGGAGCTAGCGGAGGAATTAGATGAGTACCAGATCGACATAATAGGGGTGACTGAAACAAAAAAGACCAAAACTGGTGAGATCTTTCTGAGCAATAAATACAAAATTTTATATTCAGGCAATGACAATCAAGGAAAAGAAGGAGTAGCCATAGTATTCAACACAAAATATGAGGCTAATCTTCTTGAATGGCAGTCAGTCTCAAGTAGAGTAATGTGGGCAAATATGAGAATGGGGAACTGGACAATGAGACTTATTTGTGCCTATGGTCCCACAGAAGGTTCCACCAAAGTAGAAGTGGAGGAATTTTTTGAGGCTTTAGAAAAAGCAACTGACACAATGAAAAACGAAAAGTTGGTCCTTTTCCTTTTTCAAAAGAAAAGGAAAAGGGATCTAAATAGCAGAGTAGGAAATGATTGTGAGACATACAAAAATATTTTGGGAAAATTTGGAGAAAAGAGCAAAGCTAATAATAATGGCAAATATCTGGTGGATTTCTGTGGTTCATAGGTGAATTTAATCTTGTGGTGAAAATTGTTGAGATGATCCAGAAAAATGCTAAGATTATGTAGGCTGTGCTCCCAAATGAGGAAAACATCAATAAAACGCAGCCAGATTTTAGGTTTTAGTGTAGACAAACTAATTGCTTTTTCTTCAAAGTCTTCAAGAAAAATATTTGCTAGTACCGGGGAGAGCGGGCTGCCCATAGCTAAGTGAAAAACCTCAAACTTAAACAAATCAGATTTAATGGCAAGCTTTGACATAGTGTCTCTTTTCACAAATGTTCCTGCCCAAGAAGTTCTCAATCTCCTTAAGAGCAAATTATCTAAGAAAATCTTTGCCTTACTCTCCCACTTTGTCAATTCAGGTTACTTTAGATTTGAAGACAATATATTTAAACAACACTCGGGATTAGCTATGGGCAGCCCGCTCTCCCAGGTACTAGCAAATATTTTTCTTGAAGACTTTGAAGAAAAAGCAATTAGTTCGTCTACACTAAAACCTAAAATCTGGCTGTGTTTTATTCATGATGTTTTCCTCATTTGGGAGCGCGGCTCCCAAATGAGGAAAACGTCATTCTATTTCGTGTACTCACGATATCTCTCACACGCAGTTACATACAGCTGGAACTGTAGCACGTAATCCAGTTTAAACTATACCACAGTTTATACTAGATCTGTTGTCATTATTATGTAATGTTTCTGTAGTTTTTTGTGTATATAATTCTTTTTAGTTAGACACCTGAAGAATATAATAAATTTAGTTTAATCCTTTCTCCAAGTGTGAGCAAACAAAGTTTATGCCTGAAAATATCTTCAGGACTGGAGTAAGGCAGTACAACACCGGGTAACTCATAGCAAAGGTGGACCAAGCTAACATCACTCATAACTCAGTATCTCCCATAATGCAAAACACATCTCCTTGCAGATATGTATGTTATGCATTAAGGGAAGTGTTTATAAACGAAACTAGTAATGTTCCTATTAAACCCCAT